>NC_081412.1:229058986-229658986 GCF_030272615.1 Cryptomeria japonica
GATAGTTAGGCTTCTGGACATTTTTGGGGTTACTTGGGCAAGCCTTAGCCCAATGTCCAGCTTTCTTACAAGAGAAGCACACAAAGGGGAGGGACTCAAGCTCTATGGTTTTCTCTAGCATCCCAAGTTTGGATTTTATTTCAATAGAACTGGGAAGATCCATATTCTGAGAAATATTCACATAAATCCTCGCATACACTAGTCTCTTTCATGTTGTTGTCATAGGATCTATAGCTACAAGCTCCCTGAAGGAGTTAGCAATACCTAGGAAAACATCCTCCAACTAGAATTCAAGCGGCAAACCAGGTAGCCTCACCTAGACTAGAGCAGATTCAAAAAAAGAGTCATTGAGTTCCATATTTGGAGACCATTTCCTTAAGGATAATGAAGATTTACCAAACATCCATGGTCCGCTACTCAAGGTCATTTCCAAATCTTCCCCACAAGAGAAGGAGAAAACAAAAAAATCCCTTGACATGGCAAAAACATCAACCTGACCTTTCAACCTCCATTTTCTCTTAACAAAAGACCTAACATCCTCAATATTGGGTCATGGTCCAACAAATTTTCCCACTAGATAGAAAGCCATTAGAGATATACTATGATTGATAACCACATCTGGTATTGCAATAAAAATTTTGCCTATTTTTCTATTAGAAATGTCTTCCATAGAGGGGAAGGATGATTTACCAGTGGGTTTGTTTGCAAAAAGACGGTTATAGGGTTTGAGAGCCTTCACCTCTGTCATCTTTTCCAAGTCAGTGTTAACAATCTCGGGACCCGATTTTGAAGAATCTCCATTATTTTTATGGTCAGGAGGAGGGTCCTGATGCCATGGGTCCCCATCCTATCTCCCATCCTCATCATCCACCATAGATACCTCAGGTTGTCCTTGAGCTATAGAGGCAACAGAACCAGAGAACCAACCACGTTGTTCCCTCCATTCATAGAACTCAAATTTTCCTCCAGCTGCGCTATTCCCTCCATTTTTAGTTGATAAGGATAAGTTATATATTTATATATGTTTATATATATGTATGTATCTAATTTTGATAAAGTTAGGTGACTTTCTGTATATATAGACATCTATGTATGTCTTTGTATGTGTATCTATACAAACACACATACATAGAGAGATACATGTGAATTTCAAATAGTAGAGGGACATAATAAAGCTTGCTCCCTATAATGTCTCTATGGGCTCAACAAATTCTTAGAGCTTTTCGGTTACCCCTACAATTCTATAGGCTAGCAATCAACAATGTTACGTATAGATTGAAGTTACTGTTATCTAAAGAAAGCAAATACGTTGGGTACTACACCATTGCAATTGTCAATTCAAAATACTCTATGCACTATAACCGCCATAGACTCGACCCTACAATTCTAATAGAGGTTCTCAAGCAAGCAGTTATACTTGCTAGATTATAAATATTTTACTCTGTATGATGTGAATTGATAATTTTATTATTCAATTTCTATTCTAAGATCTAAACCCTTTTTAACAAATAGCAAATTGCAGAAGAAAAAATATACCACACAATTCTCATTTGATACAAATAAAACATGAAATGAAATAATGACTCATTTTTTTTAGGCCCATTTGACATATTTTAATAGACAAAAGGTGATTGAGCAAATTAACTAAAAATTTAAAATATATACTTACCATTTACTTTCACAACATACATGTTTAAAAACTTACCTAGGAATTTTCCTTGCCTGCTCCACTTTGTCTCGCATTGAGTTCCACAAACTGATACTTAGACACTTAGAATGATGTATCTCAACCACCATGAAATCCTAACCCTGCACATTAATGGGTGTTAAAATATTAGATGTCAACTACTCTAAAACCCTAATAAACAAAGCGAAAACCCCAAAAAGCTAAAGCGACCTGTTAGGTTGAAAAAAATAGAAATTATAAAAGCACTTATAGAGGAAACCTATTTAGGGTTAAGAAGTTAAAATAATTTATCTCCAAGCAACTGAAAGCCTACACATTAATGAGTGCTAAACTATTGCACCTCAACGACGATGAAACCCTAATAAATCAAATCAGTCCCAATCTGCAAAGCAAAAAAAAATTAACACAAAAAATTAGGGCCAGGAAATAAAAAATGAGGAAATTTACGAATAATGAAACCCTAATCACCCACAAACCAACACATTAATGACTATTAAGAAATTTCATCTCAACCACCATGGAACCCTAAAAACTAAAAGCACTCCCAAGCTACAAAGGAAAGATAATGAATGAGAATATTAGCATTGCAAAATAAAACAAGAGAAAATTGAAAGCGTAATGAAATGAAAACAAGAACAAAAGATTACCTTCTAGAGCAACAAGAATTGATGACAAGAAAATGATAGATCATGGTAAACCTTTGCGCTAATTAGCCACAACCCTACAAATTAATGGATATTAAACTATTGTACATCAACCACCATAGAACCCTAAAAGCTAAAAGCACTCCCAACCTACAGAGGAAAGACAATGAACAAGAAAATTGGCAACGCAAAACAAAAGAGGAGAAAAGTGAAAGCGTAATGAAATGAAAAGAAGGTTACCTTTCAAAGAAACAAGAGTTCACAACAAGAAAATGACAGATGATGGTAAACCCTAATGAACTGATAAATTGCACAACAACAAGAATCCATGGGAATGCAAGAAATTGACAATTGATAATAAATCCTAATGAGCCAATAACTTGTAGAGCAAAAGAAATTCACAGAAAAAACACAATGAAATAACAAATTAGGGTTAGCTGGTTACTATTCCCTTTCATTTGGCAAGCACTAAATCTTTGAGATTCATGCAATACACATGACACAATCTAAGCAAAAATGGACTTGCCCACGTGCCCTCACCCCCAACACGTCACGACCACCGGAATAAAGTTGTCGACTGTTAGAAACCCAAAGCGTTGGAATGTCTTACACTTCGGCAGGCAAAATCCCCCACTAAAAGCCTATCGGCTTAATTACTAACTATAGAGAATTTTATACTTCTCTAGAACTTTCAAAAGCTAATTTGTTAAAATATTCTAAATGTTTTCAATTTCGATTACAAAGATAAGCTTCCTATAAAAATAAAACTAAATTATATATTTAATTTCATGTTTTCATTACTTGATAGTTTATTCTAACATAAATTAATAATTAAATATAATTTAGGAGTTACAATCTTTTAGTTAATACATTTTATTTAGTTACATTAATTGTTAGAAAAAATGGTTATTTAATAATTTTAAGGAATGATGAATTTTTTATATTTTATTGAAGTGAATTAAAAATATTGTTGAAATATATAAATAAATTAAGATTGGAAATAATAATTTCAATTATAATAATTAAATGAACTAGATGTTAACAAATATAAGTTAGAAGGTGTCAGAAATTTATTTGTTTAGGTGTTTGAATTGTATGGTTCAATTTGATGACCATATTAGAATCAAGAAATTTTGATAGTTTGGTTTAGATTTATTCTTATGAAAAAATAAACTAGTTTATGAACCTAAATTTGTACCCATAAAAATAAACCGATAGAAGGAGACCATTAGAAATAGTTTTGAAGGATTGATGTTGTCTATAAATAGTTTTGAGAAGTTTGTTAAATTGAGGGGGTCATGCTTTGGTTAGTTAAATCCCTAATTAGAATTATCAAACAACTTTGAAAAAGGTATAAAGGACGATAATAAAGTATGTAATGGAGCTAGGATGACAAATGAGAACTACTCTACTAGGATGATAATGTTATCATACTCTCATAAATGCTTAAAAAAATGTTCTTCAATAACTCTTAGGTCATCTATGATGATTTTTTAATGAGTTAATTATATTTTTAAGTACAACACTTCACACAAATCAACACAAATACTTCCTAGATTTGTTAATAGTCCCTAGCAAGAAGTTTGGCATGTTTAAAATTTGAATTTTAAATATTAAATATTCAAGGTTCATATCCATGATATGGAAATGACCAAGTTGCATCTATATAGTTTATGGAGCTACCATAGAGCTATTTATGGGATATTTAGGGACCACAATAAAATATTTAGTGATATGATAAATAGAATTAGGATATGAAAATGTCATGAGATAAATTCATACAATAAATTGCCACTTATAAACTAGTTGGTGCATTTAGTGAACTATAACTAAAGTTATTATAAAATTGTCACCATTTGATTTTATCCCAAATTTAATTTTATTGTAAAATACTCTAGTTAAGGTACATCAAATTATAGAGAGCATGCGGGTATACAATCAACACCATTGTGTTTCACACAATATTATATTTGAATATGCATGAGCTGTAATGCCCTGCCAGGAACCCAAAAGGAAAACAACATAACTAGGCAACTAAAGGGTGAAGTATTTTAAAAAGAAAAGATTAAGTGCATGAATTATAACAATTGCATGTTTAATAACACAATGGAAGTCTAACACATGATTTCCTAAGGGTTACCAATGAAGATTACTTCGCGAATAATATTAACACCATTGTTAATCCAATTGTCCATTTTAATTAGGTAAGTTAAATGCTTAAGATAAAACCTACACATACATCTAAATTCCGTAATGAAAGAATCAAAGAATTCCAATGCATTTATTTATCCATAAACCATTTATACAAAATATTAAAGCAACTGAATTAACCTACATTCCACTAATATAATATTACAATATCCATAAATACATGGCTTCCAAAAATACCACGGAATCCAAAAGTTACAATATCAAGGTTACATAAAATTTTGATACAATGACCACAAGGTCTCAACTGAACAATGATCACGAACATGAGATGGTACATGAACCATGAATCAAGAAACACCAGCAAAGCCTTTCCTCGCTTGAAGATATAATCCAAAACATCCGATGGGAAGTGGCACTACCACTCGACCATGTGATTCCAAAATGGAACCACCCCACCATGCTAGGAGATAGTAGAAGACCCTCAAGCAAGCAAAATAAGACAAGTGTGATAGAACTACATGACTCCGTAAACATCCATGTGACAACTCACAAACACTAGTGACTCCAAGGAGAGAGTGTCATCACATGGCTTAAGGTGGTTACCCTGGTAGGCCTCCATAGGTGTCAGCCCCCATCCTAGGTTATCCTGGAAACCTCTCCTGAACCTTCGGCTCCATCTAAGCCTCATGCGGACCCTACCAATCCTTTCATGAAGAAAAGGTGATAGGTTTGCCATTCCAGGCCTTCTCACCACATCTTGAGCCTATATAAGCACTCAACCATGTGTGAGGCACATTATCTTAATTAATATTTAATCTACCCACCGCCTAATCAATTATTAGGTTATCACTTCTTAACTGACTTTCAATAGGTTATCCTGCCATCCACTTCGGGCATGGCCCCCACTTGAAAGCCACTCTCTCTCATAGGACACTAATAGGAAAGGTCTCTCTATGAGAACTCTATGGTGAAATAGACAACCATATCTAATCCTGACAAACCATAGGTGAAGGATACACAATCACTAACCTAGGATTGACCATTTGGAACAAAACACACAATGGCTCACATCAACAGGGTTATACAACAACACCTGACCAAGGAGATATACTAACATATGACATAATGATAAATCAACCAAAATTGCAATGAAATTAAGCTTGACTGCAAATACCATTTACACAAGATCCTATTATAGGCAATCTTTTCTTTAAACAACCAAAAGCATAAAATACTTGCAATTAAAGATTTTCCAGAAAATAAGAAAATACAACTATATTAATACAAGGAAATCAATTTTGTCATTTGTCCAATAAGGTTAAATCAATCACATAAAAATTAATCTCCTAATGTATTTCCAAGCATAAATATAGAATCTAAAATTATAAGCTTTTCTAGAAATAACCAAACTCTGAAATAATTTTATATATATATATATATATATATATATATATATATATATATATATATATATATATACATATACATATATATATATACATATACATATATCATATATATAATAAATTAATTTAAAAATCTAATTTAATAACCCTGCACAGAAATCCGAAATACCATATTTCGGTTTGCGCAAAATACATCTAGGAAGAAGCGAAATTAATTTAAAACCCCCGCTCTCTGCATGGTAGCACTACTACCTCACGGTAGCAGGTGCTACCATAGGTAGCATACTACTGTTGGTAGTGGCTACCGATTTTTATTATTATTTTTTAAAAATATAATAACCTAAAAACTAGTAAATTCTATTTTCAACCAAAATTTATTTCAAATCAAATTTATTTACAAGGAAATTAATTAATACATAATTTCTCCAAAATAATATAATAAAACAATTTCCCTTAACTTTTAATAACACAATAAATTTAATTAATGATTAAATTTATTTCTATAATAACTAAATAATTCCACAGAGATACACAAATATTAAAAAGGATTGCCATAGCCAAATATCAAAACAAACAAGAGGGAATATTTTCTTTGGTAAATCTCATTCCTCCCAAATCTTGCAATTTTCATACACAATAAAAAATTTTGGCAAAATTTGCCACATTAACTTTTCCCAATCTTCTCAAAATTTTAATCTAAAAACACCTAGGAAATAACTTCTTTCCATAACTAAAAATTAACTTTAGGAATGGACTTTAGCCAAGAACAAGAAATAATCAGACATGATTTTAGATTTAACAAACATCTTAATACACACATCATTCAGAAAGATAGAAGAAATATAAATTTTTTCTTTAAAACAAACAATCAAAAGAAGCCACCCAACTTGGTATAGCTTTCCTGGAAGAAATTTGTAGAAGAGAACCAATCCTTCAACAAACTTCCAAATAAATTTCTCTTCACCTAAATTCCCTGACTCTTTCCCATGATCCCCAAAATAAAAGACATAATCCCCTTTTTCACTAAAATTCTAGGTTGACTATATTTTTCCCCAGAAACCTTAATATCTAAATTTAGTAATAAAAGCAATTTTATTTTATTTTCTAATTTTCTAACAAAGGGATAAGTTAACATGCAATAACTAAAAATCATTTTTGTTTCTTTTCTTTTCTCAAGCAAATTAATTAATTTTCTAAATAAAGAAATTAAAGCAATACTTTAATCTAATTTATTCTTTAATTCATTTATTAATTTATTTATTCTTTTATTCATTTATTTATTTTAAATTCTAGGAAACTATAAATGCAATTAATCTAATTTATTTTTCCACTAAAATTTAAATAAAATATGTAGTCACACAAATCTGTCCAGCTTAATTAAATAAATATTCGCTATTTATTTGATTAAAAATCCACTAGCCATCAGTTAATTAAATTAATATTTAATTAATTCATTCCCAAAATTCTTCTATTAATTAAATAAATTATTCAATTTATTTTAATTAATTCATTAAACCAAATTCCAATCAATTAAATAAATAAAATCTATTTATTTAATTAAAGCCCCCTATTCCTCTTTTAAATAAATTAAATAAAAATATTTATTTAAAATCATTATCCACCCCCACTTGCATTTTCCTACAAATGCAACTTGCACAAATTTATTGAAATAAATGAATTTTTATTTTTAATAAAATCCTATTTTCCCTCACCCACCAAATCCACTTGCAAAATCTAATCCCCTTCTAGATTCTTCTAACCCCTTCCTAATTAGCCTAATCCATCCCCTAATTATTGTCACATTCCTAAGCAAAATGAAGTCACTTCTCAAAGACTTCAAAAGTCTTTGAAAAGCATTTAATGCTTTGTGTGTTCAACAAATTAACCCCCAAAGTCTTCCAAAACCACTAATGGCTCTTACATGACCATTTATGGCTCTTACATAACCATTTATGGTTATTTCAAACTTGTCTCCCCAAACATTTATTGTTTTGACCATTTTCATCCTTTTCACATTTGCACAGGAGTTTATCCATTGGATAAAAGCTTTATTCTTTGAATAAAAAGTTTATTCATTCAACTAACCTTGACTTTAACTCCCAAGGTCATATCAAGCATTTAATGTTTATTCCCTCCCCTCTCAACCTATCTCACATTAACACTCGTCATCCTGGGATTGGGTTGAAAGCCCTCACATGGATTTGAAATCATTCAATCTTGACCCTTGTTGAGATTGTTCAATCTCAACCATCCATTGCTCCATTTTTCCTATAAATAGAGCCCATTTCTTCATAATCCAGATCCTGAAAACTTGTATGCATTTAACCTATAGGCATTTTAGAGAGCATTTAGCATAGCAAACTAAAATCTTGTCATTTTGGGTTAAAATCAATCATTTTAATATCATCTAGTATTTTAGCTTTTGATTTCCCATTTGAAGCACAATACTAAAATCTCAATCCTCCATAAGCATCCATAGTGCAAAAAGCTACTAAGATGGAGAGGAGAGGAACAAGGGAGAAGAAGCTAAGAGCATGTTAGGAGGTATTTGGAGATGCCTCACCATATTTGCTTCTTTAGTTAAATATGCTTTCATGTTTTTAGTATCTCTTTTGATATGCCTGTTTAGATTAGTTTTTGATTGACTAACACTAACAGTTTCTTGTGTGTGTGTGGTTTATCTTAGACTAACCTTGTCCATTTAGCAGCGCATCAAAATATATTTCTAATTTCATGCAACTTGCAACTTAATTTAATAACTTTTAATTAACTAAATTTATAATCTCAATGCATAAAATACATAATTCAAAAATAACAACTATGAGATAACTCCATAAATTTAATTAATTAATTAAATCCACTAAACACACAAACTGAGCAAACCCCAAACAAAGACTCAGAAAAATTCAAATGACAATACACAAAGGCCGAACAAACTGACAGGATGACCAACTGATGACACTCACAAGAGTGTAACTGGGTAAAATAGGGTCAACTACTACCTCCTCCACTTCCATCGAAAAATATAAGCCACGCTTAGACCTATGAGGCCAGGTGGAGATGATTTCCCGTACCTACCCGATACTTGTACCTGCAATATCCTACATCACCGAACCACACATGCATATATACAATATAGAAAACACGACATGCACATCGATGAAGGGGAATCATGATGTTCCGTGTCTCACCAAAGTGAGTGAAGGAAAATTGTCCCCTTGCATCCAATACACTCCAAGACACACAACATATAATTTCACATTGCATAGATAAAGTAAAGTGTCAGTACATAGCAATAATCCATAAAATGCCATAAATCACAAGTACTGAAATACTACAAATAAATTATGCATCTCATATCCAGATAAATCATGAAATAATGTCATATAAGTCTAAATAACACATTATGGTAATGTATCCATTGAAAATAAACAATAATAAAATATGAGTCTAATGAGTTCAAACAAGGAGAGGTACTACATTCTCCCCCCCAAAACTAGGCTTACTCATGGAAGCCCAAAACAAATAAGAATACAACTCTCTCATCTTTGCTACATCCTCCCAAGTCGCTAAGGTCTCATCATTTGGGTCCCATAGGACCCTTACCTGGTCAATGGTGCAACCCCTAAGGATCAAATCCCAATGCTGAAGAATGCTCACGGGCTCCATGGAAAACTAACTGTCCTCGACCTGCAAAGAGTTCCAATCAAGAACATGTGTCACATCAGGATGATAAGTTCGAAGAACTAAAACATGAAAGACATCATGGATGCGGGATAGACTTGGTGGCAAGGCAAGACGATAGGCAATAGGTCCTATCCTCTCAAGGATCTCAAAAGGGCCTACAAATCGAGGTGCCAACTTAGAACACTTTCCATAACGAATTAGACTCTTCCACAAACACACTCTCAAGAACACATGGTCACCAATAGAAAACTGATGATCTACCCTATAAGCATCTGCATACTTCTTCTACCTATCTTGTACAGCTACCAAATGCTCATGAATCATCTCTACCTATTGCTCCATCTCTTGAAGAATATCCAGTCCTATAAGGACCCTGTCCTCTAGCCGATCCCAACTCAAAGGGGTACAGAAAGGATGACCATACAATGCTTGAAAGGGGGACATACCTATGGACCTATGATATCCATTATTATAAGAAAACTCCACTAGATAGATATAGTCCTCCCAGCATGACTGCTGGTCCATAACATACATGCGAAGCATGTCTTCTAAAACCCGATTCACTCGCTTTGTCTGACCATCTGTCTCTAGGTGATAAGCTAAGCTAAAGTTCAACTGAGTCCCCAAAGCATGCTAAAGTGAGGTCCATAATGCTGAGCTAAAGATAGGATCTCTATTAGAGATGATCTGCCCCGAAATCCCATACAATCTCACTACATCTTCCAAGAAGACTTGTGCCACCACTACTGTTGTATAGGAAGCTTGAATAGGAATGAAGTGAGCAACCTTTGTCAATCTATCAACAATGACCATGATAGAATCATGATGACGTGAAGAGACAAGCAACCTAGCAATAAAATCCATGGAAATGATATCCCATTTCCAATCCAGTACCAAATTAGGCTGCAAAAGCCCTACTAGGTGCTAATGCTCTACCTTCACCCGATGACACTCTAAACACTTCGACACAAAATCAGCAATGTCGCGTTTCATACCAGCCCAATGATAAATTTTTCTAAGATCTGCATGCATCTTCTTGACACCTGGATGTTCCAAATAAGGTGCACAATGGGCCTTAGTCATGATCAAAATGCGAAGATCCAAGGTGACGAAGAAGTCCATCTGTCTCAAGGTTATATCCAAAAAATCTACCCTCTAAAGGCCTTCTGGACTCTATCACGGCTTTGACATCTTGATACCAAGTATCTTGAGGAAGAACTCCAAGAATCCTCTCTCTCAAGTCTACTACAAGGGACAATGCTGAAACTTCATGCCGCCTACGACTCAAAGCATCTATGACCACGTTCTCTTTCCCTTGAATATAATGAATCTCAAATCCATACTCGCAGAGGAATTCCATCCATCTCCACTATCGAGCATTCAAGTTCTACTATGTGAATATATACTACAGACTGCGGTGATCAGAACACTGACAAGGAGTTCCTTCAAGGTCTGAAAAGTTGCCTCACACTATTCGGACCAAACAAACTTCTTCCCTTTTCTCTAAAGAGAAGTAATCAAAACATTGGTCGGTGCTCTCCAATCAACAATGGCTTGGATCTTTGAAGGATCCACATATATACCTTCTCCCAAAACCACATGACCAAGATAGTTCACCTCAGACTGGAAAAAGTCACACTTTGTCAAATTGGCATGAAGTTGATTCTACCTCAAGCACTGTAATACCTGAGGTAAGTGACCCTCATGCTCTTCAATAGATCTAGAATAAATCAGAATGTCATCCAAGAATACAATGATGAAATGATCAAGGTAGGTGCAAAAAACCCCATTCATGAGGCTCATGAAAACTGAAGGCATGTTCGTCAACCCAAATGGCACCACTATGAACTCATAGTGATCATAACGAGTATGAAACACTATCTTATGAATGTCTGCATCCTAAATGCACAACTGATGGTATCCAAATTTCAAGTCAATCTTAGAGAACACCTTGGCTCCCTTAACCTAATTAAAAAGGTCATCTATACAAGGCAATGGATATCAATTCTAGATGGTTACCTTATTCAGCTGTCAGTAATCAATGCATAACCGAAGAGAACCATCCTTATTCTTAACGAAGATGATAGGCACACCCCAAGGGGAAACACTAGGATGAATGAATCCCTTGGTCAACAATTCTTCTATCTACAACTTCAACTCACTCAACTCCTAAGTAGTCATCCGATATGGAGCTCTCGAAATAGGTTCTGCACCAGGAACCAAATCAATGTGAAAGTCTATGTCTCGCTTCGGAGGCATACTAGGATATCTAATGGAAACACATCAGAATACTCTCTAAGAATAGGGTGACTATCAAGAGTGATTTATTGACTCTCTGACTCATCCAAATCCTCAAGAGTAACTACAAAAAGCTAACATCCTCTACGCAGGCACCGCTTAAGTTACATAGCAAAAATCATGCACAGGGATATCGGTCTCTGAACTCCAACAATCTCCACTTCTCTGCCAAGGTCATCTAAGCACTCCACTATCTTCTTGTGACAGTCTACATGAGCACTGTGAGATGATAGCCAATCCATCCCTAACGCAACTCCATAAGAACCCAAAGGAATGACTTGTAAGTCAACTAAGGTAACTATGGTTCCTAGGTCCAACTCACAACTGGGAATAAAGGAATCTACAGAGACACAGACACCTGTAGCCAACTCTACTTGCCACCTATCTGCCTGCTTAGTAGATGCGAGTCCGCACCACTCCACAATGGATGAAGAAATGAAAGAATCTGAAGCACCAGAATAAAAAAGTACAGAGATAGGAATTCCATGCAACATACTTGCTACCTCAATAGTTATACCTTGATGATTAGCTTGGTAGTCATCCACCGCTGCAAACACTCTATGGGATCTCCCTACATCTCCCACTGTAGGCTCTGATGCTGCTAGTCTCTGACTACCTATATTGTGGAAAAATTGAGGGCACTGCATGGCTCTATGAACAAATTGCCCACAAGAGAAGCAAGCTCCTCTATTACCTATCAGCCCACTAGACTTCTGGAAACTTCCTTGGCTAGGGGCTTGAGATGCACTCTTCGAGGACTGCCCTGTCGAGCCATGTTTACCCCTCTACCAATTCCTATTCTTCCTATACTGAGAGTTTCCACCTTGCCAGCCCTAGAACTATTTCGGTTTTGACAGTTGTTGCAGCTGCTATCGTCCACCCTTATTGGGTGCCTGAGGAGTCCTAAATGGTGCAACTAACTGGGACTGATTTCCCCGAGCTCTATTCCCACTGGAAGGTGCACTCCCTATCTACACACCTGACTGACCACCAAGTGCATGGCTAAGGTCAGCTCAACCAATTTGGCTTTCACCATGGCTATCTCAACTAAAGGTGGCTCAAACACCCTCACACCTCCACTGATGTGGTCATTCAAACCTCTCAAGAAGTGTTGAACAAGCATATCCTCATCATTACCAGTCTTGGCATACTGTTTGAGCTCATAGAACCTATGCTCATACTGGTCTACTGTCATACCATACTGAGGCAAGGCATAGAACTCATCTCCTTGAGTCTCCCTCCATTGGGGTGAGAGAAATCGTGCCCCGAATCTCTCCAAAAATAACTCCCATGTTACGGTGTTAATGCACACACCGATCTTCTCCTCCTCTAATCTCCACCAAATCGAAGCAAAACTATTGAGATGCATAATAGCACATCTTGCCTTGGTGTTGCTACTATATGGAAACATAGCGAAACACCAGTCCAAACTGATGAGCCAGGTCTCTGCCTCAAGACTGGTACCCATACCATCAAAGTAAGGAGGGTTGGACCTCATCAAGTCCTTTATGTGACCCAAAGAAGGTGGATCTCGATCAGCTGGAATCTCCCTCCTCCTGGGTGATCTCTCCCTCTCTCTCTCTCCTCTAGAACCTTTTGATGCAACTCCTCAACCTGAGCATGAATAGGCTGATCAACCTCAGGCTTGTGGCCTAACCTAGCCAGAACCTCCTGAAACATCTCTCTCAACTCATCCCTTTTGGGAACCTGCTCTCCTGCATGCTGAGTATCCTGATGAACTGACTATTCCGGCTCAACACTCACATGAGTGGGTGGTGGTGAAGGACTATGACGGTGAGAACCATGGCCCCATCCTCCACCTCTACCTCCCTTGTGGCCACCGTATGACCACCTCCCCTAGCTTTCCTAGCCATGACCTAGCACCACAAAAGAGAAAATGGTTCATATCTACGACAAGGATAAGACAAGAGAAACACAAACATTAAGACCTAAGTAAAAAGGTCAACTGAAAGGCTCACTACAAACCCAGAGTACCTAGTGTTGAAACATGAGCTCTGATACCAAATGTAATGCCCCACTAGGAACCCAAAAGGAAAACAACACAACTAGGCAACTAAAGGGTGAAGTATTTTTTTTTTTTAAGATTAAGTGCATCAATTATAACAATTACATGTTTAATAACATAGCAGAAGTCTAACACATGATTTCCTAAGGGTTACCAACGAAGATTACTTCACAAATAATATTAACACCACAATTAATCCAATTGTCCATTTTAATTAGGTAAATTAAATGCTTAAGATAAAACCTACACATACATCTAAATTCCATAATGAGAGAATCAAAGTATTCCAATGCATTTATTTATCCATAAACCATTTATACAAAAGATTAAAGCAACTTAATTAACCTACATTCCAGTGATATAATATTACAATATCCATAAATACATGGCTTCCAAAAATACCATGGAATCCAAAAGTTACAATATCAACACCATTGTGTTTCACACAATATTATATTTGAATATGCATGAGCTCTTATGTGGCTACATTTTTAAGTAAACTAAATAGTCATCATAAAACAAAAAATTCTTCTATAACCCACAAGAGAATATTTACCTATGTAATGTACGTAGATCATTGTTAAATTATTGTTGTGATATGCACATGATCCATTAGAAATTAAAAAGAAAATAAAATCATTGAGTAGACTCTATAACACTATCATTATAAGAAATTACTACAACCTACTTTGAGGAAATACCAAAGTAAAAATAAAAGAAGTAGATAGGAGAAAGAAATGATAATTTGCATGTTACAAAAAATAATAAAGCTTTGGCTACTCAATAATGTATGACTTGGAAAAAGCTTTAAACTACTAAATCTCTATGCAAGATGAGAATAGCCACAAGATTATTATTGTGAACAACAAACCCAAAATGGTATTGTGTGTGTGTGTGCATATATGTATATATGTGTGTGTGTGTGTGTGTGTGTGTGTGTGTGTGTACATGTATATGTATATGTATATATATGTAT
This sequence comes from Cryptomeria japonica, assembly GCF_030272615.1. Classification (NCBI taxonomy): domain Eukaryota; kingdom Viridiplantae; phylum Streptophyta; class Pinopsida; order Cupressales; family Cupressaceae; genus Cryptomeria; species Cryptomeria japonica. The sequence goes on from NC_081412.1 coordinate 229,073,862, forward strand.
GTATGTATATATATATATATGTACATACATACATATATATACATATACATGTACATATACATATACATATATACATACATATATATGTATATGTATATATGCATATACATATATATATATACATACATATATATATACATATATTTATATACATATACATATATATAAATATATATATATATATGTATGTATGTATGTATGTATGTATGTGTGTGTGTATGTATATGCATATGTATATATATACATATACATACATGTATGTATGTGTGTATGTATGTATGTATTGTAGTGTCGTAAATTGTACACCCTTGCTAGGGTGGTACAATTTCACACTTAGGTTAGCACCCGCCTTAGTGTGTTTGCATCTTGCATTATTATTTCCATTTATGCATTTAAGTAGTTAATCTAGCTAAATCTAAAGTCATATTTCATCACTTCACACATTATAAAATTGGGCCCTTTACCCTAAGTGCACCCCTTTTTATTTTATTCCTCCAATAAATCATTTTATCATAAACCCTAATTATGTCCTATTTTGACCTTTAAGGCTTGATTTTGCCTATCAAAACAACTTGAAATCAGTTGTAACTTTGGTATTCACTCTAATATCATTATATCTAATATCCTTGAAGATTTGGTTAAAAGTTGATCAGACCATGTGCATTCTCGCCATGGTCCTCAAATTTTTTCCCAAAATTTTTGGAGCACAATTCTTTGATATTATAATGCTTAACCCCAAAAGATTCATGGGAAATTCAATTCCTAGGTTGGCCTAAAGGAGAAATTAAGTCAAAATTATGATCTAGGGTTTCATACATAAGAGCTCTCTTTCTTCATTTGAAGCTAACTAAGAGCTATCTAATCTAAGGAGATTTTAGAAAAGTAAGCATAAGGAGCCTTCTATGTAGTCAAATAGAGGCCTATATGGATTCTTCAAGAACATTCAAGAACATTCAACAATATTTCATCAAACATTCATCATCAATTAGGAGCCTTGAAGACATTGAAGAATAATAGGAGATCTAATGGCAATATCTCTCCCTTGGAGATGGGTATGATTTCATGTTATTTTCATGCTTCGTATTTTCTTCTTTACATAAATTTTCATATTTAAATTTATGCTTTAGATCATTCAACATATTTTCTTTGAAGCATTGTTATTTACATTCACATTTACATCTAGGTTTTACTCTCATGCGTAGGGTAGTTGTAGTTTCTTTCATTTTAGGATCTTGCATACACAGAAGGTTCTAGCAAAGATATATCTAGTACATTATTAGCTATTTGCCAAGGTGGAAATCACCAACACAGGGGTTTGAATAAGGAAAAACCATATATAGCCACCCAAACCTTCCCTTTTTAGTTGCAGATGTAGAAATAAGTACCCAAAGGCACTTTCAACTCAGCAAAAGACACAAGAACCACCTAGAATCTTCAAATGTTCCCTAATCTGCCTGGGATAGGGGTGTGGCACCATGGTATTTCCTAGGACAGTGGCATGGCACCATGGTCCCCCTGCTTTTCAGTGAAAATTGATAGGTTGCAGCTTCAGGATCTCAGATTTGCAGTCTTTCAATTGCAGCCTGTTGTTTGCAAAAATAAGACAGTGGCATGGCACCCTGGTCCAAGTTAGTTTGGGTTCATTTTCAGAATTAGGTACACATCTAGAATCCTCCCCCTTTCATTCTTTTAGTATCTTAGTTTCATATCTATAGTTTGTTCAATTTTGAGTTCATTTATGCTTCATTCTTCATCTCTTAGCCTAGTTGATCATCCAAACCCTAGTTTTTCTCATCATTTACAACAAGAGGAATAGAAATCCTAAGAGGTAATAATTGGCTCTCTCTTTCTCACAAGAAGTATCCAAAGTTAGCTATCACCCTAGGCTCTTTTGTATTCCCAATGTGTTGGCAAAAGTAGGATTAGGTCCTAGTCACTCGATCTTGCTTTTCCCACCTCCACATTTTGGTGAACCTGACGTGAATCCAAACTTATTTAATTTTGATTTATGTTCTTCGATCTCAGTTTTTTTAATTTCAAATTCAAATTTACATTTACAATTTTGAATTCCTTCCAAATTTCAAAATTTAGAGGTTAATTTTGTTAAAACTCTATTTTTTCAATTCAAAATTGAACTTGTGGATAGCTTGATTTGGATCATTAATTTCAGATCTGATTTAGGAACACATTTCACTCATAAATTTAATTTTCTAAATCAAGATTTAGAGTGATTGCATTGGTTAAAATTGAATATTTCCTTCTATTTTGTATATGTTATCATTTGAATGAGGAATTTTTTTGTCATGATGCATTCATTTCCTAAATGTGATAATGGGCTATCTTCCCTTGTTTCAACTTTTCCATCTCTTAAAGAACCTCTTCCTATCTATCAAAAAAATTTAGTGCCTAAAAGAGTTGTTACCAACTACTTCAAAACTCTCCCATGCTCTGAGGATGAAGATTTGAAGGGTGATCTTGACAATTCTCCTAAAATGTGCCTTTCACATCTAGCTATCTTAGAGGAAGAGGATGATATCATAAACACCTTTCTTAATGTTACCTTACCTTCCCTACATGATTCCTCTCTAAGTAAAAAGGTATGGATGGACATTGACTTATCTTCTCCTAAATTTGGTTTTATCAATGGGGGCATGTTAGTACAACAAGAGGTTATGAGCACTTATTGTGAAGATCTCCTTCCTAAGCATGAACCTTTGGAGAAAGATGTTCATCTCCCTCCTAAAGATTACTCCCCTCATGAGGATCATTTTATGTAAGAAGATGGTATTGTCCCTACTTTTCCTAGTGATGACATCTCTTCTTTTGATTTCAACAAAATCCCCACTAGAGATGATGCATTAATGAGAAATGTTTTCCCTTATCCTAAAGCTTGTCTTATCCCTAAAGATGCCTTAGAGAAAGAAGATGAAACCATAATCAATTTCCTTAATGCTCTCTCCCCTAAAGATCCTATTGAACACATTTTGAGGCAATAAGATGATATAAACACATGTATTGATGCTCTCCTTCCCAAGGATGAAGGATTAATAAATAATATTATTCCTTCTCCCAAAATTTGCAAGAGCAGTAAGGACATCTTTGTGTAAGATATTTTTAATTATACTTTCTTCAATGACCTCACTATTTTGGATGAACCATTAGAAGAAGGTTTTGATTATTCTCTCCCCCATGAGAGAACCCTATCCAAAGAGGATGAAACCATGATTGATAACTCCCTTGATAGCATCTCACCTTCCATAAATCTCAATCATTATCCCTCTAAAAGTAAGGCATCTCCCTCTCCTCAACTTGGTTCTACTCATTAGGATACCCTAGTTCAAGGTAATATTGTTGACATATCTTTCAAAGAACTCCCTCTTAAAGGTGAGACTTTGAAGAGTAATGTTGATCCTTCTCCTAGAGAGTTTATTCCCCATATATATCCTTTACTGATAGAGGATGATATGACCTTTCCTACTAATACTTTTCCTCCTAAAACATCAATGCCTACTCCTAGTCTCTCTCCTAAAATTGATCTTATTTGTGATAACATTTATTGCAAGGAGAGACTATCAAGAATTATTCCAACAATCTTGTTCATTCTTCTTCTAAGGACACCTTTTATATTACCAAACCATGTTCAATCAATTTTATACATGTGAATGAAACAACTAATAAACCCCTCTTCACAGCTCAAGGTGATTTTCCTTCTCAAAATTCCCCATGTAAGCCTATCTTAGCGGTTCAAGGTGGTTATGTTAATAATTATTTTTTCACTCCTAATTAAGATATTATTAATTTTCAAGGAGGTTATCCTACTAAGAGCCCTTATGAGTATGATAAGAAAACCACTAGAGAGAGTTATCATGTGGTTTCTCATATCTACAACACAAGAAACAATAGGAAACTTGGTCCTCCTCTAGTTATCCCAACTTCATTTCCTCCCTCTCAACCTATTCTTCCAAAAGCACCTCACATATCAAATTTTAGCAAGGAGTATGATCTCATTGAACAACTTAAGGCCATTCTTGCTAAGATTTCTATTTGGGATTTGGTTCAAACTTCACCTTCTTATCATGGTATGTTACAAGATGCTTTGAAAAAGCTAGATGTCCCACCTATAGTGACACCTAATAAAATGTCCACTTTGATTTATCCTACAAACAAATCCAAAGCTCAAATTTTATTCACACAAGATGAGTTACCTTCTAAAATCCAAAATCAATATGATCCTCTTATGATTGTGGTTATTATCCATGATAGTGCTATAAGATGAACCCTTTTGGACAATGGGTCTAGCCTTAATGTTTATGTTGTAGACTTATTGGGTAAGATTAAAGTAGATCATGCTCTCATCAAACCTTCTTCTCTTACTATTATAGGTTTTGATAATGTGGCTAAACAATGTCTAGGTGTCATAAACTTGCCTCTTAATGTAGGTCATGTTGTGTTACCTAGACCTATTCACGTTATGCCTGGTAATTTGACATATAACCTTCTAATAGGGAGACCTTGGATTCATAGCATGCAAGTTGTCCCCTCAACTTTTCATATCCAAGTCAAAATCATTTATAACAATACAACATACACCTTATTAGCTGATATCAAACTTCAAGAACAATTAAAATCTGGATCTTCTTCAACTACTTCCCATTCTTCTTACAATCCTTCTTCTTCTTCAAATACATCTATTTCCTTTAATGATGTGGTTTCTTCTAGTACTCTTGTTTCTTCTACTCAATTGAAATCTCCTCCCAAGGATATATTTTCTCCCAAAGAAGTGCTCGTAGATGATGATTGGGGATCTCTAGAGTTTAACCCTACTTTTATAGGAGAATATAGGGTACCTTGTAATGGATTTAAGATTGAGAAGGAGAAATATAAGGAGGAACCTAAAGAGCAACCCATTTTGTCTAAACAACTAAGTAACCACTTTGTGGCTACTTCTAATTTGAACGATTCTTCAAATCCTTTTTCTAATTCATATAGCACTGAGACCTATGGGGCATCACCATCTCCTTCTCATTTGGCATCCCTTTATAGTCCTGGTTTTCACATTTTAGCTAAGAGTGGCTATGATGGCAATGGTTGTGGCAGAAAATGAACAAGGAATTAAAATTCCTTTAGAACATAATACACATGAAGCTTCATTTGGACTTGGATGTCATCCTTCTAAGCCCACCAAATCATATTAAAGACCATCTCTCAATGTGAATTTTATATTTAGTAGTTATGATAACCTCACCTCGATTAAATCATCTTCTACTTCTTTCAATAGTTATCCCCTTCATAAGGAAATCTTGGTGATGAACAAATCTCTTTATGAATCTCCTCAAGAGATCTCTAATCCCACTTATAAGGCTTTATCTTCTATTCATTTTAAAATCCTTTCTTCTAGGAATAAGGCTCTAATGAGTTATACTTACCTCTCTCCTAATATTTCTTGTGTTCAAGAGAAGTATGACTTAGTGGCCTATTCTTCTCGTATAAAATTTTCACTTTCTAAATAATTTTTAATATTCATCATCTTATACATGTTTTTAATATTACTTATAGTAGAGAATTTAACATGTCATATTCAAATACCTCATTCAATCTATAGTGTCTTTAAATAACATTAATGTCTATTATGTTTCTCATCATTATCTGACATTGGTAGCTCACTTACTGGGGGCTCATTGTCATTCATGATGGTACAATTTCATGTGCAATCATACCTTTGGAAGCAACATAATAGCCTATTTCTATCCCATCTCTTCTCCCTATATATATGGGGGGCAAGAGTGATTTCAAACATCTCTCCTTCTTAAGATTAAAATTTCCCCTTTGTGAAGTAGTGTCTTCTATAAGGATTTCTTATTGATTGTAAATGTGTATTCATATTTGAACTCCTTCCCTCATATTGGAACAAGCATCCCTAATGGGGATCTTAGTACATATCATTGATTGGGACCTTCTCCTTGGTGTTGGAAGTCTTTAATCATTCATCAATTTCTTTTCTTCATTGAGCAATATCTTTTAAAATAAACCCTTCTATTTTGTGCACATGCATATCTCTGATGAGGATATCTTGTCTTCTTTAAGAAGAGTGCTGTTATAAATAATCTCTCTTTGATGCCATCTCAATCCTCTTCTCTTTTTAAATCTCTTGCATTCATTCATTATAGAAGATGTTATATTTGTCTAAGACAACTCCTCTGATGGTATGATGAAAGAATAAGTATGCAATTGAGGGGGGGTGAATCAATAAATATGAAAACTGATACAAACTTTCCCAATGTCAATATCAATCACACAAAGTAAACTTATCAATGAAATATCTCTGTCAAGATAAAAAATCATAATAAAACCGGTTGACTGTTATAGCAACTTAGCAGTGAACAACTTTAAACTTGTAAACATCAAATGGTTTATCATATGTCAATAGACTTCATTTCTCAATGATTCCAATTATCATGCCTTATCAGAATAGTTAAGCAGTTAATCAAATCAGCCATAAGATCATAACCACAAAAACATTCACCACATGACACAAATATTTTTGATGTGGAAACCCAAATGGGAAAAAACCACAATGAGATGAGATACACAAGATAACTATTTGAACTCTTTTGAAGTTCACTCAGTTAGGAGCCATGCTTGTTAAAGCTTTACAAAAGTCCTATTAAGAACTAATCCTATTAAGAATCACCCGGTTAAGGGATTGACTACAAATGCCTTGTTAGAAGCAAGTACCCTATTAGGAGTAACTTGGGTAGAGGATTTGAGAGTCCAAGCTAATGGATCACCTTGTTAGAGGATTTAAGAAGTAACCAAGCTTGTTAGAGCTTACCCGATTAAGAGATTTTACTTCTGCTGTAGTTCTTAGAAAACAACAGGATTTTGCTTGATTTGTCTGAATAACACTACACTTGCTTGATTGGATCCTTTTAATCTTCTATCTTCCTTTACTCAAACTGTAGATTCATTATCCGGTTTGGCAACCACACACTCAACTAATTTGTAGCAACAAATTTAACAAAACAACTTCATCGACCTTATAACAAATCAATTAGGTCAGTAATACAACAAAAACCTAATTCTCTCATAGAGATTACAAACAAGTCAGTTCAGGTATGGTCGTTGGATCTACATAGCAATATCTACATATAAATCAAGAAAACCTCAACCGCTCCTTGATCACCACTTCATCGGACTTAGTAACTCATCACACACTTTGCATTAGATGCAATACACTTTGCTCATTCCTTAGATAGAAACACACCAAAACATTTTGAACTTGTCTTTATACAATGACTATATGTGTAGTATGCCTCCTTGATTGAACTTGTTATACTTGTATTTTACTATTGTTTACTTTTAGTGGATACATTACCATTATGTGTTATTCAGACTTATATGCCATTATTTCATGCTTTATCTGGATATGGGATGCATACTTTATTTACAGTATTTCAGTACTTATGATTTGTGGTATTTTTTGGATTATTGTTATGTACTAACACTTTAATTTATCTATGCAATGTGTAATTATATGTTGCATGTTTGTGAGTGTATTGGATGCAAGGGGATGATTTTCCTTCACTCACTCTGGTGAGACAGGGAACGTCATGATTCTCCTTCGTCAGTGTGCATGTCATGTATTCTATATTTGTATATATGCATGTGTGGTTCGATGATGCAAGACATTGCAGGTACAAGTACCGGGTAGGTACTGGGTATCGCCTCCACCTGGCTTCATAGGTCTGAGCGTGCCTTATTTGTGTGATGGGAGTGGAGGAGATAGTGGTTGACCCTATTTTTACCCTAGTTACACTCTTATAAGTGTCATTAGTTGGTTGTCTTTTCTGTATGTTTGACCTTCAAGTTTCATTTGTTTGACTTTTTCAGAGTCTTTTTTTGGGTCTTCTTGGTTTGTGTGCCCTAGTAGATTAGATTAATTATTTGAGTTTATGGCATCACTTTATAGTTAGCATATTTAATTTATGAATTATAATGCTTTAGTGATTATGAATTTAATTAATTAAGTGAAGTGATTAAATTTAGTTGCAAATTACATTAATTTAGAAATATAATTTTATTTAAATTTAGTAGAAAATAAATTAATTGCATTTATTATTCTCTAGATTTTCAAAATAAAATTTCTTTCCTTAATTAGTTTGCAAATTGCATTATTTTAGAAATATAATTTTATTTAAACTTTAGTGGGAAAATAAATAAAATTAAATGCATTTATTGTTCTCTAGATTTTAAAAATAAACTAGAAATAAATAAAATAAAGTTAATTTACTTTCCTTAAATATTTTTTTTAGAAAGTTAATTAAATGGGAATGAAAAAAGAAAAAAAAGAAGGAAAGTAATGATTTTTGGGAAATTGCATTTTCATTTTCTTTTTGTGGAAATTAGAAAATAAAATAAAATCTTTTTAGTTTTAAATAGAAGATTGTATTTTGGAGAGGAAAATATTTTCAACCTAAAAAGTTTAGGTTAAATATATTTTTCTAAATTATTTTTGGGAGTTCATAGGAAGGAGGCGCCAGTCCGTGGGAAGAAATTCTTAAAATTTCTTGGATGCATGTTGGGGAAATAAGGATCTGGATGGAAGGATTGGCACGGATATCTAGTTGCATGAGCTCTTCGTCAAGATCTTCTAGGAAAGCTTCCAAGGTTGGATAACTTCTGCCTATTTATTTAATTTTTTATATTAGCTCAAATATTCTTCCTCTCTTTGTAGTTTCTAGTGTGTATTTGTAAAAAAATTAAATAGAATATGGATGTGTCTTCCATTTCTGGTTGAGTTTTGATTTTGTTTATGATTAAATGTTTTGTTTTCAAGTTTAAATCATAGGGTTTATGCTGGCAAAATTTTGCTAGAATTACCCTCTTGTGCTTCCAGCCTATGTTTTCTTCTGGTAGCTTATTTTACTGAAATGAGGAATAGAGTTATATTTCCCTTTCCATTCTTTTGTTGCCAGATTTATTTGGAAAGGTTCAACCAATTTGGCTCTATTGATTTTGGGTTAAAACTTTTCTGGTTTTTACCAGTCTCTGTTTGTCATAGAAAGATTTGAAATTTGTTTTGGGTAATTGTTATTTTTTTTAAAACAGTGAATAATATTCTTTTTATAGTTTAGAAGGAATTAGTTTGTAATTTTTTTATTTAGTTCACTACTCTGTTGTTGAGCAGTTAAAATTGTGTTTAGAAATTATATTGGTTTTTTTTTTTTAATTTTTTTAAAGTTTTAATAGTTTTTGTTATTTTAAAAGTGTATTGTAAATTATAATTTTTTATTAAATTAAAAAAAAATTGGGGTGGTAGCATGCTACCGTATGGTAGCAGTACTACCGTAGGGTAGCAGGGCTACCTTATGGGTAGCATGCTACCATAGGGTAGAAAAACTACCCAGGCAAACAATTAATTTGCCTTCCCTGTCACGTGCCCCCAGAATGTTAGGATTTGGGTTTCCTGCCTCTAGTAAATTTATGATTCGAAATTCATTTTTATGTTAATATATATATATGTGTGTGTGTGTGTGTGTTTAAACTATGGCATTTTATTATGTGGGAATTAAACAATATTGAGGAAATTAGTTTATATATATATATATATTAATATGAATATATTTATATGATATATATTCGATGAATATATACTCATATACATATATTATATTATTATATATATATAATTAACTCGGAATTTAGTTTATCTTTAGAAAAGCATATATTTAGATTCTTTTATTATTTAATCATGAATATATGTTAGGGGATTAATTTTTATGTGGTTAAATTTAGCATTATTGGACAAATGACAACTCAACTATTCTTTTATCAATAAAAGATGTAATTTCTATTTTTTTGGAATATCTATATTTGCAAGTATTTAGTTCTTTTTATTGTTTTAAAAAGATTTCCTGTTATAGGATCTTTAGTTTAAATGGTTGTTCTAGTAAAAGCATATTTACATTGCAATTCTGATTTTGAGTTGTTGTCATGTTGTAATGGTTGTTAATACCCCTTGGTTAGATGTTGTTGTGAAACCCTGTTGATGTGAGCCATTGTGTGTTTTCTTCCAAATGATCAATCCTGGGTTATAGATTTGTGTATCCTTCATCTATAGTTTTGTCAGGATTAGATATGGCTGTCAGTTTCACCATAGAGTCCTCATAGAGAGACCATTCCTGTTAGTGTTCTATGAGAGAGAGTGGCTTTCGAGCAGGGGCCACACCCAAAGTGGATGGTAGGATAGCCTCTCGAAAGTTAGTTAAGAAGTGATAACCTAATAATTGATTAGGCGTGGGTAGCTGAAATATTAAATTAAGATAATGTTCCTCACACATGGTTGAGTGCTTGTATAGGCTCAGGATGTTGTGAGAAGGTATAGAATGGCAAACCTACCACCTTGTCTTCACAAAGGGATTGGTAGGGTCTGCATGAGGCTTAGATGGAGTTGGGGGTTCAAGAGAGGTTACCAGGATAACCCAGTATGGGGGTCGGGACCTTTGGAGGCCTACCTAGGGTAACCACCTTAGTCCATGCGATGACACTCTCTCCTTAAGGTCACTAGTGTTTGTGAATTGAGTCACATGGGTTTTGTGGAGTCATGTTGTACTATCATACTTGTATTGTTTGCTTGCTTGAGGGTCTGCTGCTATCTCCTAGCACGGTGGGGTGGTTCCATATTGGGATCACATGGTCGGGTGGTAGTGCCACTTCCCATCAGATATCCTTGTTCATACCTTCATGCGAGGATTGGCTTCGCTGGTGTTTTTGGGCTCATTATTCATGTCCTATCTCATGTTCATGATTCATGTACCCGCTCATGTTCATGATTATTATACTTGAGTCCATGTGACCATTGTATCAGTAAACTATGTAACCTTGGCATTGTAACCTATGTATTTCATTTGTACTATTGGAAGCCATGTAATTATTGAATATTGTAGTCTTAATTCAATGGAATGTATGCTATTTCAGTTATCTTTCTTTTTATGTGTAAATGAATTATTGAAAGTAAATATATTGTAACACTTTAAATCTTTCAATATGGAATTCAATTTTATAACAATAGTTTAATTAATTGCAATTGAGTTTCCCTAATTAGATGGATAATTGGACTAACCTTTTGAAGTTGTTTTAGTTTCGAAGTAAGATTCGTTGGTAACCCTTAGGAAATCATGTGTTAGACTTCCACTATGTTAATAAATATGTAATGTGATAATTAATGCACTTAAATCCTAAAAAAAATAAAATTATTTCACCTTTTAGTTGCCTAGTTGTGTTGTTTTTCTTTAGGGTTCCTGCTGAGGCATTAAAATACATGTTACCATCATTACCGCTCATCATTAGATCATAAACCAACATAACCAATTCAACAACCTTAATCAGTTAGGGTTTAACAAAAACAACTGGCAGGGTTTATCGGTTACATTACATAGATAGGGTTTAACCTTTTGTACCAATTATCTATTTAACTCACAATCTTACATACCGGTTTACAATGTCTTCCACAAAGCTCTTCCTATCGGTTACAAGACAATATCAAGAATAATAGTAATATCAGCAATATCATTAATGGTTAATTGACATCAATGACAACATAACATATCATTAATACAATCTTCATACAAATGCCAACAATCTCCCCCTTTGGCATTGATGGCAATAAAAATATCAATGCCATTGATTGCTGTTGTGATTGTGAATAGGAATCTTGGTTTATATTACTAAGTATTCACTATGCTCTCCAAATCTTCAGTTTGTCCCTGTTTCTCCTCCTCATAATCACATAATTCTTCTCCCCCTTTGATAACAATGCCAAATTGAAAGTAAAACATGTAATTTCAAAGTTCACTGTACAAAAACAATAATCTGCAACTTAATGCTCACCCTGTGGAATAGCTTCCACTACTACACCAATCCTTCTATAAAATTTTGGAAGTGGTTCAAGGACTGATGCAATCAACATCACGCTCAAGTAACCTCATGAAGGGGTACAAGATACTCAAATGTAGTCTTAGGTAGAGGTTTGGTAAAAATATATGCTAGCTGCTCCTTGGTAGAAACATGATCTAAGATAACATCTTTTCTCTACACTTTTTCCCTCAAGAAATGATACTTCAATTCGATGTGCTTGGTTTATGCGTGCAAAACAGGATTCTTGGAAATATTTATGACACTTGTATTATCACATAAAATATTTATGGGTTCTAAAATCTTCATCTCAAAACCTTCCAAAATGTGCCTCATCCAAAAAGCCTATGTGCAATTCATATAAGCTGCAACATACACAGCTTCAGTAGTAGATTGTGAAGTACAACTTTGCTTCTTACTACTCCATGAAACAAGTCTTCCTCCAAGAAAGAATGCTCCACTGGTTGTTCTTTTCCAGTCATCAATATTTCCACATGGATACCATAATCCATAGTCAGCATTACCTTTTAGGTATCTAAAAATTCTCTTGGTTGCTATCAGATGTGTTTCCTTAGGATTCTCCTAGAATCTAGCAACTATGCCAACCACATGGGCTATATCCGTTCTAGTGTGAACAACATAGTGCAATTTTCCAATCATTGACATGTATTCCTTCTCATCAATAGACTTAGATTCATCCTCCTTAGACAACTTACAACCTGTAACCATTGGTGTCCCAACTAGTTTACAATGACTCATGCCAAATGTCTTCAAGACCTCTTTCACATACTTAGACTGTGTAATGAAAATACCATTCTTCATTTGATGTATTTGCAAGCCTATGAAATTTTTTGTTTCCCCTAATAAAGACATTTCAAATGCATTTTTTAGTTCATCTGCAAAACTATTTCTCATGACATCATTACCTCCAAATATGATATCATCAACAAATACTTCATTGACTAGTATTTCATCTCCTTCAGACTTGAGATATATGTTACTATCATCATTGGTTCTCAAAAAGCCTATCTTCATTAGATGTGTATGAAGCCTTTCATACCATGCTCTGGGTGCCTGCTTTAATCCATATAAAGCCTTATGCAATCTGCATAACCATCTGGTTGCTCTATATATACTTCTTCCAATATCGCATTGAAAAATACAGACTTAACATCCATCTGGAATACCTTGAACTTCTTATGGGCTGCAAATGCAAGTAAATTTCTGACACCTTCCAGTCTTGCTACTGGTGTAGAAGTTTCGCCATAACCTTCTCCTTCTTCTTGTGCATAACACTTGCAAACCAACCTATCCTTATTGTGAACTACAACACCATCTTCATTCAACTTGTTCCTAAATACCCATTTAGTACCTATAACATTCTTATTTACCGGTCAGGGTACTAGGGTCCAAGTGTTGTTCTTCTCAATTTGATCTAATTCCTCCTCCATAGGTTTAACCCAATGATCATCACTAAATGCCTCCTTAGCAGTTCTTGGTTCAATGGTGAAGATCATGCAAGAGTTCTCTCTTATTCTCCTTCTGGTTAGTACTCTAGCATCCTTCTCCCCAATAATCTATTTAGGACTGTGATTCAGTCTCACATATCTAGGAATAACATGATCATTATCTTCAGGTTCAACTTCATCATTATCGTCATCTTTTGAATTTATTTGTTCCGGTTGAACAAGTGCATCAAAATTTGCTTTGCCAGTTTCACATTTCATAGTTTTTGGTTCCAAATTCAAAATGCAAGGATCTTCATCCTTCTTTTCCAAACTGATTTCCTTTGAAACTTCAGGACATTCATCCACTCAAACATCAACACTCTCAACAATTCTCTGTATCCGGTTGTTAAAATACATGTAGGCCTTACTCTTGGTGGAATAACCAAGAAATATGCCTTCATCACTCTTGGCCTCAAATTTGATAATGTAATCACCTCTCTTGCTAAAACATTTTCTTCCAAATATCTTAAAATAGATAACATTAGGTGATCTTCCATACCAATATTCATAATGAGTCTTGTCCTTACCTCTTTTCACCAGAACTTGGTTCATAGTGTAGAAAGTTGTGCCTATAGCTTCTCTCCAAAATTTTTTCGCTACACGTCCTTGTATCAACATTATCTGAGAAGCTTCAACAATTGACTAGTTGTTCCTCTCCATGATACCATTCTGTTGTGGTGTCCTTGGTGCAGAAAGATGCCATTTGTTGACGTTCTCATCACAATACCTAGTGAATTCCTCAATAGTAATCTCACCGCCTTGATCTGTTCTCAGACATTTTATCTTTTTGTCGCTCTCTTTCTCAGCTAAGGCCCCAAATCCCTTGAACTTACCAAAAGCTTTAGTCTTATCCTTCAAGAATGTGACCCACATCATCCTTGAGCTATCATCGGTCACCTTGAATGATTTTTGTTCTTATTGGTCCACAAAGATCGGTATGAACCAAATCTAACAAACGCTCTGCTAAGAAGGATTTTCTCTTGAAAGTTGAAGAATTCATCTTTCCTAACTGACATTCTTTGCAAAGAGAATTAATGGGTTTGTCTAACTAAGGCAAACCTCTCACTATCTTGGACTTACTCATTTTAAAAATGTTATCAAAGTTTATATGACAAAATATTCTATGCCAAATTCAGCTATCATTATTTTTGCAATTAAATGGTTACTAACTTTAGGATTAAGATGAAATAGGTTACCTTTAGTTTGCTTATGGGTTGCAATCAATTCACCTTTGTTGTCAAAGATTTTGCGCATACCATTTTTAAACTCGAGTGGGTATCCTTTGTCATTGAGGTGTGCCACACTCAAAAGATTTTCCTTAGACCTTCAACCTAGTAGACATCGTCAGCACTGCTCTTCCCATTAAGAGAAATAACTCCCTTACCTTTAACCATGTAGGGTGAGTCATTGCCAAATCTTACAATAGCGCCATCAAATTCCTTCAAGAAAATAAATTTGCTCCGATCACCAGTCATATGATGTGAACAACCACTATCAATGATCCAATCATCAAAGTTATCCATCGTAGACACTAATGCCTTCTGGTCTGATATCTCTTCCTTAATAGCTACAAACACAATATCTTCACTAGCATCACCATCAGATTCTTCATCAGTGATACCACTATCAATAGCAATAAGACAATCTCTCTTGCCTTTACTCTTATACTTCTTAAATTTCTCTTTCTTGTGTTCATTTTCACCATTAGGACAGTTAGCAGCTATGTGGTCAATCTTGTTGCATGTAAAACATTTTAAAGGTAATTTACCTTTGTATTTTCCAGAGCCTCTAGGCAACCGCTTTGCCAATAATGCTTCAAGCTCCACTAAACTGTCTTCATCATCACAATCTCTACTGGATCTAGACTCATAACCATGACTAGTATCTCTATTTTTTCTCATAAATGGGTTAGAGACAAAAGGTTTGAATGTAGATTCTAAATTTTGTACACTACCGTCATAACCATTTAATTCAAAAGCAGTAAGTTTGCCAATGATGGAGTCAAGAGTTACCTTAGTCTTGTCTATGGATTTCAGCTCCTGAATAGCTACAGCTCGGATATGTTGGCATTTTGGCATTAAGTTGTCATTGATTTCAATCAGTTTGGTAATGACACCGGTAGGATGGCTATTCTCATGAAAGTGATCAAACCGAAGGCAAGGAAAGTTTACCTATAAGGCATAAACCAAGATGATGGCTAAATACTAGCATGATGGTGGACCACTGGTAAGGCAACAAACCTATCTGGAAGATGACTTCCTGTTTATGATGAAGAGGTGGAATACTAAAGAAATCACAAACCACCAGAGGTGAAGATGGGTTGTTGGTATAGTGTACTCTACTGGTTAGTAGAAGAAGAAGGTTCTACCGGTAAAGGGATGTACCGGTATGAGTTTTTTAAATGATCAGGTATGAACCGACTATGTGTCACTGAGCCATGTGTTGATTGTTGTGATGCCATGTGGAGTTGAGGTGGCAAACATGTTGTGGTCGGTGAAGCCTCCATAGATATGGTTGTTGAAATAGATAATCAACATTAATGAGACAACCACAAATCATGGGTTCATGACTATCTGTTGCAGCTAGAGGAGGAAAGAATATCAGAGGAAGATTAGGGAGCAATTAGTACTTGTACCAATGAAAAGGAAATCTGATTGCAAGAAGATTGTGAAAAGGAAATAGCCAAACATGTTTTATGTGCTGATGGATTTCAAGGTAGGAAATCGAGTACGTGATTGTTATCTTTAGCATATGTGCATTGGGGAATGGAAAATATGTACAGATGGATCTCTGCAGTACAGGTGATGAATCCAAGATAGATTGGATCAGATCTCATGCAGATCATTCTAGGAACAGGAAACCCTAGCCACTTTAAATTTGAATTGTTTTTTGGCACAAAACCATGGTATAAAGAGATGAGCTCAAGACAAAGCAAGATGATACTGCAGAGAATTAAAAAAAAGGAGAAGAGAGATTAAGTGTTGAGAAGTTTTTAGCCTTATAATTTATTCTAAGAAAGCTGTAGAATTAGTGAGCAAGCAAATTGGTGAGAGGGTTAATCGACAAGGATTGGGTACCAGTATAAATTTAATTTCAATAGTTAAGCAAACCGGCAAAGTGCAGAAGAGAAAGGCATCATTCAGGAGTAACATAGTGTGTTATGAGACTATGAGAGGGAAAATGGTGATAATTGTAGCCAAGAATCAGAGAAAGTAATCTCACAACTTGTTGTGTGAGATTAGCAGAAGAGAAGATTGTCAACCGACAGTGAGTTATTTGATCAAAGAGTTGCAGAATTCATTCGCAACAAGAAAGCCTTAAATGTATTTAAATAGTATTTCAATATACATCACCAAGTTGAAGCTTGGTGCAGGGGTTGGTGCTACTTGGGTTGGTGCCCTAAAAAATAAAGGGTTGGTGCTCCTTGGGTTGGTACCCTAAATCTTTGTAATCTAGTGTTTTTCCTATGAGGCTGGATTGGAGTAGTAGTCTCTAGCAGTTTTTCTCACCGAGGTTTTTCCCATATTGGATTTTCCTCGTACATCTATTGTTGTGAGTTGCATGTGTGTGATTGATCTCTTTAGATTTCCTTCCTTCTTTACCAGTTTGAATATTTAGATTCTCAATTTAGTAGCAAGATTACTAAAGTTGTTTAGAAAGGTCAAAAGCTTAGCAACCACTGATTCACCCCCCCCTCTTAGTGGTAGTCTATGTTCAACATGATAGTGTAGACTGGTAGTAGGTTTCTCAGTAGCTTATTGATCACTATGGAATCTACCACTTTCCCTCCTGCACTCTTAATTTCATTGACTATTTCTTTTATACTTTGACCATACTATTGAATATTATCACCTTAAGTCATCCTCATGTCATCAAAATTTCCTCTTAGACTCTCCTCTTTAGCAATCTTAACATGTTCATCACCGCTATAATTCTCTTCAAGTTTTTGCCATAGCTCATGTGTAGTCTCTAGACCATGAACATCTACATATTCAACATCAGACGGGGAACTGATAATGGCCTCTAATGCTTGATGATTTTCTTGTTGTTCTTTCTTTAGGTCATCAGTCAAAATCTCAGTGGGTGCAACATATTTAGTATTGACATGTTCCCAATACCAACTTCCAGACTCTTGATGTAATTTTTCATTTTTTTGCTGCATATCCTATAGTTTTCTTTGTTAAACTTTGGACCTTCCTTCTTTACCATGATCTGCAAGATATTTTCCTCAAGCAATTAGGCTTAGATCTTAGAGGACCTGAGACAATCTGATACCAATTGATGGTATGATGAAAGATTATGTATCTGGTAGATTACTGAGAGGCGGGGTGAATTAGTAAATAGAAAAACTGATATAAACTTTCCCAATCTCAATATCAATCACACAAAGTAAACTTATCAATGAAATATATCTCTCAAGATAAAAACTCATAAGAAAACTGGTTGACTATTACAACAACTTAATAGTAAACAACTTTAAACTTGTAAACATCAAATGCTTTATCATATGTCAACAGAATTCATTTCTCAATGCTTCTGGTTATCATGCCTTATCAAAATAGTTAAGAAACTAATCAAATCAACCATAAGATCATAACCACAAAAACATTCACCACATGACACAAATATTTTTGACGTGGAAACCCAAATGGGAAAAAACCACGGTGAGATGAGACTCACAAGATAACTATCTGAACTCTTCTGAAGTTCACCCTATTAGGAGCCAAACCTGTTAAAGCTTTACAAAAGTCCTGTTAAGAATCATTCGGTTAAGGGATTGAATACAAATGCATTGTTAGAAGCAGGTACCATGTTAGGAGTAACCTCGGTAGAGGATTTGAGAATCCAAGCTAATGGATCACCTTGTTAGAGGATTTAAGAAGTAACCAAGCTTGTTAGAGCTTACTCGGTTAAGGGATTTAAGTTTTGCTATAATTCTTTATAAAACAACAAGATTTTCCTTGATCTCTCTGAATAGCATTACACTTGCTTGGTCAGATCCTTTTAAGCTTCTATCTGCTTTTAATCAAACTGCAGACTCATTTTTTGGTTCGGCAACCACACACTCAACTAATTTCTGCCAACATCTTTAACAAAACAACTTCATTGACCTTATAAAAAATCAATCAAGTCGATAACACAACAAAAACCTAATTCTCTCATAGAGATTACAAACAAGTTGGTTCAAGTATGACTATTGGATCTACATAGCAATCTCTACACATCAATCAAGAAAACCTCAACCGCTCCTTGATCACCACTTCATCAGACTCAGTAACTCATCACGTGCTTTGCATTAGATGCAATCTAATTTTCTCATTCCCTAGACAAAAACATGCCAAAACATTTTGAACTTGTCTTCATACAATGACCATATGTGTCACCATCATCACGGCTCATCATTAGATCATAAACCAACATAACCAATTCAACAACTTTAATCGGTTAGGGTTTAACAAAAATAACTGGTAGGGTTTAACCTTTTATACCAATTTAACTCAGAAACTTACATAACGGTTCACAATATCTTCCACAAAGCTCTTCCTACTGGTTACAAGACAATATCAACAATAATAGTAATATCAGTAATATCATTACTAGTTAATTGACATCAATTACAACATAACATATCATTAGTGCAATCTTCATGAAAATGCCAACATCCTCTTTAAGGTAGATGTCTTTTGAACAAAGATCTCTTTTCCTCCAAGGATCTCCTTTACACTTATATAGCAAGATATCTCTTTTGAACTATCTTATCCTTTCTTGAAGATTATTCCCTCTCTGGCTTGGATTTATGACATTGTTTCATGATGGATATCTTCTTGGTGTTGTAGGTACGCATCCTTGTTATAATTGCACACACATGCATGAGGTTGAGTGGAACTAGTAGTGTTCTCACTCTCCTCCCTTACATAGATCACCCAGACAGATTCTGGGGACTAGTTTTCAATGTCCTTCTCTCCATGAATCACCTAGTTTTAGGGGCGAGATGTCCATGGTTCATTTTCTATTCTCATGGATCACCAAAGTGTGTATTCATGCTTTCTATCTCTTCTTCCTTCTCTTTGCATTTGTTTCCATTTGAATATTTCATCTTGTGTTAGAGAGATCTCAAATCCTCACACTCTTTGTTATGTTGGAATTGAGGCTTAGTTATCTTTCTTACCAAATGATTCTCCATTAGTTTTTGATCTTGTATCAAATCTTCTTGTGAGCATTTTTCATCAATATTATTTCACAATTTGATGTGGTAAACATGATACCCTATTTCAACTCACTAAAATTAGCAAGCCAAAATAGGGGGGTATATAGCTACCCTTGAATTTGCATCACCTTCCTTAGCAAGCATTTAGGTGATTTTGTGATTTTACCTAACATGTGTTTTTGTAGGGTGTGGATCCTAACTGTGTACTGCAGATACCGTTGGGGGCTTCATCCAACAACTAGTGGATATATCCTTTTACATGAATGTTTACTTTTATGTACTTTATCTTGCATATGCACGTAGTGTCATATGACTACTAAAGTGGGGGCTAAATGTAGTGTCGTAAATTGTGCACCCTTGCTAGGGTGGTACAATTTCATACTTAGGTTAACACTTGCCTTAGTGTGTTTGCATCTTGCATTATTATTTCCCTTTAATCATTTTAATTAATTAATTTAATTAAATCTAAAGTCATATTTCATTACTTCACACATTATAAAATTGGGCCCTTTACCCTAAGTGTGCCCCTTTTTATTTTATTCCTCCAATAAATCGTTTAATCATAAACCATAATTTTGTCCTATTTCAACCTTTAAGGCCCGATTTTGCATACCAAAATACCTCAAAATCAGCTATAAATTTGGGATTCACTCTAATATCATCATATCTAATGGCCCTGAAAATTTGGTGAAAATTTGGCTGGACCATGTGCGTTCCTACCACGGTCCTCGACTTTTTTCCTGAAATTTCAAGAGCACAATTTTATAATATTATAATGCTTAACCCCCAAAGATTGGTGGTAAATTAAATTCCTTGGTCAGGCTAAAGATGGAATTAAGTCAAAATTAAAATCTAGGGTTTCATACATAAGAGCTCTCTTTCTTCATTTGAAGGCAACTAAGAGCTATCTAATCTAAGGAGTTTTCAGAAAAGCAAGCATAAGGAGCCTTCTACGTAGTGAAAGAGAAGCCTATGTGGAGTCTTCAAAAACATTCAACAACATTTCATCAAGAATACATCGTCAATTAGGAGGCTTGAAGACATTGAAGAATAATAGGAGATCTAGTGGAAATATCTCTCCCTTGGGGATGGGTATGGTTTCATATTATTTTTATGTCTTTGTATGAGATTCTTTACATAAATTTGCATATTTTCATTTATGCTTTAGATCATTTAACATATTTGGTTTGAATAATTTTTATTTACATTCACATTTACATTTAGGGTTTACTCTCATGCATAGAGTAGCTCTAGTTTCTTTCATTTTAGGATCTTGCATACACAGAAGGTTCTAGCACACACATTTTCAGTATATTATTGATTATTTGTGGAGGTTGAAATCACCAAACAGGGGTTTGACTAAGGAAAAACCCTATATAGCCACCCAAACCTTCCCTTTTTAGTTGCAGGTGCAGAAACAAGTACCCGGAGGCACTTTCAGCTCAGCAAAAGGAACAAGAACCACCCAAAATATTTAGATTTTCCCTAATTTGCTGAGGATAGGGGCATGGTACCCTGGTCCTACCCAAGACAATGGCATGGAACCATGTTCCCCCTACTTTTCAGTGAAAATTGATAGGTTGCAGCTTCAGGATCTCATATTTGCAGTCTTTTAGTTGCAGCCTCCTGTTTGCAAAAATAGGACAGTTGCATGGCACCCTAGTCTAGGTCAGTTTTGGTAAATTTGCAGCATTAGGTACACATCTATAATCCTCCCCCTTTCATTCTTTCATTATCTTAGTCTCATATTTGTAGTTTTGTTCAATTTTGAGTTCCTTTATGCTTCATTCTTCATCTCCTAGCCTAGTTGATCATCCAAACCCTAGTTTTTCTCATCATTTGCAACAAGAGGAATAGAAACCCTAGAGGTAGTATTTTACTCTCTCTTTCTCACAAGAAGTATCCAAAGTGAGTTATCTCCCTATGCTCTTTTGTATTCCCAATGTGTTGGCAAAAGTAGGATTAGGTCCTAGTCACTTGATCTTGCTTTTCCTGCCTCCACACATATATATGTATGCATATACATATATATACATATATATTAATGTATATATATATATGTAAATATATACATTTATACACATATACATATATGTATATATACATACATACATATATATATATATATATATATATATCTATATATATATCTATATATATATACATATACACACACATATGCATATATATATATAAACCTATATACACACATATATACACATATACACACACATATATATATACATATATACATACATATATATGTATATTGTAGAGCCCCTCCCCGATCAAGCCCTAGTTAACATAGTTTGACCATGGTTGACCTTATTAATAGTTTGCATGGATGATTGGTACACTATGTAAAGATGTTATAATTCAATAGGATGGGCTACGATAAATAGATAAATTAGTGAGAAAAGTAATTGAACCATATTATGGAATAATTTTACCTTGCGGCACACATTTTGATGCGTTACAGATTTAGATCTTTATGATCCAGTGATAGGATAACCTTGATATGATGTATGCCATTTATCTTTGAATTTTCTTTACTTCATTATGAGGTTAGAAAACATGGATGCATGCCTTATGAATGATTGAATTTCATGATGATTATGATGATGCCATTGAGTAAATTACTTCATGTGGATTATATTGGATAATTAATAGTTTGATTGTTATGAATTAAATTGTATGCAAAGTGTCTGATTTGTATTCTTTCCATATATTAATATTGCATGTGATTATTTGAGATCATTAATGTGCGAAATGAGATGTGCAGGAAAACTAGTCCATGTGACCATAGAAACTATTCGGAGAATCAAGCTAAACCTATGTGAGTTTGTGAAACCAAGGGTTGTTTATTTGGAGAGACAACACCTTGTGTGTAATGAGTTTTATCTATAAATGTGAATGCCTGAATGTGTGTTTAAATTGTATTTGTTAAATTTGTTAATTCTAAAATAGGACATTGCCATGTGTATTTAAGTATTGTGTATTTTTATGGTGTCACTTGACAATTGTGTTGTGAAGTGAGTTAGCAGTGACATGTCCCTTGGAGGGAATTTGTATAGCCAATGCATTTTTAAAATATCTTAGTATGGTCTCAAAATATTCTTGGATAGAGGGACTTTAGAATGGTCAACTCAAGTTTGACCCGTAGGTAAACTTTGGTTGAGTTTCTAGAGGGTCAAACTAACTCTAAAGGTTAGGTTTAGGGCATTTTTGAAGGCCTGTATGTTATACCTATGGGTAAAGGTCAATTTTGACCATGTGACCACTCACATGTCACTATCAAGTCACCTCAAAAGTTGAGTTTTTCAAGATGGATGAAATTCAACTTTTGAGGATTTCTCCTTGGTTAGACAACCTTCCATTTAAGTGATAGTTGCTCTTCCCCACTTCCTCTTACCTTTTTTAGTTGCCATTTTTAGAAAGCGTGTAAGAGGTTGGGAAGACCAACCTATGAGATCTCACATATTTTCCAAGAGGTTGGAAAGATTGAGAAGATTCTACTTAGGGAAGGGATTCAAACTTGGAATTTTGATCACCCACTCTCCAATCTTGGAGACTTAGAGTTTTGTTGGAAATTTGGTTTTAGAAGTTGCATCTTTAAGTTTTGGGAAGAAAAGACTAGTGGATTGGGCAACTCTCCTTCAACCATTGCTCATACCCTTTTCAAGATCAAATGTTGGTTGTGTTTCTTCCTTTCATATTGAATTCCATTTTTAATGTGAAGCTAAGATTGTTTGTGTATTTTGCCTTGTTGTTTACATGATTTGTAGAGTTGAATGTGGCAGCTCCTTCCTTGCATTTATTTTTTTGAGTTATATGATTATTTATGTTATGGGTGTTTCAAGGTCACACTCACCCTTAGGAGGGTAGAGTAGCCTTGGGGGTGAAGGGTTGCTTGACAACCTATGAGTGTAGAGACCCTCTTCTTGTAAGAGAGAGATACACAAGGGTTATGAGACCCCATCTACATTATTTTTATGCTTATGCAAAAGGGGGTCATAAGGGGAGATATGGGATTATAAGCCAAGGGGGATATTAGGTTTGTTTTGGGTCAAGTATGTGACTTAATATGGTTGTATTTTGGTAGCCTTGTAAAGGAATGTGTTAGTCTTTCTTGCAGATCTCCTCTAGGTACTTGGTCCACCTTCACCCCACAAAGTTGGTCATGTAGTGACAAGGTAAATCCTTGGGTTGAGATTTTATGTTTCTTTAAACTTTCCTTGCATGTATAGTTGAGAATGTGTGTAACCCATTTAGCCTTGGTTCTCCTAGCTCGGGGGTGTCTTTTTCTAAGCCTAGGTTGGGAAGTGAGCCTCCATGGTCACAACCTATAAGCTTTATGTGCAGGTTTTCGGTTGGGATAAAGGATTAAGAAAAGACAAGATCGTGTGCATGGTCTCCTATTAGATTCGTTTGGAAGTTCTAAAAATATGTATTAGTATCAAGCCCTCAGTTTTGTAGAAATGTAAGAGAGGCTTGAAGATGTAATTTTTGGTTATTATTGTATAGTAGATCCAAAGAGAAAAGATTTTATATTTACTTGTTATTGTTCATTTCGAAGAAATCAAAGAAGAATTGAGTAGTATTCCTATATTGTTATTTAATATCATGAAATGGAGTAGGAAGTGTAAACTTATTCTCTACTTAAATGTTTATTGAAAAGGAAATATATATATATATATATATATATATATATATATATATATATATATATATATATATATATATATATATAAGATGAAACAATAGATAAATATTTAAATAAAATGCAGTTTATCTCCTTACTCTATTTTATAGTGTAAACTAGCTTAGTATGTATTCTAAACATGTTGTGTTAGATAAATATATTTGCAAATCATTTATTTATTGTGGCATATTCTTTATGTTAAAAGATGCTAGTAGCAACTCTGCAGTAGAAAATAAATATTTAGCTAAAAGTAAAATCAGAGAATTAAAGTTCACATTTAAATCTTGTGATTCAATCAATAAGTACACTAAGTTATATTGCTGGTTAGTCTATAAGGAAATCAAATCATGAATGTTATATAAGGCTATTCTGGAAAATTTTCTATGAAACCTTCTTTTAGAAAATACTTATATATTTTTCTTAAAAATTAAATGTTTTAGTAATAAAGATTATTCTGGAAGATTACAATGGGTTTTGAGAATACAATTATTTTTAACTTTGTCATTCCTACATAGTTATACATTTATATATGATATATGTATATAAATAATCATTCATAGCTAATAAAAGTAAAAAAATGCATTACATGCAAATAAACATAATGTTGTTGTAGCATGCTAATATGGAAAAACATATATATAAAAAACCAGATATACGAATGTTGTTATTAAACATCAATCTGAGAAAGACACGGTTAAAGAAATAAATAATGAAATATGTCTACATCTACATACATACATACATACATACATACATACATACATATATATATATATATATATATATACATATACATGTATATATATACATATATATATATATATACATGTATATATATATATATACATGTATATATATATATACATGTATATGTATATATATATACATGTATATGTATATATATATATATGTATATATACATATATATGCATCATTTAATAAAGTTCTGTTATAGCTTTTTGAGAGTTAGATATATATATATTTTCTGTTGTTTATTCATCTATTTCTTTTTTCTTTTAAACTGAAAAATAAAAAAATAAACAAAAATAAATAAAAATGTATTGAATCTTGGGAATGGGGGAGACGAGCACTCTACCCCACCCCCCGCCATAGAGTTGGTACCCCACAGTGGAGGCTTGGCTACCATTGTGGGTATCCACGGTCAATGACACGACCACCACCGTGGGTATTCACAGTGTGTAGCATCGTCACTATGGGTAACCATAGTGAGCAGCATGGCTGCCACTGTGGGTAACCAGAGTGAGTGGCGTGGCTGCCACTATGGGTTTCCATAGTGGGACAGCTAGCCGCCCTCCACTCCTACTATCTGCTGCTTCCTCCTTCCCCTTTGGTCCCCATTCTTTGGCCTTCACCATCCCTCTTCCATGTCCGAAAACCCTGCAGCATAAGAGACCTAAAATAAAAAAATAAAATAAGGGTTTTTTAGACAAAAGATATAAATAGACCTAAAATGCATTTCTCATGGAAACCCTAATCTGATTTAGGGTTAGAGTTAGATAAAGATTATAAGAAATTTAAAAGAAAGAAGAGTGGGGATAGATAGATTGTTGTTAAATTAAAAGGGGAAAACCTAAATAGGGTTAACCCACATATGTTTGTTTAAAGGAGTATTATATTGAAGGGTTTTGAAATTAAAATAAGTTTTTTTTTTTTGGGGGGGGGGGGTGGGGGATTTCTCCATTTATTGCCTGTTTAATTATTATTACTACAAATAATTGTATTAATGTTAACTCAATGAATTTTAAAGTTATTTAAATATTGCCAGAGATTATTATTAGCTCTTAATAAAAATTGAAGATTTATTTGGGCAAATTAATTAATTAATTAATAGAGTTGTGATTACTCTATAGGCTTAAATGAATCAATAAAGTTATGGTAATCATCATTATGGTTGCGTAAATTAAAATCTAATTTGTTGTTTAAACTGTTTAGGAGATTGAGATGAGATTTAAGTCTCCTAATTAAATTAAATAGGTTATCACTCTCTCTAGGATCTCATCCTTAATAACGCATGAGATATCCTTAGTGTGGACAAATTAAGTTATCTCACCTTTTGTACATAGATCAGCTAGTATTTAAGTGTTGTTTAAAAATTTTGTTGTTGTATTTTTGCCCAAAAGTTTGGGCATTACATTTTGGTATCAGAGCCCTAGGTTCATACACTAGAGAACGTGGGCTACATTCATAACTTATTTGATCTGAACTATGACTTCAGAATGTAACACCTAGGTGAAAACTTGTGAAATAAGGAAGTGAGACATAAGTGAAATTATTTTTAAAGGATAAACATATATCAATTCACGGGGTTCCAAGGGTCACCAAAATCCCTAAGAATCAAAACTCATTAGTCATAAGGGTTATGGCTTAATAAGACCCCAAAGGATACAAAAATTTCAAAGATATATCTATATGAAAATATTTTTGATGTTTCATAATTGAAGTTAGATCAGTAGTACATATGAGGGTACCATTCAATTGGAACCTAAATGCAACAATTATACCTAGTCAAATCGAGTATGAGGAGTTAATTCTACAATAGAATACTCATAATAGTAACTAAGGCAATACCATCAATCGGGGTATGTTCTGATCATGGCAAGTCAAGCAATCAAGATACACACGAGATGAAGGCATAGTAAACAAGTCAATTGAGATAGAGACATTTCTAGTTAACATTTAAAACTATGTGAAATTGTGGTGCTTTGAAAACCATGATCGCCATATGGGGCACCAGTGAAGAACGAGTTAAGAGGTACTCTTATAAATCTAAGGAAGAAGGAGTATCCTATCCTAATGGATAGGTACCTTAAGCACGTGACCATACTAGGTTACTCTTATTGGGATCATTAGATTAGGAAATTCTTATATCCATGCAAAGAAGCTAGTGGTAGAAAACTTTGATGATGAGGGATGAAATGGTGAATGATAATCTCCTTGATAAATGAACCCTAGTAATACTATAGATAAATTGAAATAAGAAGAAAGGAGACATGAACCTCTTTGGATTAAATCATGTAATTGCAGATAAATCTTAAGTCCTTCTGTAGTTATGTCCAATAATTAGGGAATCAAGAAAATTAAAGTCACCACTAGTTCCTTTATGGGAATATAATCTTGAAAGGAATAAGTAAATGGCGAAGACAGTAGAGATGGTTTAGGAATCATGCAGAATCCCTATTAAAGTACTAGGAGTGTAGAAGAATCATGATCAGATAATCAGGTAAAAAAAAATAACTTACATCCATTCAGAACCTAAGGAGAAAAGTGCAACCCAATCATGACTAGTAACTGGATAAGGACAGTTTGGAAAACTTTTACTACTTTTGCACAATCGAAGGAGGTTTGCAAAATTAGGGTACTTAAGTGTGAAAGTATGTGAAACATTAGGTATGGACAAGACAACATGCAAATTGGATAAGGCATATGGAAGGAGATAGTATGACAGTATATTTAGTAGCAACATTTTATTGAGGATTAGTTGGTAGTGTTATATGTTGTTCTAATGAAAGGATTTATGATTACAATGATAAGGAGCCTATTTATGTGGCTAGCTAAGGGAGAAATTGGAAATTATGAGAGTCTTAAGACATTGGTAATTATGGTACACCTTTATGATATGCAGTAATAGGAGAGTTTGATATTATGATGATAAGGTGATTTTATGGGCTTGAAGATTTTTGAAAAATGCTTATGTAGTGGTAAGCTAGCAAGTAGATATACAAGAAGCAAGATAGAAAATGATAAATTTGCTTTTTTATCAAAAATTAATTAAAAGGTGGATGTTGATTTCTATGCTTGTCACTTCTTGAGTGCACACCCCCTTGTTCTCATAGTTACATAAGTGGAGTAGGTGAGAATAAGTCAAATCTCCATGTCATTAGAGAAGAATTATAGTATGTGTGGAAAAGGAATTAATTGTCAAGCGTTATTGATTGTACTTGACAATTATTCCACCCTTGGTTGTTCTAAAACATAATTGTTAGTAATTTGGTATCATGCTCGTACTTGGTGGGAACAAAAAAATAATTAGATATGTAGATAAAAGGAGCTAGAAAAAGGTGCTAAGAGAACAAAGGATTTCCCTGGTGAAATTATATGATTGCATTATACAAATCCTAAGTGGTTGTAAGTATACAAGTATCGATTTTTTTTTGTTACCCAACTATCAACCCTGTTAGTAAGTGAGACATAAAAGTATTGATGAATGAGTTACCATGTATCATTGAACCAATGATTTAACATATTAAGAGATTTAACAAAAAACCAAGAAGAATGGGCAGAGGATGGTAGATTTAGTGCATCTATCCATTAATATTTAGCTATGGTTTTTGATAATCCTAAGTGGATAGTGGTTTTAATTGGAAAGTGATGCTTGTAATAGTAATCACGTGAATGTAAATGGAACATGATCTATATAATAATTATAATCTCGTGTATAAGATATTTCATGATAATAAAGAAATGTAAATAATCTAATAACCTTAAGAGTCTAATAGTCACTCCTTAACGCACTCAGGACATGTGACATTGGGTGATGTGTTGCAGTTACTCCCTATAGTGTGGCTAAAATGGTCGCCTTGTTTTGAGTTTTGATTTTGATGGTCTTTCGACTGTCTTTTGAATAGTGTATTGTGTTGGCACATGCATGGAGATGATTAGATGAATGCTATCTAAATTAAGTGTAATTAACTACACCACTCCCTTAGAATGGGATTGTTATATACCTTAATACTTGGGGTTGTGAATAATGTGACCTATGTAACTTAAACCTTTGTTCCTAGATGTTTAAACATTGTAAGCCCTAGAGGTAGAAAACTACCCTATTTATGGGAGGAATTGAAGAACTTAGACTTGAATATACCTTGTTGCCTTATGATGTGGGAAGAAATCATGCACATAGGGTGGTTTAACAAATATGTAATTAACGCCCTTATGAGGCACCTTGATGTAAAATAAGTAGATTCATTTTGGATAAAGTAAGTTATGATGTCAATTTTATTTATTAACATATAATGGATGAGAATTGCAGTGGGATAAACATGTTTTGAACAAATCCTTAACAAAATATGACTCCTAGAAATTGAAGAAGTAAGCTAATATGTGTAACCTAGATAATGGAAGGTCATGTGTTGTATTGTTAGGAGTTGGATGGTGCATTAACTTAAAATAATTAAGGAATGTGTAAAGTAGAACTTGTAAACACTTACAAGAGTTAAAAGAAAAATATAATAGAAATGCTAGATAAGTACCTTATGGAAGTAATAGTTGTTACGATAGTAGGTTGATTTTAGTATCGCATCTTTCTAGTAGGCAAGACAAGATTTAGAGTAATTTAGAATAATTATTGGGAATGCTATGTTCCTATCTTCATATCCTAGTTATGCGACTTCCATGAGTAAGTCAAACCCTAGGGGGAAAGGATGGGATGGGCTATGATAAATGGATAAATTAGTGAGAAAAGTAATTGAACCATGTTATGGAATCATTTTACCTTGCGGTGCATATTTTGATGCGATATGGATTCAGATCTTTATGATCCAGTGATAGGATAACCTTGATATGATGTATGTTATTTATATCTTAATTTGCAGTACTTCATTATGAGGTTAGAAAACATGGATGCATGCCTTACGGATGACTGAATTTAATGATGATTATGATGATGCCATTGAGTAAATTACTTAATGTGGATTCTATTGGATAATTAATAATTTGATTGTTATGAGTTAAATTGTATGCAAAGTGTTTGATTTGTATTATTTTCATATATTAATATTGCAAGTGATTGTTTCAGATTGTTAATGTACAAAATGAGATGTGTAGGAAAACTAATCCATGTGACCATGGAAACTATTTGGAGAATCAAGCTAAACCTATGTGTGTTTGTCAAGCCAAGGGTTGTCTATTTGGAAAGACAACACCTCATGTGTAATGTGTTTTATTTGTAAATGTGAATTCTTGAATGTGTGTTTAAATAATATTTGTTAAATTTGTTAATTCCAAAAAGGGATACTGCCATGTGTATTTAAGTATTGTGTATTTTTATGGTGTCACTTTACATTTGTGTTGTGAAGTGAGTTGGCAGTGACATGTCCCTTGGAGGGAATTTTTATAGCCAATGCATTTTTCAAATATCTTAGTGTGGTCCCAAAATATTCTTGGATAGAGAGCCTTTAGAATGGTCAACTCAAGTTTGACCCGTAGGTAAACTTTGGGTGAGTTTCTAGAGGGTAAAACTAACTCTAAAGGTTAGGTTTAGGGCATTTTCGAAGGCCCATATTTTATACCTATGGGTAAAAGTCAATTTTAACGATGTGACCACTCACATGTGACTATCAAGTCACCTCAAAAGTTGAGTTTTCTAAGATGGACGAAATTCAACTTTTGAAGGTTTCTCCTTGGTTAGACAACCTTTCATTTAAGTGATGGTTGCTCTTCCCCACTTCCTCTTACCTTTTTTAGTTGCCATTTTTAGAAAGCCTCTAACAGGTTGGGAAGACCAACCTATGAGATCTCACATCTTTTCCAAAGGTTGGAAAGTGTGAGAAGAGTCTACTTAGGGAAGGGATTCAAACTTAAAATTTTGATCACCCACTCTCCAATCGTCGAGACTTAGAGTTTTGTTGGAAATTTGGTTTTAGAAGTTGCATCTTTAAGTTTTCGGAAGAAAAGGCTAGTGGATTAGGAAGCTCTCCTTCAACCATTCCTCATACCATTTGCAGGATCAAAGGTTGGTTTTGTTTCTTCCTTACATACTGAATTCCATTGTTAATGTGAAGCTAAGGTTGTTTGTGTATTTTGCCTTGTTGTTTACATGATTTGTGGAGTTGAATGTGGAAGCTCCTTCCTTGCATTTGTTTTTGTGATTTATTTGATTATTTGTGTTATGGGTATTTCAAGGCCATACTCACCCTTGGGAGGGTAGAGTAGCCTTGGGGGTGAAGGGTTTCTTGACAACCTATGAGTGTAGAGACTCTCTTCTTCGAGGAGAGAGATACACAAGGGTTATGAGACCCTTGCTGCATTATTTTTATGCTTATGCCAAAGGGGGCCATAAGGGGAGATATAGGCTTTTAAGCCATGGGGGACATAAGGTCTGTTTTGGGTCAAGTATGTGCTTTAAGATGGTTGTATTTTGGTAGCCTTGTGAAGGCATATGTTAGTCTTTCTTACAAATCTTCTCTAGGTACTTGGTCCACCTTCACCCCACAAAGTTGGTCACATAGTGACAATGTAAATCCTTGGGTTCTAGGAGTTTATGTTTCTTTAAGCTTTCCTTGCATGTGCGGTTGAGAATGTGTGTAACCCATTTAGCCTTGGTTCTCCTAGCTTGGGGGTGGCTTTTTGTAAGCCTAGGTTGGGAGGTGAGCCTCCATGGTCACAACCTATAAGCTTTATGTACAGGTTTTCGATTGGGATAAAGGATGAAGAAAAGCCAAGATCATGTGCATGGTCTCCTATTAGATTTATTTGGAAATTCTGAAAATATTTATTAGTATCAAGTCCTCAGTTTTGTAGAAATGTAAGAAAGGCTTGAAGATGCAATTTTTGGTTATTATTGTATAGTAGATCCAAAGAGCAAAGATTGTATATATACTTGTTGTATGTTCATTTCCAAGAAATCAAATAAGCATTGAGTAGTATTCCTATATTGTTATTTAATATCATGAAAAGGAGCAGGAAGTGTAAACTTATTCTCTACTTAAATGTTTATTGAAAAGGAAATATATATAAGATGAAAGTATAGATAAACATTTAAATAAAATGCAATTTATCTCCTTACTTAGTTTTATAGTGTAAACTAGCTTAGTATGTATTCTAAACATGCAATGTTAGATAAATATTTGCAAATCATTTATTTATTGGAGTATATTCTTTATGTTAAAAGATAATAGTAGTAACTCTGCAGTAGAATATAAATATTTAGCTGAAAGTAAAATTGGAGAATTAAAGTTCACATTTAAATCTTGTGATTCAATCAATAAGTACACTAAGTTATATTGTTGGTTACTCTATAAGGAAATAAAATCATGATTGTTATATAAGGCTATTTTGGAAAATTTTCTATGAAACCTTCTTTCAGAAAATACTTATATATTTGCTTAAAAATTAAATGATTTAGTAATAAAGATTATTTTGGAAGATTACAATGGGTTTTGAGAGTACAATTATTTTTAACTTAGTCATTCCTACATCGTTATACATTTATATATATACATATATAAACGCATGTATATAAATAATCATTCATAGCTAATAATAGAAAAAAAAATGCATTACATGCAAATAAACATAATGTTGTTGTAGCATGCTAATCTAGAGAAACATATATATAAAAAAAGAGATATACGAATCTTATTATTAAACATTAATCTAAGAAACACATAGTTAAAGAAATAAATAGTGAAATATGTCTACATACATACATACATACATACATACATACATACATACATATATATATATATATATATATGCATCATTTAATAAATTTTTGTTATAGCTTTTTGAGAGTTATATATATATATATATATATATATATATATATATATATATATATATATATATATATATATATATATATATATATATATATATATATATATATATATATATATATATATATATATATATATATATATATATATATATATATATATATATATCGTTGTTTATTCATCTATTTGTTTTTGTTTTTAAAAACCGAAAAAATAAAAAAATAAATTAAAAATGTATTGAAGCTTGGGAATGGGGGAGTTGAGTGCTCTACCCCAACCCCCGCCGTCAAGTGGGTATTCTGTAGTGGAGGGTTGACCGCCACTGTGGGTATCCATGGTGAGCGGCATGGCCGCTACTGTGGGTATCCACAGTGAGCGGTGTCATCACTATGGGTATCCACAGTTAGCGACATCACCACTCTGGGTAACAATAGTGAATGGCATGGCCGCCACTATGGGTTTCCACAGTGGGAAAGCTAGCCCCCATCCACTCCTATCCGTCGTCACCTCCTTCCCCTTTTGTGACTATTATTTGACCTTCGCCATCCCTCTTCCATGGCCGAAAACCCTGCAGCATAAGAGACCGAAAATAAAAAATAAAATAAGGGGTTTTCAGATGAAAGATAGAAATAGACCTAAAATGCATTTCTCATGGAAGCCCTAATCCGATTTAGGGTTAGGGTTAGGTAAAGATTATAAGAAATTTAAAAGAAAGAAGAGTGGGGATAGATAGATTGTTGTTAAATTAAAAGGGGAAAACCTAAATAGGGTTAGCCTAATATTGAAGGGGTTTGAAATTAAAATAAGTTTTTGGGGGCAAGTTTCTCCATTATTAATAAAGAAATTTTATTATTGTATGGGGGGGGGAGATTTATAATCTTTATAAAGGATTATGGGGTTTTATTTTTTGGTTAGACTATTATATATATATTTATATATATATATATATATATATATATATATATATATATATATATATATATATATATATATATATATATATATATATATATATATATATATATATATATATATATATATATATATATATATATATGTTTAATATTTTTATTAACATTTATCTTTGGGGATATTAAATTTTAATGGTCAATTAAATCCCTAAGGGTGTAATTTAATTAAATACAATAAATTTACATTTATAAGAGTTGATTTATTTTTAATGTTAAATCTATTGGAAGATTTAATTTTTCTTAGTCAACTAAATATAGTTATTTAAGGAGAGTGGAGGTGTTTTCAATTTATTGCCTTCTAAATTATTATTACTACAAATAATTGCATTAATGTTAACTCAATGAATTTTGAAGTTATTTAAATATTGCCAGAGATTATTACTAGCTCTTAATAAAAATTGAAGATTTATTTGGGCAAATTAATTAATTAATTAATTAATAGAGGTGCAATGGCTCTTTAGGGTTAAATGAATCAATAAATTTATGATAATCATCGTTATGGTTACGTAAATTAAAATCTAATTTGTTATTTAAACTGTTTAGGAGATTGAGATGAGATTTATGTCTCCTAATTAAATTAAAAATATTATCACTCTCTCTAGGATCCCATCCTTAATAACGCATGAGATATCCTTAGTGTAGACAAATTAAGTTATCTCACCTTTTGTACGCAGATCATCTAGTATTTTAGTGTTGTTTAAAAAATGTGTTGTGTTTTTGCCCAAAAGTTTGGGATATATATATATATATATATATATATATATATATATATATATACATACATATATCCAACACTGTTGGATAAACTTGCTTTCTCCAAGATACATGCTGATAATAGAAATTTCAATAGAGTTAAGTACAAGAAAATGATGAAAAGACAAATATTGTTTAAGGGATACAAGAATTTTGTTTAAAAGTTTTTATTTTCTAATCCAAGAAAATAATAACTTGTTTAAACCAATGTTTCAAACAATACAACCAATCGAAAGATAACACATATAGTTCATATAAGAAATAAAGAAAACAACTTAGAAGACACCACAATGCATATAATTAAGAATTGTGATTTTTGAAATTAAAAAACATGTAAAAGATAATGAGTTAACCAAAAAAATTATGGTGGCAAAGAGGAGGACTAATTAAGCTACCAATTTAACCATAACCAACCTCTCTTTCACAAAACATGAGAACACAAATTAACAAAAGGTGTTTAGTTTAGCCCACTCTTCTTTAAGAGAGATAAGCAACTTAGTTTTTGTTCCTTTTTCACAAAGAAAATGAATTTATATATATTAATATGTTGCCTTATGAAGAATGTACAAATGATAATATAAATTAATACAATAAAGCTATAAACTCACAAAATGAAATAGAAAGTAGCAAGAGTCAAATGGTGATAGTCATATGCATATGCAATTTAAAGAAAATGGTTTCCATGTTGATGACCTAGTTCGTAATTTGTACAAACTACAAAATATGTCTAGATCTATGATTAGTAGACTCAAACATTCTATAACCTACAAATCTATGCAAAACAAGGAGGACTAGGGATTTAGGCAACCTGATCGAGGCTTCTCTTCTGAAATTTATAATGATAATAATTTTCTCTATATGTCCTATACTTTTATACCTTCATACTTTTAAAAGGTTCTATATTAGTATATGCACAAGCACAAAGAGAAGAGAAATGGGTGCGACTATATACAAAATTTCTTAATCAAGTTCCCATTTGGGTATTGCTACTTCCATGAATAGTTGAGTTGGATACTAAAATAAAGTGAGTTCTCTAAATCCCCAGTATGTCTAAGATTGTGGTAAATAGTAAAATGCATAAACATAAGAAGAAAATTATACTTAATTGTGTGAAAGTGGTAACCTATATCAATCAATCAAAGGTGGTATACAAATCAAATCAAGAGTGCATAAATGCAAAAAGGAAAAATAATACTAGTTAAGTTTAGGTCTAGACATCAAAACCTAGAAATTTGAGAACATAGACTCATATAAAACCCTTGATGAGAGGTACAAGTTGACCATCGGTCCATAATTCCCTATCATCCTTCAACATTCCTTGAAGATTCAATCATTTTACAAAAATGGTTAACAAACAATGAAGATAACTTGATATTTTAGATAATGCTATAGATTTTCAGACTTGAGAGACCAATTTGGTCAACACTTTAAATGTTTAAAATTTTAGAATATCTTGGTAGGACATGGGTGCTAGGTGTGTTGGTCCCACCAAAATGGGATTTCTAAAAGGGACATGGAAGAATTTAGGCTTGTGATATCAAATCTTGTCTTCATTTTTCTTTTTGACGATAAATTAAGTGTAAATTAAATGGTATATATTTGAGATATAATAGGACACTTTACTTGAATTTGGGGGTAATCTCAAACCTATAAATGTTCCTAAAATTATCCATGGGAATGAAAAGGAGATTGAAATTGGGCTCACAATTAAGGAGTAAAATTTATGACATTACATATACATACCTTGGAGAGGAATTGTGAGAAATTATGAACTTTCCATGGGACAATAATATTACCTTAGTTCTATATCTTTACTAATGCATCATCATATATTCCCCTTTACATGATTTAATTCCATTACAACATGGTGAATCATAATGTGTAGGGATAACAAAGCACAAGTTTGTCTAATATGTTAATTTTTATTTTGAATTAAATAATTTCAAATAGTTCATTATAATGATTTATAAATATAAAAATTGTAATGAAAAATGTGTAAACTTATAAATATAAAAATTGTAATGAAAAATGTGTATTTACACCACTCAATTACTTCTATAAAATAATCTAGTATTACACAATTATTTGAAAAGTATTTCGATGATTAAATAGTGATATTTTTTATATTTTTCAATTTCAAAGTGTTGATAAAGAAATAATGTTGTAATGGCTTGGTCATACCATAGCAAGGTATTTTTCAATAATGCCATCTAAAAAAATAATAAAAACTAAACTATTCAAATCATTAATTGGACACCCAAATAGTAAACATCTTCCCTTATGAAATAGTCTACGCTATAAAGTTTAGAATTTTAAAAGAATTAGGAATAAGACCCATAAGTAAATTGTTGGTAATTTATTCAAGTTTATTATCTCTAACATGGGTTCAAGTTACTAAAACTTATTCTAACTATACATCACAATTTAATATTAAAATGAAAAAATTAAATAACTAACATTTTATTCATGGATTTAGTAGTGAGTTTTCTAAAAGTTAATATGAATTTTTTTTCAACATTATCAAATCCATGCTTCTATAATATATTTAACTAACATGTGTTTCTATAATTTATTATGTATTTGTATTTCAAATATATTTAAATATATTAATTTAATCTTGAGGAAAATCAATTAAACATCAATTATATTTTAGAAACATGTTACACATACTTCCATTAGAATTTAACAAAATAAGCTAGATCTATACACTCATATTAGAAGCATTTGCATGCTTTAAGTTTTATTGATTTATTTGTAAGGATTGATCTAGGAGAATATGTTCCCTAAAAAGATATTAACAATCAAATATATCTATTTTTGAATATTTATAATTTACATAATAGAGAAATCAACAAAAT
The DNA here is from genome assembly GCF_030272615.1 of Cryptomeria japonica. Lineage (NCBI taxonomy): Eukaryota > Viridiplantae > Streptophyta > Pinopsida > Cupressales > Cupressaceae > Cryptomeria > Cryptomeria japonica. The sequence continues at coordinate 229,111,294 of NC_081412.1, forward strand.
GAAATGTAGATGCATATATTAAAAAGATTGCATTCATCTTTAGAGGTTATATCTACAAATGTAGAAAATAATTGGACCTAGGGTAAAATTATGTTTCAACATAGAATTCGAGTTAAAACATAGATAGAGAAGTAGTTCTTCTCCTATTGAAATTGTGTATAAAATATTATAACCAATTTAAATAATTCTTTGGGAAAAGAACTGTAGCATTCATTTATCACATTTATTTTACATGTTTTAAAATCTAATCTAGAACAACATATTATTTAAGTTCTAAATTAGTTATTTTTGGTTAATTCATTACTATGAAAATTCAACCTATTTATTATTCCAATTTTAATTTTGAATAAATATATATCGACTACCAATTTATTTCCTTTGATTCATGTACATTTTTTTACAATTTATCTAAACATCTATTCAATAATAGTCATAATATTTTAAATTAGAGTCCAAAAAATAAAGAGTATGAAAAATTGGATACAATCTTAATGCTTAAGAACAGATATTATTTAAGTAATAGTAAAATGCTATAATGGCTAAGAAAATAATAATTATAATGATAGAAACATATAATAATTTTTAAACTCTAATACCATGTTATTACAAAATCTTTAGTCTATTAATACAAATTAGAACTAGCAATTTCACCTTGGTGTGCAATGGGTATGCAAAGACATCTAGAGGGTAAATTAGGGAAAATTGTCTATTTTTTGAATAAATTTGTGTAGTACATGAGCTCAATTGGTAGGCCATTTATAAAATGATATTGTTTGTGCAAAAAGGTCTCAATGAAGTGACAACTTCAAATCAACTACACACCCAATTACTAGGATTCAATCATAATTGAAACAAAACCTTTGAGGAAAGGACATAATTAAGTTCCATTAGCAACAAGCTTAGAGTATCTTTGGAATAGGGTAAGAGGGAGAGAAAAATAGAGATAGGGATAGATAGTTTGATAGATAGACAGAGGGAGACAGGTGGGGGGGATGAAGAGAGCTAGAAGGATAGACAAACAAATAAAATTAGAGATAAACAAATAGAGTTTAAGAGATAGTGAGAGGGTGAGAGAAGTAGGGGGGGATACTAGGAAGAGATAGACATATATTGGAAGATATATAGAGATAGAGATACATAAAGAGAAAGGAAGAGAGATGTAGAGATAAAGAGATAGATAGGGGGATATAGATGGAATGGGAGAGGGAATATGAGGAGAGAAAGGAGGGGAAGATAAAGAGGGGGAGTGGAAGAAATGAAGAGTGATATGTAGAGGAGAGAGAGGATGAGAGGGAGGGTGAGAAATAAAAAGTTAAATATATAAAAAGGGAGAGGGAGAGATATAGATAGAGGGAAATATAGAGAGATGGAGAGGGGGGATATGGAAAGAGATAGAGAGAGAAGGGGGGAGAGATAGAGTGAGGAGAGAGAGATCAATAGATAGAGAAAGGGGGGTGATTTAGATAGAGAGAAATATAGATCTAGATAAAGAGGTATAAGGGGAAAGCTAGAGAGATATGTATAGAAAGAGATAGAGAGAGGAGTATGAGGGTGATAGAGAGAAGTAGAGAGATAGAGATATTGTAAAAGATATATGGAGTGAATAAGAGAGATGGGGAGAGGGCTGGGTATAATGACATATAGATAAAGAGGGGGATAGATATATGAAGATAGAGATAGAGTGGGGATAGAGCAAGAGAGAAAGAAGGTGACATATAGAAGCAATAGAGAATATAATTTAGAGAGAGGATAATATATAGTGCGGGGGAAAGATAGAGCTTGATAAGTATGGAGGGAGAAATAGGGAGTGTGTGTGTGTATGTTTGTAAGATAATACAAAGGAGAAGTAGGTAGAGAGAGAGAGAGAGAGAGATAACTTGTGAAATATTGAGGGGATGAAATAATAAGAGGGAGAGCGAGAAAAAGAGGTAGAAAGAGCAAGATGATTAGAGAGGGGGAGATATAGGGATATAATGAGAGAGATATAGAAAATGATATATAGAGATTGGTAGAGATGGATATATAGATAAAGGGTAGGAGCGATAAAGGGAGAGGAGTGTACAAGAAAGAGATAGAGAGATAAAGATAAAAACGAGGAGTGAAAAATAGAGAATGTATGTTTGTGTGAGTGAGAAAGATATAGAAATAAGAAGGGAGAAACAAGATATGTGTATGTGAGAGAGAGTTATAGAAAAAGTGAAAGATATAGAAAGAGAGAGAAATAGAAAGGAGTAGGGAGAGATAAAGAAAAAGGAGATAGAAAAATAAAGATATATAAAAAGAAAAAGTGATAGGGAGAGAGAACAAGAGAGGTAGAGAGAGGGGATAAAAAGAGGGAGGGATATAAATAGACATAGTGGGAACCTAGCTTAAGCTTCACGATAACTAACGAACGATTTACTACACACGCAACTATTAGTAGGTATGCTCGTGTAAATAGATGTAGACTCGTAACCAAGTATGGTAAAGCATTCGTCATTTCTTGCCGTGCTAACTGGAGCGATGTCTGAATGCATCTATCAATTGCACAAAATTTCAAAATCGTATTGACTGAAGGGACATTAATGCAATTGTGGAAGTATCCGTGACTGTTGTTGAAAGGATTGTGTGAACTCGATTCATGTTGACTAAAGTCCTGCAAATTTATGAACGTATTCATGTTGACTAAAGTCGTGCAAATTTATCGTGGAAAGCCAATATTAGCCAATTCATGTTGACTAAAGTCCTGCAAATTAATGAACGTATGAATCTCGGGACCATATGTGTGGAAGCCAATTCATGTTCACTAAAGGGCGACAATGAATGTTTACCCCAACTTCTTTTGACTTTTATTTGGTGCACATTCATTCCAGTGGAGTGTGGAGAACAAACATTAGTATGCTGCATAGGGGTTGCTATGCATAGGCATATGGATGCATCCAATATGGCGAATAGACTTGTTCTGAATGTAATTATAATAATTAATATTTTTATTTAAAATTATTAAGTAATATAAGTAATAAAATGTCGAATGAATAGGGGAAAGGGTCAATATGTTGAAAAAAAATCAAATTCATTACTTATAACATGGTTTTATGGAGAAAAAAATATTTCAATTAGCTAGGACAATTTAATTCAACCACCAGAAATACTAAATAAATATATTGGTATTGGGTTCTTAGTTAGATAAATTATAACGTTCCTATGGATCCACTCTTGTTTTTTATTAAAGGGTCAAATAGGTTTTGAAGGGACATGAAACTATATATATAAAATGTTGCCTTCAACAAAATATTAATAAAATAACAAGAAAACAACAACCAACCAAAAGACCAAAGATAGAGAACAAACAACCAACAAGGCACCAAGCCAATACCAAAAAATACAAGAAGAAAATTTACCCGAGGTTCTTCAAGGCCTCAACCGCCTCAATCTCACGTTGGAAGGCCTCTTGAGCAAGTTTCTTGATATTTTGTAGGTCCTTCAATGACTGATCAACAACCTTCTTGACATGACCCCTAGTCCAAGTATAAGGCCCTTTGCTATCTTTAGCACTAGTTTGATTACCTTTATCCTCCAGATCAATGAACACAGGATTACCTTGTTGTAGCCTTTCAATTTTTTTGACCAATGTCCTCATGTTGTTCATAGACCCTTTAATCACATTATAGTTGAAAATCACTAGTTTAACCAAATTGGTATTGATATTCTTCATTTTGGTTTCTAGCACCACAACACGTTCTTGATTATTAGATTTCAAATTGGCCACATCCTTCACAACATTTTGGAGAGATGCAACCACATTCCTACCTTCTATATCAACCCACAAATCACCATGCATCAAACCCTCATCCAACATTGATTGAATAGACCCAATCTTAATGCTCATCTAATTAATCTCATGAAAATACCGTTTGTACATCTTGAACGTATCAAGATTTTCCCTCTCTAAATTGAGGTGGGAAGAGTACACTTCCAAGTGACATGAAAATGGTAATCTATAACTTCTGTCCAAAGGAGTCTCCTCAGAATCACTCGACAGAGAAGAATGATGCTCAATCTATTCCTCAAAGTCAAGGGAATTAGGGAAGGTCATCTTCTTTTTACCTCTCTTATGATTACTACTAGTAATTAGCTTGCCCCTTTTGTTTACCACCCTAAGTTCATATTCCTCTTCAATATCCCACTCATCATCTTTTGAAACAACAAATATTGAATCCTCATCCTCCAGAGGGGGTCAATTCCTTAGAAGGCTCAGGAAAAATCCTAGAAGGGGAAGGCAAAGATTTGATATGCTCTATGATGAGCATAATGAGGCCTTTTTGTAAAATAGGGTTTTTGGGATTCATTTTAAAATCCTTAATTCCCCCATTTAAGGAGGATAAGAGGTAGAAAGGAAAAGATCCTATCCTTATATCAAATATGAATTAACAACACAAAATGATGCCCAAAAATATTGGTAAAATAACCATCAAGGGAGAAATATTGCATGAATACCTTACGAAGAGTAGCCCAAAGGGGTTTGATGGAGCATTGTTCAAAACCTCTCTTCGGCTTCTTAACCAGATGCTTCCCTTCTTTACCCTTGGGAACTTTTTGCACCCCTTCTTTCAAAGTCTTTTTATCTCTAAAGACCTTCCAGTCCTTTGACATGCTTGTAATCTTAGAAATGAGCTCTTTCATGAGGTCAATCTTCTTGTCATATACTGAGAAACAAATCTCCTTCCAACCCTTAACAAAGAGTTTGGATAATTTATGGTCATACCCATGAAGCCTTTCTAGGTAGGGGGTAACATCCCCTTCTAATAAAATCCACTAGTATTGTTCTTCTTCACCTCTTCACATTCAACTAGCTTCAAATAGTTCCTTTAGCCCCCCATTTTAGAGTCCTTGCACCACATACTAGCAAGAAAGAAAAACACCTAGAAAGTGTGAGAGTCAGGGAATGTGGCATGAAAATTATGTTGCAAAGAGTTCACCATAAAAAATTAATCAACGCTCCCTACATTGGCATATATCCTATCACATGCTATCAAATCCAAGACATTTGATGGAGACATATCCTCGATAGCCCATTTGGTTTGGACACCCACACTAGAAAAATAATCAGCAACACAATTGGCCTCCCAAGATAGGTTGAGAGATGATCCAACTATCATTTAAATTAATAATTTTAATAGAATCCCTCATCCTACTTTGGATAGTCCAAGAAATGCATTGAGACCCCTTAAGACATTGCATTATATTATTAGAATCTACTTCAACCCAAACTTTTTTGTAATTCAATTGAGAGGCCAAACTCAGACCATGGCCTCTCTTTATTATTTTGATATTATAAATAGGATGATAGATAAATTCTAATTTTATTAAAAGGGTCAGACTTGCAGTTAATATATAAATTTTTTTTCATATTTTTATAATATTTATTAAATTTATATAACATCAATGTTTTGATGGATTGTCAAAACATTAAAGTTTAATTTTCTTTTGAATGGATTGATCAAGAAAGAATGTGTTCATGAATTTCTCTCACAAGAACCTTATAAAAATATTTATCGATAATGCTATCTGATCTGGGTGGATATGTTCTCCACCAAAAATTGATAATACTCCAACAGTTTTGGCGATGGTTACCAAAATAGTTTTTATGGGGTTCGAACCAAGAACCACCAATAGACAAGTTTTGTGCTCCACCATTCCACCACGAAATCTTTGCTACCATAAATTAGAGGCAGTCTAAATTTAACAAGTGGCAAACTGCATAGAGAGAATCGAGGAGGTTTGAACTCCCGACCCCCTATCTCCTGCACATATGCAAATGGTTTAATCTATACTTAAAGGTTTTAAGATATGGTTAAATTATATTAAACAAAATCAAGCCAAATCAAGCCTAATTTAAGCCATACAAAACAACCCCAATGACAATATGAGGTTGCCTAATATAGGGGTCAGGTTTGTTAAAAGGATTGGGTTAGTTTGATAATGTAAGGCTTAAATTAATATGAGCCAAAGGAGGTGAATATTTTTAAAGATCTATGTTATTTATGGGAAGATTTTTGGAGTTTTTGGGAGATAGGGTAGATCTATAAAATCATATGGTTTTACACCATATTTGGCAAAATATGTGTACATAAAAGGAGGGGTAAGTTGTGAGTTTTGTAGTAGACATTGGAAATTAGTCAAAAGATTGGAGAAGAAATTTTGGCTAAGTGTTTTCTAAGTTTTTTTTGTAATTTGCAAGTGGTGAAGTGAGAGGGAGCTATTGTGGTTTTTGGTACTTCACTCCTGCACTTCGATAAGTGGCATTGTGCAGATAGGAGTGACTTTGTAACTCTTTGTAAACTCATTTTTGGAGCATAATTGGATCGGTCTCACCCAGTTGGGCAGACCCAGAGATGTAGTCACCTTGTGGTGAACTCTATAATCAAATCCTGTTGTTTGTGTCTCCTTTCTCTTTCTCTCTAATTTTTCTATTTCATCACTTCAATTTATTTGTAATTAAACCTTTATGTACATGCTAATTTCAATTTGTTAAGCATTGTAATGTTAGCATTTTTATGCAATCAGTCATAGATCCTTAATTGGATCAAGTTTGGTATTAGAGCTAGTTTGACTAGTATTGCATATTTTGAATGCTAATAAGATCCAAGCTCCTGCAAGGCCAAGGTGAGCTTGAAGTCTACAATTCTAAAATTGGGAAATGAAGGACATTTCCAAAGAAGTCTGTGTCTGAAATGGAGGTACTTGAGGAGATTCGTGAGCAGGAATTTCGAAAGGCTTTCATGGCTTTGAGCACAAAGGTGGATTTCTTGTTCAACAAGCACAAAGAGCGAAAGGCACATGAAGAAGGTTTGTCGAAGCAGGAAAATCATGAAGATAAGAAGGATAAACGACCACCTGGTGGTGAAGATCCTCCTTCATCTCCTTCTCCTCCTTCTTCCCCTTCTTCTTCTCATTCTTCTGGGAATCCTTTTAAGGGTGTGTACAAGCCTAAAATTAAGTTGGGTGTTAAATTTGAACTGCCTAAATATTGTGGGGAATTAGATGCTGAGAAGTTAGATGATTGGGTTCAACAAGTAGAGGTTTATTATAGAGTTCAAGGTCTTCTTGATGATGCCTCTAGAATCCAGTTGGCTACCCTTCGCTTGGGAGGTATCGCTCTCACCTAGTGGGAGAGTAGAACTCTGTCTGAAATCTCACAACATGGTAGAGTTAGTTTGACTTGGTCAGAATTTGTTGGTGCTCTTAGGAAGCAATTCTACCCCTTGGGTCATATGCAATAGTTAATGATGAAATGGCAAAGTTTTAGGAAAGGGAAAGGGTAGTCTATCCAAGTGTACACCCATGAGTTCAGGAAGAGGGCTATTGCATTGGATGTCCCTTTGTATACACAAGATACTTTGTTAAAGTACATAGGTGGTTTGCACTCAAATCTCAGACATTCCATTTTCGTTTTGAGTCCTAGTAACTTGGACGAAGTTTGTGTCCAAGCCACACACTTAGAGGCAAGAGGAAAGGGTTCTTTTGATAACAAGTTTGGTGATGGTAGCTTTGTACATAAGTCATCTAAAGGAAAGAAGACAACTACTACCAAAAAGAACGATGTTCAGTTGACTTTGACATGCTCACATTGTGACAGGAATGGGCATGACCAAGAACACCGTTGGTAGTTACATCCTGAATTGAGACCGACGTGGGCTTAGAAAAAGGATCTGAAAAAGAAAGGCAAGGAGAAGACCACAAATGTTGTTGTCGATCTTGGTTTAGATTCTGAGGATGAATCTAAGATTTCTGCGATGGGTTTGAAAGGTAAAGCTCCCATTGCTTGTGTTTCTTCTGATAGTTGTGCTTCTACTTCTCAAGTTGATAGTGTTCCTGAAGATCCAAAGAGAAATGAACTTTTTCATGTAAGGGTTATCATTAAGAATGTGAAAATTGATGCACTCATAGATAGTGGTTCTCAAGTTAACTTCATTTCTGAAAGTGTTGTCAAAAACTTGGGATTGAAAACCACACTGCATAAGAGACCCTAGCCACTAGGTTGGATTTGTGAGAATGGTAAGTCACAAATAACAAGGCAATGCACCTTACAATTCACGATCACAAGCAAGTTTGTGGATGAGGTAGAATTCGATGTGGTTCCATTGGATATCTGTGGAATAGTGCTCAGAAGCCCTTATCTATTTGATTGAAAGGCTATTTTCTATCGAGAGAAGAATCATTATCATTTGTTTAAAGATGGCTTGTAGTATATTGTGCATTCTCACAGATTTAAGACTGATCGTTCTTTTACGAATACAGGACAACTTAAGAGGGTGATTAATGCGAGTAAGCATTTGACTCTCATGTCTATTAGTTTAGGTGTTTTGAGGCAGGATACAGAGGTGGTCAAGGCTACTAATGAACAAATGTCATGAGATATGCCAACAAGATAGCTTGTGGAGATAGAAAATGAAAGCATGGATAATTAGGATCCTTCTAGTAAAAATGTTCCTGTGGTGAAAGACCATTATGTTGTCGATTTGTTCACTTTTGTATCTGTAGTGTTGCTCAGTTTGATACTAGTTAGTGGTTATTGGTTAGTGGCTACAACAGTTGATGTAGAGGCATATGGGAGTTATATCATGATGTTTATAATCAATAATATTTTTGTAGCCTTAATCTTGATTGTGAGTCGGGTACAAAGATGCATAGATGGCACAGGGCAAGTGGGGAGGCCATGCCCTCACTTAATTTATGAATAAATGAAACTTTTGGAGGTCCAAAAGTTCTCCAGTGGGGAGGATTGATCCGGGTGGATATGTTCTCCACCAAAAAATGATAATACTCCAACAGTTTTGATGATGGTTACAAAAATAGTGTTTATGGGGTTTGAACCAAGAACCACCAATAGACAAGTTTTCTGCTCCACCATTCCACCATGAAATCTCTGCTACCCTAAATTAGAGGCAGTTTAAATATAACAAGTGGTAAACCACATAGAGAGGATCGAGGAGATTTGAACTCCCGACCCCCTATCTCCCGCACATGGCTCCAAACCACTAGCTCACACGCGATTTTCAGGATGCAAATGGTTTAATCTATACTTAAAGGTTTTAAGATATGGTTAAATTATATTAAACAAAATCAAGCCAAATCAAGCCCAATTTAAGCCATACGAAACAACCCCAATGACAATATGAGGTTGCCTAATATAGGGGTCGGGTTTGTTAAAAGGATTGGGTTAGTTTGATACTGTAAGGCTTAAATTAATATGAGCCAAAGGAGGTGAATATTTTTAAAGATCTATGTTATGTATGGGAAGATTTTATGAGTTTTTGGGAGATAGGGTAGATTTGTAAAATCATACGGTTTTACACCATATTTGGCAAAATATGTGTATATAAAAGGAGGGGTAAGTTGTGAGTTTGGTAGTAGACATTGGAAATTAGTCAGAGATTGGAGAAGAAATTTTGGCTAAGTGTTTTCTAAGTTTTTTTTGTAATTTGCAAGTGGTGAAGTGAGAGGGAGCTATTGTGTATTTTGGTACTTCACTCCTGCACTTCGATAAGTGGCATTGTGCAGATAGGAGTGACTTTGTAACTCTTTGTAAACTCATTTTTGGAGCATAATTGGATCGGTCTCACCCAGTTGGGCAGACCTGAAGACGTAGTCACCTTGTGGCGAACTCCGTAATCAAATCCTATTGTTGGTGTCTCCTTTCTCTTTCTCTCTAATTTTTCTATTTCATCACTTCAATTTATTTGTAATTAAACCTTTATGTACATGCTAATTTCAATTTGTTAAGCATTGTAATGTTAGCATTTTTATGCAATCAGTCATAGATCCTTAATCAGATCACTATCTTACACAAATAGAAACGAGAAGAGAAGGAATCAACACATTGAATAATCATCCTAATATTAAATCTCTTATGTTACACTTTACACTAATTCTTTTATTATTATTAAGAACATGTTTAAAATTTTGAAGCAAATAGAAGCAATAACTATAAATAAAATGTTGAATTTTTTTCCAAATTCATTATTTCTAACTTTGTTTCAAGTAGAAAAAACTATTCCAATTAGCTAGCACAATTTAATTTAAACACACAAAACACTAAAAAAATATATTGATATTGGGTTCTTAGTTTGATAAGATAATTTTCTTATGTATCAACTCTTTTTAACATGCATTGATTATGTCTATTTACCCACCTATCCCTATGCATTGTTTTTTATCTACCTTGGTAGAAGAATTTCCATGTCTTCAATCATTTTTATGGATGTAAGGCCAAAATTGGTATAAGAATTTCGATGTCTTCAATCATTTTTATGGATGTAAGGCCGAAATTGTATTCATAGTGTACATTGTAGACACCTAAAATTGTCCTTTCTAATTAAATAAATATTTTTATTTATTTAATTATTTTAGCCTAATTCTTCTATTAATTAAATAAATCTTTTTTTATTTAATTAATTCATTTATCCTCTTCTAGCCTCATTTCTCATTTAAATAAATACTTTTATTTATTTAATTGATCCCACTTCCTCTATTAATTAAATAAATATTGATTTATTTAATTAATTTATTAGCCTTTTCTATCTATGACACATGTCATTCATCTCTTAATTCCTACACTACCTACCGTCTCATTATTTTCTTATTTCTTCTAACTACCCTCTAATCCTAGCCAACCATTTATTTTTTACACCTCTTAATCTTATCCCTCAATTTGTTATAGTGTCTTCTATATAAGGAGGATGCTTCCTTCATTATCAATCCTCCTAACCCCTCAACTACACTTGCAAACTTTCATACGTGATCAAACCAACTTGCAACCATATTTCCATTCTTTGTTGAGCTCTTGTGCACACATAAAATATGAGAGCAAATATAGAAAGCAAGATCAATGGAGATAGGAAGAATGGAGATTCAAACGCTATTAGACATGTGATGGTATAATCTTTGTAATTTTGTTGATTTGCAGTGTCTTAGGTAATCTTCATATGTTATGGTGGATATTCGTTGTTGTTAGGCTAGGGTTTTGTGGTTGAATGTATTCAGTTTTTCAACATTGTTGTTTTATTTTCACCATAAACATTTTGGCATGCCCGGTGGGAATCTTGTCCCTTTTGCATTTAACATCTTGGTTGCATATTTTATGCTTTTGAAGTTGCAAATCTGAAATTTTCAACAACATTTCGACATTTTTGCACATGCATCTTCTGGAATCACATTTTTTTTTTGTCGCATTTGTGACCTCTAGAATCGCGTCTGCATTGCTGATAGAATTTTACATTTTTCCAAATTACATGAGTCATGTTTGTGTTCCCTAATTGCATTTGTGAACCTTTTAACCATGTCCGTTTTGCAGATTCACGTCTATGTTTCAGAACTGTGTCTATGGAGTCTAAAGTCACATCTGTCTCACAGAATCACGTCTGTGTAGGATCTAATCATTCTATGTTTGGTTCTTGCAGTTTCAGTTTTTGTTTCAGTTTTTAGGGTTTTTGTTTCAGAGTGCAGAGTGAGTAGAGAGAAATCAACAGTGATGTCATTGGTGCATAGATTCGATCACGTTCATCGATATCAAAGGCTAGTAGATACAGGAGAGCTAGTAAGTACCACAAAACCTCCTTGTACTTTGCTACATTAATTGTTGTCATAAATTCATGTTAGGTAGAGCAATAAATTTATATTAGGTATGTTGCATTAAATGTAAAGTAGGTCAAAAGATGAGAAGGTGTGTCTGCATTGAGTGTAACCGCGTCTATGGTTCTAAAAGCATCTATGTCAAATACGAGGGCGTTTGTGAAATGCAGGCATGTCTGTGCAAAATAGAGGCATGTTTGTGTGTTTTAGGTGCATCTGTGAAATGTAGAAATGTCTATGAAGTATGCAAGTGTGTTTGTGTCATGAATGCATGTTTGTGTCTTCAAGGTTGAATCGACAATTCTGTGATAAACACACACTGTCGATTAGATAAGTTGTTGAGAGGATACACTCTAGAAGGTCCTTTAGGGAAGACTAGGATAACAGATAGGGATAGAATTGACAATTATGTGATAGAGGATACACTCAAGCAGAGGCCCTAGGATAGGATAAAGTGAGGCACTCTGTGATGAACGGGGAGTACCATAGAAATTGATAATTCTGTGATAGAACATATGATGCCAATTGGATTAGGCTGAAATTGACAATTCTATGATAGAACATAAGTTGTCAATTGGATAAGCTACTCAAGAGGATACACTCAAGTAGGTGCCCTAAAAGATTGGATAAAAGCAACACTTTGTGATGAGCGAGGAGTACAACTAGGATAGAGTCCATATGATAGATATAAGCACTAGGATAAAAGAGTAGCACTTTGTGATGAAGAAGGAGTACTAATAGGATTGATATAGTTGGTTTTCCTGACTGCAGGAGGACCTACCTATGTTGAAGTCATGAGAGAGATTCCCTTTGACTCAGAGTTTGCGAGTAGAAATGACTTTTGAGGATAGAGCAGCAATGGAGGCCATGGGCTTGCAATATATTATGTATATGCTTGAGTGTTGGGTGAACATGGGATTGCTGACTGCATTAGCTAAGAGATGGCACTCAAAGACATGCATGTTTCATTTGTTGATTGGTGAGATGATAGTCACCTTGGAGGATGTATACAAGATACTGAGGATACCGATCATTGGGGAGTTGGTTCCTTACAATCTAGAGGGAGACAGGGATGCACGGAGAGGAGTGTTTCACGATCCACGACTAGAGATGAGGGTAGCACATGTTGTCAAGGGTAGAGGTGGATTGTCGTTATAGGTGCTAGCAGCATAGGATCCCAGATAGGTACAGGGACAGGGACAGGTAGAGGAGTAGGGATAGGGACAACAGGAGGATGAGCTACTATCTTGAGGGAGATTTGCTAGGGATAGGTAGATGAGATCCAAGATCTGGAGAGGGATGCGGCTAGGCTCAGGAGACAGCTGAGGGACACTGAGCGGGAGAGATATCAGGCTATTCAACACTACACGAAGGCTAAGACAACACTGATGGTAGGTAGGCAAGCAGCTGAGGACACAAGGGCTTGATATGCCTATGTTTTATGAGCAGGGGAGGAGATATCATATTGGAGAGACCTATATTATGGAGTTGTGCCACCAGATCAGTGGGCTAGGAGCTTTCGGAGACCATCCTGGACTACGATGACCACTGGAGGAAGAGATGAGAGATAGGCATCTAGTGGTGGGGTCATGGGTCCAACACCACCACCAAACAAAGGGGGCAGGTCCTTCCAGGGCTCAGAATCTATTGAGGCCAACTCACTCTAAGGGAGGGAGTTCATCATAACCTTAGAGGGCTCCCTATGTACCAGTTTTTGTACCATTTTTATATGACAATGTAGACACCTTTGAGTGATTTTATAGCCATATGAGAGTTTGACATCATTGTATCATGACACTTATGATTTTGATATATATATATGAGATGATTCATCCTTGCAATAACTATATGCATGTGTTCCTATGTGATGTTGCTTCTATTTGGTGCATGTTTTCATATGATGTTTATGATATGGATGAAAATATGTACATGATGAAATGCAATATTTTTGGTTTTTTATATTTTTATATGTCATACATATTGCAAATATGACCCCACCACTAGATGCCTATCTCCTGTCTCTCCTTGCAATGGCCATCATAGTCTACGATGGTCTTTGGAAGCTCCTAGTCCACTAATCTGGTGTCACAACTCCATAATACAGGTCTCTCTAGTAGGCTATCTCCTCCCCTGCCTGTAAAACATAAGTGTATTCGGCCCCTGTGTCCTCTGCTACATGCCTTCCTACCCTCAATGTTGTCTCAGCCTCCATGTAGCACCGAATAGCCTGATCTCTCTCCTGCTCAGTGTCCCTCAACTATCTCCTGAGCCTAGCCACATCCCTCTATAGATCCTGGATCTTATCTGCCTATCCCTGGCAAATCTCCCTCAAGGATAGTAGCTCATCCTCCTCCTATCCCTGTCCCTACTCCTGTCCTTGTCCCTATCCCTATCCCTATCCCTATCCCTGTACCTGTCTGGGAGCCTATGCTACTAGCACCTATAATGAGAATCTACCTCTACCCCTGACTACATACACTTGTCTCTCCTCTCCTTCATCTCTCCTCTGAGCCACTCTCCTCTTTGCCACTATGCCCCTCCTCCATCATCAGCCTCTACCTCCACCATCCCCACTATCATCTCTGCCATCTCCACCATCCCCCTTTATTCACTCCCCTGAATTCGATAGCCATGGAAATGAATGCTCTACTCAATATGCACTGTACTCGACATCCATCCTTGCATCCTCCACCTCTGCCCAAATATTCCAAGGCATGGGAACCATCTCCTGCATCTGTGTCACCACCTGAACATAAGGTAGTAATGGATCCAAATGAGCCTGATCCCTCACTGTCCATGCATACATCCCTAACCCCTGTGGCATCCGATGTATCCTGCCAAACTCCCTGTATACCCTGTCAATCAACTTCCACTCAAGGACATATGGTGTCCACTCTATCAGATACCTACTCCAAAATACATACGATAGCTCCACTGCATCATCCTCCCACTCCTCACACTCTCAATAAGGCCTCCATATCACACTATCTCTCTCATCAATAACCTAACGCCAGTACTTGAGCCTCCCAATCTGTGGTTGTGAAGTAATCATATCATACATATGCACAAAACTACACCCATGTCCCCAGCCTCTAAAGTGTATCAATTGTGTAACTAGAAGATCCTCATAAGCCCATACCTAGAGTAATGTCACTCCACACCCCAATACTATTGATCCATGATAAACAAATTGATGTAGCTCATAATACAAGTGTGCCACCAGACATGGTCCCCATGTAAACCTAGTGTGCTTAGTTACCAATGTCCCCAGAGTCCTCCTCCAACCCACAATTAACCCTCGTGTCACCCTGTCTGGACATAGGAACCCATTGATATTTCCTACCAGCATTGCTAGTAGTTCCAATCCTATACCTGTCATAGTGTCTCACATCACATATCCTGCCCTCATCTCCAGTCCTGGATCCTAGAACACTTGTCTCAATGAATCCCTATCTCTCTCTCGATCGTAAGGAACCAACTCCCCATTGATTGGTATCCTTAATATCCTATATACATCCTCCAAGGTGACTATCATCTCACCCATCAGTAAATGAAACATGCATATCTCTGAGTGCCATCTCTCAGCTAATACAGTCAACAATCCCATGTTTGCCCAAAACTCATGCATATACATAATATATCACAAGCCCATAGCCTCAAGTGTTTCTCTATCCTCAAATGTCAGATTTGCTCGTAATCTCTATGTCAAAGCCCAAATCTCTCTCATGACTCTTGCATAGGTAGGTCCTCCTACAGTCAAGTCAATCAACTATGTCAATCCTAGTGGTACTCCCTATTCATCAAAATGTGTTTCTCTTCTATCGTAGTGCTTATATCTATCATATGGCACTCTATCCTAGTAGTACTCCCTATTCATTAGAAAGTACTACTTTTATCCTATCTTTTAGGGTACCTACTTGACTATATCCTCTTGAGTAGCCTATCCAATTGACAACATATGTTCTATCACAGAATTATCAATTTTAGCCTAATCCAATTGGTAACGTATGTTCTATCATAGAATTGTCAATTTCTTATGGTACTCCCTATTCATCACAAAGTGCCTCGCTTTATCCTATCTTAGGGCCTCTACTTGAGTGTATCCTCTTGAGTAGTTTCTTGATTAGCAACGTATGTTCTATCACAAAATTGTCAATCCTAGCCATATTTGCTATCCCAGTCTTCCCTAGAGGACCTATTTGAGCGTATCCTCTCAGCAGCTTATCCAATCAATAGTGTATGTTTATCAAAAAACTATCGATTCGACCTTGAAGACATAAACATGCATTCATGACACAAACACACTTACATACTTCAAAGACATTTATGTTTTTCATAGATGCTTGAAACACACAAACATGTCTCTCTTTTGTACAGACGTGTCTGTCCTGCATAGACGCACCTGCATTTCACAAATGCACTTGTATTTGACATAGACGCTTTTAGAAGCATAGACACAGTTACACTCAACACATATGTGCCTAATGTACCCAGACGTGCCTGGCATCAATGCAGATGCACCTTCCTACCTTTTGAATTGCTTGACATTTTTTGCAGCATACCTAATATGCATTTATTGCTCTACCTAATGCACATTTATGATAACAATTAATGCAACAAAGTACAAGGAGGTTTTGTGGTACTTACCGGCTCTCCTGCATCTGCTGACCTCTAATATTAGCAAATGTGATCGAATCTGTGCACCAATGCCATCGCTGCTAACTGCTCTCTGCTCTCTATGCAATCTAATCTCTTAGGTGTGTGGATGACAATAAGGATGTTTTCCCTTGTAGTCTATCTTATAGACTACCCTAGCCCTAGTCTCTCAAGTCAATCTTCTTTATCTCGTGACTCTGTCACTCTATCCTATCTTGTCAGCCCTTTCTAGCCTTTATTTCTTATCGAGAGATTGCTTGCGATCTTTTCAGACATTTTCATCCAATCTCTCAAGGGGGTATATCATTCACATCTCGGGGCAACTTTGTATCAGTTCATCTTATCTTCTTTGAGCCAACACAACAAGCTAAATTGTCTTAAAGAGGGGAAAAATTTAGACACCTAAAATTGTCCTGTCTAATTAAATAAATATTTTTATTTATTTAATTATTTTAGCCTAATTCTTCTATTAATTAAATATATCTTTATTTATTTAATTAATTCATTTATCCTCTTCTAGCCTCATTTCTCATTTAAATAAATACTTTTATTTATTTAATTGATCCAACTTCCTCTATTAATTAAATAAATCTTTATTTAGTTAATTAATTCATTAGGCTTTTCTACCTATGAAACATGTCATTTATCTCTTAATTCCTACACTACCTATGCTCTCACTATTTTCTTATTTTTTCTACCTACCCTCTAATTCTAGCCAACCATTTATCTTTTACACCTCTTAATCTTATCCCTCTATTTCTTATAGTGTCTTCTATATAAGGAGGATGCTTCCTTCATTATCAATCGCCTAACCCCTCAACTACTCTATCAAATTTTCATATGCGATCAAACCTACTTGAAACCACATTTCCATTCTTTTTTGAGCTCTTATACACAAATACAATCTGAGAGCAAATATAACAAGAAAGATCAATGGAGATAGGAAGAATGGAGATTCAAACCCTATTGGACATGTGATGGTATAATCTTTGTGATTTTGTTGATTTGCATTGTCTTAGGTAATATTCATATGTTATGGTGGATCTTTGTTGTTGTTAGGCTAGGGTTTCGTGGTTGAATCTATCCAGTCTTTCAACATCATTGTTCCATTTTTACCATACAAATACATAAATTTGTCCACTTAATTAAATGAAAATTTAATTAATTCATCTTGAACGTCTTCTTCTATTAATTAAATAAATTATTTAATTTATTTAAATTAATTCATTAAACCATACTCTAACAATTAATTAAATGAATAAAGCATATTTGTTTAATTAACCGCTTTCCTCATTTAAATAAATACTAAATATTTATTTAAAAATTCCCCCTCCCACTTTGCACCAATTTTAGTTGAAATAAATGAATTTTATTTTAATTAAAATCCTATTTTCTCTCCTCTAGTAAACCTACTACTCACTAATCCCCTTCTAGACTCTTCTAATCCCCTTCTAGACTCTTCTAACCCCTTCCAATTAGCCTAATCCATCTCCTAATTATTGTCACATTCCTAAGCAAAGAGAAGTCACTTCTCAAAGTATCAATGTCTTTGAAATGTATTAAAGGCTTTATGTCTTCAATAAGTTAACCCTTAAAGTCTTCCAAACCATTTATGGTTCTTACATAACCATTTATGGCTCTTGCATAACCATTAATGGTTAAGCTCAACTTGCCCAAATGGTTAGAGGCTTTCCCTCTAACTCAACCTCCATTTAATTCATGTGTCTCTTCAAGCATTTATTGCTTTGACCATGGTTATCCCCACTAACTCTTGCACAGGAGTTTGTTCATTAGATAAAGGCATTATTCATTGGATAAAAGCTTTATTCATTAACTCAAGCCTAGGGTAACCTTCATGTTATCTCAAGCATTTAATGCTTCTTCCCTCTCCTCTCATGCTATCTCATGTTGACACTTGTCATCATGAGATTGGTTTGAAAGCCATCACATGGATTACAAACCCATCAATCTTAGCCCTTGTTAAGATTACTCTATCTCAACCATCCATTTTTCTATTTTCCCTATAAATATAGCCCATTCCTTCAAAAGGATCCAGAAATCTCTTGTGCATCAAACTTATAGCCATTTTTAAGAGAGAATTTAGAATCTTATTAGGTGCTTTCTCATAGTATCTTATTTACAGTTGCATAGGAATTTTGTTCTCATTTTTGTAATCATCTTGAATATTCATAAGACATCCATAGATAGTGCAAAAAGATAAGGCCTACACTCATGTGGAACTTGGAGAGGAGAGGAACAAGGGAGGAGCAACTATGAGCATGTTGGGGGGTTTTCTTTCCCTATTTCGTTTGTTTATGCTTCTTGTTGTATGCTTTTTATCTCTCTTGATATGCATGTTTAGGTTCATAAGTTCATTTGTGTTTCATTTTTATTGTCACTAACATGCTAGCAATTTGAACTTGTCTTGTGTGCCTTCCCTTTTTAGTGTGCATCATTTGGTGAACCTAACATGAATCGAACACACAACCTTCTGATCTTTCCAATCTAACTTTTTATGATTTTCTTATAATTTTCACACATAGGTTGTGCTTTAGCGCTTTTGTCTCATATTTTGATGCTATCGTCAGAATATTTTCAGTACCTTTGGCCAAGTTTTAGCACTTTTTTTATAAGTTTAGCGCTCTAGTCATAGTTTTTGCACTTTCATTCATTTAAATAAAGCTTTTGTAATAATCTAGTGCTTTTGCACTCTCTGTCTGTCAGTGATCTAATTCTGTTAAAACTGTTAAATTAGTGTTGTTGTTCATAGTTTAGCGTTGTTTTTAGTTTTTTTTGCGCTTTTGAAAATACTTCGGTGCTGTTGTCTGAAATAGTGCTTCTGTGTTCTCATAGAGTAGCACTTTTGTCATAGAGAATTAAAAAAAAAATTGTAACTAAAAAATTAAACTTAGGCTTGTGGAAGCCTACCAAAGGATTTAATATTTCACTAATTTTATTTTTCTTGTAGGTTACTAACCATTTCTTGTAGGATTCGAGGACTTAGAATTAGGAATTTATTTTCTTTCTAGCTTTTTAAGTTGGGTAAAAAGAATTCATTTTCCTTTTTATTTAAAATGAACCTCATCTTTCATTTTGGGCTAAAAATCAACAACATATTCATTTGGGCTTAAAAGGAATCTCATTGTGAGCTAAAAAGAACAAATCAAACAACTTTTATTTCTTACAAGTTAGGGGAAAAAATTTCAATTTGGGTTTAAAAAGAACAACAAATCTTTCATTTCTTGCAAGGATAAAATTCACAATCAATCTTTTATTTGCAAGTTAAAAAGAACAATCAAACTTGTCCATTTTTTTTAGACAATGATTTTACTTTAAGAAAACATGCTCTCATTTTGTTGACCGGGATTTCATTTTCCTAGTTAGAAAACAAATTGCTTTGTGGAATTAAAAAGAACATCATGTATGTTGGAGCAAGATCTCCAAATAGTAAATAGATCATATTGCAATGAAAGGTTAAAAAGGAACAAGTGTTTTTCCTGTTTGGCACACTTGTGCAATCTGTAGAGTGGTCCCATTTCTAACACACACTATCCTCTCTCTTGGCTCTCGTGGTCCTAGGTGCAAGATAAAAGTGTTAGTAACGCTCTAAATTTTTTTATTTTTAAGAGATGCCAACCAAGAGACACATCACTCTTGGGAACAACCTTGCATGGTAAATCCTTTGAGTTGCTATATAAATCGGGTGATAGAGAAAGGTGTAGCCTTGGGTGTAGCTATTCCTACAATGTAACTTGCCGAAAGGACATATGGTCACCACCATGAGTTACAAGGCTCTTAAGCGAGTCACTAGAGAATGAACTTATGTCCAAAGACATCGAACATTACTAGGCACCTCTTATTTTAGAATCCAACCATTCTATTGATTGAGGATATTTGTGAAAAGTTCAGTGCAAGAGAATATATGGTTTTTCTCCCAAGATACTCACCATACATATTTCCTTGAGTAGAAATAGGGCTTTTTGAAAGGCTACTTGAATCTTGATGAAAGTGGTGACTCCCCCATCATAGGGATCATCTATCTGTTATACTCGTGCAAGACTTAGTATATCACACCCTTACCTACCATGATGAGATTCATAAGGTATGTAGTACCAAAGTCAAAGAAATATCAAGATGTGTGTTGAAAATATTGCAACTGCCCATGAACTTAGGGATAAAAAATGTTTGAGTTACATCTTTATCTTGTTTCAAACCAGTGAAAATTTGGGTTGACTTTAGGCCTTGGGAAACATACATAAATTTATTATAGGGTCAAAAAGTTCATGATTGGGTTGATTTAGACCCACACTTGTTGTGCCTTTTATTGAAAAGGGGCAAGATTATTGTGCTTTGATGGTATGATGAAAGAATAAGTATCTGGTAGATTACCTCGAGGGGGGGTTAATCAGTAAACTGAAAAACCGATACAAACTTCTCAAAAACTAAATCTCCATCACATAAGGTAGACTTATGAATACAATACCACTATTAAGATGAATACTCATAAGTATATAGGCTGACTGTTGAAGCAAATTAACTATAAACTACTTAAATCCTGTAAACATCCAAATGCTTAATTATATGTCAACATACTCCATCTCTCAATGCTTCAAGTTATCATGCCTTATCAGTATAGTTAAGTAGTTAATCAAATAAGAAAATAAGATTATAACCACAAAATAATTCACCACATGACACAAATATTTATACATGGAAAACCCAAATAGGTATAAACCATGTTGAGATGAGACTCACAAGATAGCTATCTAAAGTATTCTGAAGTTCGCACTGTTAGGAGTGAAGCTTGTTAAAGATTTTACAATAACTCATGTTAAGAACTGATCATGTTAGGAATCACCTGGTTAAGGGATTTACTAAATGCCTTGATAAAAAGAAAATACCCTGTTAGGAGTAACCTTGGTAGAGGGTTTAAGAATCAAAGCTAATGGACCACCTTGTTAGAGGATTTAAGGAGTAACCAAGCTTGTTAGAGCTTACCCAGTTTGGGCATTTCAATTTTGCTGTAATTGTTAGAAAACATGTTTTTCTTGATCTATCTGAATAGCACTACATTTGCTTGACCAAATCCTTCTAAGCTTCAATCCGCCTTTACACAAACTGTAGATTCATTCTTTGGTTTGGCAAGCACACATTCAATCTGATTTTTGCCAACACCTTTTACAAAATAAACCTTTTACAAAATAACTTCATCGACCTTAATACAAATCAATTAGTTCGGTAACACAACAAAAACCTAATGCTCTCATAGAGATTACAAATAGATCAGTTCAAGTGTGACCGTTGGATTTACATAGCAATCTGTACATAATTTTCAAGAAAATTCCAACCGCTCCTTGATCACTGCTTCATCAGTCTTTATAACTCATCACACGCTTTGCATTAGAGGCAATCCACTTTGCTCATTCCCTAGACAATCAAAAAAAAAAAACGTGCCAAAACAATTTGAACTTGTCTTCATAAAATGACCACACATGTCATCAGCATTACCGCTTAACATAATTAAGCGGTTAGGGTTTAACAAAAAAAAAACTAGTAGGGTTTACTAGTTAGATAGGATTTATCCTCATACACTGGTTACTGGTTCAACTCACATACATACCGGTTTACAACATCTTCCACATAGTTCTTCCTACTGGTTACAAGACAATAACAATAATATCAGCACTATCACAAATACCATTACTAGTTTAATTGACATCAATGACAACATAACATATCATTGATACAATCTACATGCAAATGCCAACAATCTCCCTCTTTGGCATTGATGGCAATAAAAATATCAACGCCTCTGATTGTTTTTGTGATTAGTGAATAGAAATCCTGGTTTATAGACCAAAATTTACCATGCTCTATTTGTCATTATCTTGATACTGGTTCACCTTTACCAATCACATAATTCTTCTCCCCTTTGACAATAATGCCAAATTGAAAGTAAAACATCTAATGCCAAATTTTCACTGTGCATCAACAATATACTACAACTTGATGCTCCCCCTATGGAATACATCCACTTCTAGATCAATCCATGTAAAATTCTACAAGTAGTTTAGGGACTGATACAATCAACATCATGCTCAACTAACCTCATGATGGGGTTAAACCCCTAGTTGACTTCTAAGACACTCAAATGTAGTCTTAGGTAGAGGTTTGGTAAAAATATCTACAAGTTTCTCCTTGGTAGAAACATGCTCTAAGATAACATCTTTGCTTTGAACTTTTTCCCTCAAGAAATGATACTTCAATTCAATGTGCTTGGTTCATGCGTGCAAAACAGGATTCTTAGAAATATTAATGGCACTTGTATTATCACATAAGATCTTTATGGGTTCTGAGATCTTCATTTTAAAACCTTCCAAAATGTGCCTCATCCAAATAGCCTATGTGCAATTCATATAGGCTGCAACATACTCAGCTTCAGCAGTAGATTGTGAAGTACAACTCTGCTTCTTACTACTCCATGAAACAAGCCTTCCTCCTACAAATAATGCCCCACTGGTAGTGCTTTTCTAGTCATCAACTTTTCCTCCCCAATCAGCATCTGTGTACACCTTCAAATCAAAATTTCCTCTATATGGATACCATAATCCATATTCAATTGTACCTTTCAGATATCTAAAAATTCTCTTGGTTGCTATCAGATATTTTTCCTTACTAGATGGGGTATATCCGGTTTGTTGTAAACATGATAGTGTAATTTCCCTATCATTGATCTATATTCCTCTTCATCAATGAACTTAGATTCATCTTCCTTGGACAATTTACAACCTATACCCATTGGTGTTCCAACTGGTTTATAGTCACTTATGCCAAATGCCTTCAAAACCTCCTTCACATATTTAGATTGTGTAATGAAAATACCATTCTTCATTTGTTGTATCTGCGAGCCTATGAAAGTTTTTATTTCCCCTACTACAGATATTTCAAATTCATTTTTCATTTCTTCTACAACACTATTTCTCATGACATCATTTCCTTTGAATATAAAGCCTTATGCAATATGCATACCATTCTTTCTCACTGGTCAAAGCATAACCATATGGCTACTCTATGTATACCTCTTCTTCCAATATCCCATTCCAAAATGTAGACTTAACATCCATTTGGTATACCTTGAACTTCTTATGAGCTACAAACGCAAGTAATTTCTGAAACCTTCCAGTCTTGCTACTGGTGCAAAAGTTTCTCCATAATCTTCTCCTTCTTCTTGTGCATAACCCTTGCAAACCAACCTAGCCTTATTGCGAATTACAACACCATCTCCATTCAACTTGTTTCTAAATACCCATTTAGTACCTATAACATTCTTATTTATCGGTCAACGTACCAGGGTCCAAGTATTGTTCTTCTCAATTTGATCCAATTCCTCCTCCATAGCTTTAACCCAATGATCATCACCAAATGCCTCCTTAGAGATTCTGGGTTCAATAGTGGAGATCATGAAAGAGTTCTCTCTTATTCTCCTTCTAGTTAGTACTCCAACATCCTTATCCCCAATAATCTGTTTAGAGCTGTGATTCAGTCTAACATATCTAGGAATAACATGATCATTATCTTCAAGCTCATCTTCTTCATAGTCTTCTTCTTTTGAATTTATCTGTTCCAGTTGAACAAGTGCATCAAAATTTGTTTTGCTAGTTTCAGATTTAACTATTTTAGGTTCCAAAAGAAAAATGGAAGGATCTTCATCCTTCTTCTCCAAACTAGTTCCTTTTGAGACTTCAGGACATTCATCTACTCAACATCAGCACTCTCAACAATTTTATGGGTTTAGTTGTTGAAACATTTGTAGGTCTTACTCTTGGTGGAATAGCCAAGAAATATGCCTTCATCACTCTTAGCTTCAAATTTTCTAATGTAATCACCTGTTTTAATAAAACATTTTCTTCCAAATATCTTAAAATAGCTAACATCAGGTAATCTTCCATACCAATATTCATAAGGGATCTTGTCCTTGCCTCTTTTCACCAAAACTCGGTTCGTCGTGTAGATAGGTGTACTGACAGCTTCTCTCCAAAAAAATTTCACTACACCTCCTTGTATCAATATTGTCCTAGTAGCTTCAACCAATGACTAGTTGTTCATCTTTGTGATACCATTCTGTTGTGGTGTCCTTGGTGCAGAAACTCATCGTTTGATACCATTCTCATTACAATACTTAGTAAATTCCTTAGAAGTAAACTTGCCACCTTGATCTATTCTTAGACATTTTATCTTTTTCCCACTCTCTTTCTCAGCTAAGGCCCTGAATGCCTTGAACTTACCAAAGGCTTCAGTCTTATCCTTCAAGAATGTGACCCACATCATCCTTGAACAATCATCAGTGAAGATCAAGAAAATTTGTCACCTTGAATGCTTCTTATTCTTATTGGTCCACATAGATCTGTATAAACCAAGTCTAACAAGTGGTCTGTTGAGAAGGACTTGGTCTTGAAAGTTGAAGAAGTCATCTTTCCTGACTGACATTCTTTACAAAGAGCATTAACTGGTTTGTCTAGCTAAGGCAGAGCTCTTACTATCTTGGACTTACTCACTTTAACAATGTTATCAAAGTTTATATGACAAAATCTCCTATGCCAAATCCAACTATCATATATCTTTACAATCAAACTATTGCTAACTTTAGGATTAAGATTAAATATATTACCTCTAGTTTGTTTCCCAGTTGCAATCAATTCACCTTTATTGTCAAAGATTTTGCACATACCATTTTTAAATTCTAGTGGGTATCCTTTGTAATTAAGTTGTGCCACACTTAGAATATTGTGCTTTAGACCATCAACCCAATAGACATCATCAGCACTACTCTTCCCATTAAGAGAAATAACTCCCTTACCTTTGACCATATAGGGTGAGTCATTGCCAAATCTGACAACACCACTATCAAATTCCTTCAAGGAAAGAAATTTGCTCCAATCACCAGTCATATGATGTGAACAACCACTATCAATGATCCAATCATCAGAGTTATCCATCCTGGACACTAATGTCTTTTGGTCTGATATCTCTTCCTTAATAGCTACAAACACAATATCTTCAGTAGAATCACCATCAGATTCATCATCTATGATACCACTATCAATAGCTATAAGACAATCTCTCTTTCCTTTACCCTTATACTTCTTTAATTTGTCTCTCTTGTGTTCATTTTCACCATTAGGATAATTAGCTTCTATATGAGCAATCTTATTGTGTGCAAAACACTTTAAAGTTAGTTTACCTTTATATTTCCCAGTGCCTCTAGGCAATCATTTTGCCAATAATACATCAAGCTCCACTAAATTGTCTTCATCGTCAACATCTCTGTTGGATCTGGATTCATAGCCATGGTAGGTATCTCTACTTTTTCTCATTGATGGGTTATAGACAGAAGCTCTGAATGCAAATTATGATTTTTGTACACTACCATCATAGCCATTTAATTCAAAAGTAGTAAGTTTTCCAATGATAGAGTCAAGAGTTACCTTAGTTTTTTCAATGGATGTCATCAAACTTTCCTTTTCGACTCTACTCTATAGAAATCTTAACATAATCATCACATCTATAAATCTCTTCAAGTTTTTTCCATATTTCATATGCAGTTTCAAGACCATGAACATCTACATATTCAGCATCAGACAAGGAACTGATAATAGCCTCTAATGCTTGATGATTTTCTTCTTGTTCTTTCTTATGATTATCAGTCAGAGTTCTAGTAGGTACAATATACTTAGTTTCTACACGATCCCAATACTGACTTCCCAGTCTCTTGATGTAAATCTTCATCACTAAGTCTAATGGTTATTGTTACAATTGTAATAAATATGGTCACACATCTAATAAATGTAGGACAAAGTTTGTTAACAATTATTAGAAGGTAAAATTCAAAGGGTTTTGTAAAAACTGCAATAGATATGGACATAGTACCAAGAAGTGTTGGTTTAAGCCAAAGAACTATATGTGGTTTGCATACCGAGCAAATGTTAGAGGTTACCAAGCTCACACAGATCCTTATTGACAGTATTCTGCAATACCATGGGATTACAATACAAGGATATGGTGTGAATGTTGTGGAAGATATGGACATATAAGTGCCAACTATTTTATAAGGTTTGGGATGAACAACCAAAGATCATGGAGAAATCCTGGTATGGCATGTTTTCATTGTCACAAAGTTGGACACTTGGCTGGAGATTGTAGAGATCAACCTAGAAAAGAAACTGAAGAAATAAAAGACAAATTAAAGATGATTTGGAAAAAGAAGGAAATTGTGTCAAATGAAGAAAGCACCTTACCTACTGAGTTAGGTGCACCTATTCCAAATCAATCGGTAAAGGTATGAAGGGATTGCATTCTCTCAAGGTTAAATCTTAACAGTTCCTATTTTATTATGTACTTAATTCAAAATCTGCATAGTTAAAGATGTATTAGTAAGTTTGAAATTCTATCAAAGTCTTTTGGAGCACTTTACAGGAAACCTATCAAGTTGGCAAATACAGGAAACCTGTCAAGTCGGTAAATGAAGGAAGTTTCGTTACCTGGTTAAAATGAAAAAAAGGAGAGTAAATCGGTTTAGTGGAACCGAGTGCATTTAATGTTTTTCGCCTAACCTACATGGAGCCCAATAAGGCATATTATGTACTTAAAGCATTTTCGTGGTCATTTTTACTTACCAAGTTTTCAAGAAAATAGAGCAAAGCGAATATAAGGCGATCAAACCTCCTACAAAGAAAATTCAAGGTATTTACATCAATCTCAACGCATTGTTAAGCTGGTTTACCAATCTTATCAAGTTGCTATTATCTACTAAGTGTAAAATGTCTGTCGTTTGAAAATGCTCAAACACTAAGGATCTTTTGTTGGTTTTTATCTAAAATCTACAAATGGCACCTAAGATCCAAGATCCCATTGTTGTCAAGAATGTGGAAAATCCCTCACTAAAGTACTCTTTAACTCCCAAAGTTGCATATGAACCGGATGACAAAACCGCATTTTTCACTCATTCTGGATAGAGTGTTATTAGTTGAGGATGTGAGATTCTTCACCAAATGTCATGTTGAAGAGCTCAATCATGTTGAAATCAAAGACACATATGATGGATTGTGCACCGATGGTAAATTGGATTGCAAGTTTGAGCACCTTAATATCAAGGGATTAACTGAAGCCCTAACCTATCCCCGTGTGTTCAAACCCCAATGGGTCAAGTTTGTTTTGAGCAAAGTTCACGATGATTTCATGTGGCTAGAAGAGAATCCATTTAAGATTACAGAGGAAATCATTCATCTGATTACTGGTTACCCTATTTATGATCATGCCCGAGCCCAAAAGATGATATCACAGAAGGAATTGATCAGTTTAACAGGAGTGGAATCATATTGCAGAGGATTGAAACTAAATATTGTCACTGATGCAGAACTAAAATTTTCCATTAGAATAATAGGTTACTGTTTCTTCCAATCGGCAAGGGAAAATAGTGTACCCTGTGCAGCAATAGACCTAGCATACAAAATTGTGAAAAAGGGCATGAAAATTGATCTATGTGATGTGTTGCTGAAAAACCTGTTTGAGAATCTAAACACCACCAGGAAGCCGAAGAAGAAAAACTCGGCTAATACACTAAAGTTTGGATCACTACTTGTATGCATGTTTTTCTATTTTGAAATTTTTTTTCCATTAGTCGGTAAAGTTGTTTGGGAACTACACCAACCAATCACCCATCAAATCAATGACTTCATTAAGAAGGTAGGAGATAATTTCAATGATATTATGGATGATTACTTTAGTAAGTTTCAAGAGAAAATGCATAACAGGGACCGGATTCCACCCGAGCTAGTGGAGAAATACAAAGATGCCATATGTTTTGAAGTAGACACTGATTACTATTATGTGAATGTTGTGGAACCAAGAACTCAATCTTTGTCACCTATGGGATACGAGATTGATTTTGACATCACACAAAAGCAAAGTGATGCATTTCTCACATTACCAAGGCATGCTACCGAGCTGAGGTATGGAACCTATGAAGAAGTGAAGGAAAAGATAAAAATGAGCATTGTAGTACCCAAAGCTACAAGAAAGGAAACAAAGATGATAATAGAATTATCGAAGAAATTCAGAGAAGACTCTTTCTCCACACCTGTTAAAGGCACTTTAGCCATTATCGAAGAGGAATCTGAAGACCAAGAGGCAGCTATAACACTAAGCACCAAATTTCCTAAGGGAAAAGTGTTGAAAAGAAAGAAACAGGACACATCAAAGGCCCCACTGACTCCTCCAGCAAAGCAACCTAACACTAGAGCATCTGCAGCTTCATCAAGTAAGAAAACAAAGACTGTTATTGTTCCCAAGGTAACAAAGACCTACAAGAAATCTACTCGGAGACTCATTTTAGCAAAAGAGTCTAGTGACACCGAATCTGAGGATGCAAGCAAATTTTAGATTGTCAAAAGAAAGAAGGTAAATGTACATAGTGTTGAAAATTTATGTGCTAATCTGAAAGAATATGGTGGATTTGGAGGATTCAGATATGTTAAGTATGAAACTAGAAATAATGATGAAAAGAGACAAATTGAAGAAGCTGTCATCTGCACACTTCTAAAATTCCGGTCAGCTCCATTGGAACTATCTAAGTCACTTCCAAATGAATTATATTTACATATTGACAATAGGTAGAAGTATGCAATGGACTCAAAGAAACAGATCAAAGAAAGAAGTCTGGTACATCTCTTTCCAAACATGTCAGTAGCTGAAATAAAAGAACATCTAACAACCTACAACACAAAGTTTCTCGTCAAACAAAGAGCCTTAAAACTGATGAATGGTCTATATATTGAAGTAGAAAATGAGACAAAAGCAAAGTGGCAGGAAATCCTTAAAATCAAGGATGCTGGTGAGCAAGCTACAGTTGAAATTGTTGATGTCACCGAGCAAGATCCTGATGTTACTGAGCAAGACCCTACTGACACCATTCAAATAGATGAAGATATCATGGATACAGAGGCACCGAAACATGAAATGATAGAAGGCAATGCATATGCAAAACTTGTATCCAGTGAATCAGTCTTGGAACAAGTTTAGCCTTATCCACTGGTCAATCAACCTATCTCAATCGAAACCCCTTAGGATACAGATAAAGGCACCAAAGGTCACAAGTCAATAGCAGGAGAAGGTACTACTAAAGAACAGACATCTTAGGCACCTTCTAGCACTAAAAATGTTGCAACTGAGACACTGAGTACCGAGACACCAAAGGACTCTACAGAGGCTAAAGAAACTGACCAAAGTGTTGCCTCTACCAAGCAACCTACCAAGGGTCATCAAGCCTCACAAGCCATTGTCTTAGTTCAATCGATGAAAGGTAAAGAAAAAAAGATGAAAAAGCATAGTTTCAAAGTAGATTTGTCAAAACCAATAGTGTTTCCCAATGTTGATATATCCAAATTAAAAGGGCAAGCACTCATTGATTTCGGTGAACTATGCAAAGCAAAGGCCGAACAAGAGAAGAAAATAGCGATTCAAAAGAAAAATAAAGTACTTCAGAAGGTGAAAGCACTCTTAGTAGATATGCTACCTGAAGCTATAGTGTCAACAGATGCAGGCATCCACATTCAATTGGATGAACTCCTAACAAAGATAGAGACATTTGGAGTAGATGCATCGGAATATTTGAGCAAGCTAAAAGACAAGGAGCTCACTGTAAAAATGATAGAAGAGGTACATAAAGCTATAGCTATTGGCAAAGTTAAACTTGTCAAATTTATTGCTGAGTTGACTCCTCAACTCAAGCACATTCTTTATTTATTTCAGAAACTCTGTACGTTTTCTTTATTCATTAAAGACATCAAAAATAAAATAGAGGCAATTGAGAAAGAGATCACCGATCTCTCAAATAAGTTGACCACAGAGCCCAAATCAGTTTAGAATTTCTATACAAAGTTACAACAGCTCATGGCTCAATAATTAGACCTAAGAAATGAAGAATGCAAGATCAGGATGGACATAATGACACTTAAGACATTATTCCTTCTTCATCTTTCATTTGTCCAAGAACAGATCAACCGAGCCACATCCTTATCTACTACACAAGAGGGAAGCACTCTAGATGGCTTAATATCATTATTGGCTGATATTGAAGCACATAATTATTTAATGGATAGTGTAAAGGATGCCCTCTCTGTCGCTCTTACCGAAGCACAGACAAAGTACAAATCCATTTTTGACTAGTTGCGTCCACCAAATGGTAACTAAGTCTTGATGTTTGTCAAAAAGGGGGAGTGATATAGTATTCAAAGAATCAAAGTATAGTATCAAACAAAAGGAGTGTAGTATACAAGGGGAGTATACTGAATAAAGTAAGCAGAGTACCCAAGAGCAGTGCACCGAGCAGTGAATAGATCAGTAAGCAAAGAACAAGTGCACACAGAACATTGATCACCAAGAATGCAAAATCAAAAGTTTTGTACAGTATATTGATAAGGGAAGTATATCAGGATATATTATTTCATTGACTATTGTATATACTGTCAGTATAGCCAAATTGTGCAAGTATATAGATTATTGAGTTATAACTTTGAAAGTAGTTTTTGTCAAACATCTCAACTAATGTCAAAAGGGGAGATTGTCACTACTTATCAAGTTGCCATTAGTTTTATGTTCAAAGTTATTCTATATACTCTAGTTGGTTATCTCTACTGAGATATTAAGTCAGTATGCATAGTCCAGTCGGTTATAGAAGAAAGTAGTCTCAAAGCATAATATACACCGAGTTATCTACCAAGTATCATTCCATGTCTACCAAGCAACAAAGATGACACACCAAGTTGATATACATCGAGTAAAATGTGTAACCAGATTCATTGAACCTGGACATACATATGAAAATGTGTTACAACATCGAGGCACATAGAACTGTTATCACATTAGAAATTGTACTTAAAGATTGTGTATGATTTTGAGGTCATCTAACCAATGAAATATTTTGCATGGTTATTCATTCAATAAAACAAGTTTGTAAGATCAAAGCAATGAATGGTTCACCGACATAAGAGATCTATTTATACAACACGGATTAAGATCAGAAATATACATGTAGCATGACAGAAAGGAAGATATAGAAATATATGAAGCAAGACATGTGAAAACACTAAGTGTTATGACTGTTACAGAGACACAGAGGTCATCGAGAAGGATTTCAGAGAATAGTCAAAGAACAAAGTAAACAGAAGGGTTTACCGAGTTACTATATGGGTTACCGAGGTATGCTATAAGCAAGGTAATCTTATTTTGAGCACATAAAATCTGCTATAACATTCCAGATGTAAAGTTGCAGATATTTGTAATGATTTTATTGTAATATTTTGAAGTTGTAAGAGAAACCTTTAATAGGGTAAAAGACTCTAATCAAGTCTATAAATTGTAAAGCCTCTAACCAGTTGCAACATTTAGATTAAGTGTTGTAAAATCCTTTAGCAAGGTAGATCTAACAGATCTTGATACTCCTAACAGGGTAAGCTATCAGAAATAGCTAAACATGTAGCTCTAACCAAGCAACCTTTATTATTGCAGTAGTGAAGTTGTGGGTGCCATCCCCACCACAGTTTTTCTCTCTAACCAAGAGTTTCTGCGTAACCAAAATATATGTGTTATGGAGTGAATCATGTATGATTGTTATCTATTTGTTTTAACTTTATATTATGTTACTGCACTATTCGGTTTATGCGTAACAGTAAAGTTATTGTTGAAGAAAAGTTTTGAAGTACTGATTCACCCCTCCCCTCTCAGTACATTAGCTTTCCATGTTGGGCCTAACAGTGTAGGCCCTTATTGGTCACAATCAATGAGTTGTGGATGTGTGAGGGGACAACCATCAATATTTTCAAAGTCAATAGGAGAAAGAGTAAAGATACAAGAGTCTTCGAGTATTTCAATGGAATTGTTGAGGTCATTTCTAGAACTTTCCTCATTAGCCTTGATTGTAAACGAATCCAAATCGACATCACTAGAGGGAAAATCAACAATGGAAGTCTTCACTCTTCGTGGTTTTGACCTAGAACCTTGATATGTTGAGGGTTCGAGATCCCAAAATGCTTTTATCCATGACTCTCCACTATCTTTCTTTTCTTGAGATGTAGGCTTTGATAGAGTTACTTGACCAACTCTGAATTTTTGTTAAACTCTTCTTCTTCCATGGGTTCACCTGGTTCTCCAAATGTTTCGGTGAGCTCATAATCATTAAATGACTTGTCTGAACCCCATTCCCATTCGTTAGAGTCTGCGGAATATCGTTTTTCTCATTGTTGGTCATTACTAGAGATGGAATTTGTGATTTACGATGCTTTCTTAGAAATGTTAGTACCTAATTTAAAGTGTATGAAACCAAGTCCTTTGGAGAAATGATTCTTGAATGTTAACTCTAGTCACAATGGTTCAACAATTCCTTTATTTTGTAACCCAAGATGGCCTTTACTATCATATCCAAATCTTTATAAGAAATTAAATCCTTTGCCATAGTTTTCACATTGTATTTTGATGTGATCTTGTGTAGATTCCTCTATGGGTTTTTTATAAAGCATTTTGTGAAGATCTTCTTCCATCTCTCCCCATTTTTGAAACATGGCGAGATCCTATTTTATAGTAATAGTGGATACTTTTTTAGAAGGGTGTGGTCATCCATAATCTCTAGGAGAATCCATTATTTGTCTTAAATACATGATTTGATTCAAAGCATACTCTCCCATGCCATTATCCTTGTATTTTCCTTTGAGCTCACCTTGTTTTGATGTAGAAGGTTTTAATAATTCAAGATCCACATATGTTGATGATGGATTTTCTTCTATTAATTGGAACTGTTATCTCTAATCTTGGTTGCAATTTATTACAATATATGATCAGATTTGGTTCACCTTTTATTGTTACTTCAACTCCATTGTAAGGAAATTTGATACATTAATGATATGTTGATGGTATTTCTCTCATTTCATGTATCCATGGACATCCTAAGAGTATATTATATGTTAGATCTAGATCAAGGACTTGATAAACCACATCCTTCCTGACTGGCCCAGCTCTTAGAGGTAAGGCGAGTGTTCCCTTGGATGAATGTTCTTCATCATCATAAGCTTTAACGGTGATCTTATTCTTTGAATTCATAGCTTGTTCTCAATATCCCAATTGCTTAATACTATTCAATGTATAAATTTTTAGACCTGCTCCTCCATCTATCAAGACTTGTTTGATATGGTTTTTATGGAGAAGGGCTTCAATGTGGATAGGTGCATTATGTGGTTTGCATACAAAGACATCATCGACTTCTATGAATGTAAGGCAATGTGGAGTGGAAAGATATCCCACCATGACTTGAAACCAATCCACATTCAAATAAGTGGGTATAGAGGTTTCTCTCAAGGTTCTCTAAAGAATAGACTTATGTGAAAGCGATATACGTAAGAGTTCAAGGATGGAAATGAGAGCGGGTATCTTTCCTAATTGGTCTACAAGATCATAGTCATTTTTGGTAGATGATGAGGCTATGGTCTTGGGTGGAACACCTTGCAATGTGACTTTACCTCGATAGGTTGTGACATTACATTTAAAGGTTTCATCATTTGAGGATGAAGAGGATGATCCAATTCCTTTCAAAACAACTTACTTATTTTTCTAGAACCTTTGAGAGTTTCATCCTTTATGAT
Source organism: Cryptomeria japonica (assembly GCF_030272615.1). Classification (NCBI taxonomy): domain Eukaryota; kingdom Viridiplantae; phylum Streptophyta; class Pinopsida; order Cupressales; family Cupressaceae; genus Cryptomeria; species Cryptomeria japonica. The sequence goes on from NC_081412.1 coordinate 229,145,250, forward strand.
AATGGTAGAAACATAATTATCCATTGAAATGTGGTTAACAATGAAATCCTAATCATAGGACATCTTATCATAGTTAGTTTGATTATCTGCTTTGGATTTTCCTTTATCATGTTTAGGAAATGATTCCTTAAACACCACATGTTTTTTATTGGAGGTATGATCATCAACTTCTATGTCACCTTTGTCAATAAGGTCTTGTATAAGATTATTCAATCTGTGACAATTGCCAGTTGTATGTCCTTTGCACTTGTGATCCTCGCAATACTCATCATCATTAGACCATGCAAGTTTTACTTTTGGTTCATAAGGTGGATTGTCTATTATTGTTAGAATCTTGTTTGTAACCAATTTATTAAATGTTGTCTCCATTGGCTCTCCTATTGGAGTGTATTTCATTTGAGGCTTTGATGAACTCTAAGTGTTCACTTGATTATTTGAATTAGATGAACTTGCACTGAGGAAAGTTAGTTTTGGTTTTACAAAATTTGCATCTACTACCCCGTCATTGAGTGTGTTCTTATTCTTGTTCCAAAAGTGAGGTTTTTCTTTCCCATTTGATTCCTCTTTGTTATCTTTAAATAGCTTAGTGGTGCCTTGTTCAATAAGGACTTTCTCATTTGCCAATCCCTTTTCTATGACTTCCTTGAAGGTAGACAAACAAGCTTTTCTCAATTCATATCCAATATCCTTGTTGACATTTTAAGTGAAGATTTCTACCATTTGTTTTTGTGGGATATCACAAGAGCATTGCCTAGCAAGACCTCTCCATCACTGTAAAATGAAGAAAAGGACTCTGAATTTTTCTGTTTGGTATTGCACAAAGTAGTCACTAGCACATCTATTTTAATATTGTATGAGAAGTGTTGTATGAAAGGTTTTGCTAGATCACTCCATGACTTGATTATAGGAGGGAGTTGGGAGAACCATTCCATAGCTTGTCCACCTAAGCTTTGTGGGAACAATCCCATCAAGTATGTTTCTTCGTTGGCTACCTCAATACATGTTGTGAAGAATTCTCTTATGTGTGCCTTAGGATCTTCTTTTCCTGTATACTTATTAAATTTTGGTGTCACAAAATGTGGAGGAAATGGAGGCATTCAAACACTTCTATCAAATGATAAGGACATATATCTTTCATTGTATACTTTTTCTTTGGTGTATTCATGTCTACTTTTTGTTTTTGCAAATCCTTGATTTGCTATTCCAAGTCATTCTTGGGTGGTGTTTTTTCCCTTTGAGTTAGTTCCATGCTAGAGCCACTGGGTGGAGGAGGGATATAATGCATGTATGGATGGTAATGATCATATATTTGTTCATATGGAGGAGGGACATAGTTATAGGTATCATATGGAGCACTTGGTATGGTATTGTAATGAGAAGCACTAGGTCTAGGTCTATACATGTCATGACCATGAGGATAGGAGGTATCATAAGAATGATCTTGGATATTTCCCTCAAATCTAACACAGGGTCTCCTTGTCATGATTTTGAATGTTCCCTTGAGTGTAATTGTATGCATTGGTACGATCTTTGGTATTATCATGGGTATGAGCATGTGTATTAGCATTTCTCCTCCACACAAAAGGATGATTGCAGAGTTGTTCATGAGAGTACCTAGCAAAGTTGGTGAGTATTGGTGTCCGGAACTTATGGTTTTTGAAATAAGGATGAGGGTGACTTAGGAATGAAACATTCTCTCCTATTACCACCATTGTGTCCTCTAGGATTTGCATTTATTTAAAGAAATTGATTAGGTCCTCCTCCTCTAAAAGTTGAGACACATTAGAGTCATGAGGTAATTTTATCTCATTTTGTGCCATGACTTGAAAGAAATATTGTCTATCTCTTCTCATAATTTCTTGAATCAATCTATTGAATCATGGTTCCATGATAGTCTCTTCAATATCTACGGAAGTGATAGATGTATTGTCATTGTCTAGCATATTACAGTGACTCTCAAATGGGTTGTAAAATCTATATTCATCAAACTCATAGGTATTCATGTTGAGAGATCTTAGAGCTTCCTCAACTTCTCTTCTGTACCTTTGGGAATGGGTATCAACCATGAAATAAACCTTGGCTAAAATAAAAGGTGGAAGAAACTATGAAGACTATGGATGATCAAGAAGGAATATGGGATGGAATGAATCTAGGGTTGTCTTACAATCTCCAAAAATATAAGTCCAAGATATGTGAGATTTAAAGTAAGGTGTGGCTTCCAAAGAAATGATAGATCTCTTAATGAGGTAAGTTGACCTTAACTAAAGAGGACCAAATGGGACCCTAAGATGATAGATCTAATGTGGGAACCACCTGGTGATATGTTGTAGTCTGTTTGCAAAGTATGATCAAGACCATAAAGCAACCTTTTGACTCTATCTTGAACGATATGTTTTGCAAATGAGGAAAAAAAAATGGTTGAAAATGTATGACAAGGTGAAGGACTAATTGACTAAAGATGAAGCCCTAAAAAGGAAGCTTCCTTGGAAGCTTTTTGGATCTCAAAACCTAAGCACGTTTTCCTTGACAACTTTTGTAAAATTGTGTTCTTTGAATCACATACATGTTTCTGTCTGGCCCAGACTTGGTTGCCTGATGACTGATGATTGTTTTTTGTACAGACATGACTTAAAGCAACCCAGACATAGTTTTAAATCATAGACATGGTTTTAAATATTATAGACGTGGTTTTAACTATCATAGATGTGGTTTTAACTGTTGTTTTTGACAATGTTGACTTTATGATACAAAGATGCATTTTTGCCATGTGCAAACATGGTTTCTTGACACATACATAATTATCACTTTCATGGATGTGGTTTTGAGAAAATTTCCTAAATATGTCCAAATGTGTAATTATTGAATGTGACTAAATCTTGATGTTGAATGTCTTGTCGTAAGAAAACACAACAAACAGTGAAGACACAATGTCTGAAGGTATTTTTCTCCAAATTGTTTTGTGTATGTTCAAATGATTTTCACTGGTATAGCACAAATTCAAGACACTTGAAAACATTCACAACCTAGGTTGGAAAGAGAAACCATTCAATGGGGCCCTCGCTATAGACAAATACCTTAAACAAGTGGACAACTAGAGATTTTGGTAGACTGGCTCTCCCACCACGAAAATCACTTCTCGGGCATACTAGATTCTCTTACCTCAAAAGACCAAATATCAAATGAGAGATTCCTATCTCAACATGAAAGGGTACATGAGGGGTATCTACTGGGTACTATCCGCACTCCTTGAACCATCAAATGTAAGGATTTTTGCCCTCAAAAACAAAAGGTGTTTAGTGGGTGAACTTATATGGTCCTTGGTGTCTACCCATGTGGCTACAAATCATTTAAGAACCTACTCCTAATCCCCAAAGAGGATTTTTAACACATCCAATAAAAGTATGGATACTAGGGAGAACCGTTAGTGTATAGACACATCACAAAGTCATCGTGGCTTTTGCCTAATGTATTAATTTATATAGATGGTAGATGAAGTACAAATTGCATCATGCTCTCTCACTTGGACTTATGGGATACCCGAGAGACATGCCCTCATACCTAAATAGAAAATGATAACAAATTCTCTTACACCCAAGTTCCAATAGAAGGCGAGGGGAGAGGATACATTTGTTATCACCTCTAGGGTTATAAACCTAAAATGTGCAGAATACACCAAATACTTCAAACAAGTTCTTTAGCCCCAAATGAAAAGATGTGACCCTAATTAGACTAAAAATCAAAGACACACACCTAGATTACCCCTGCAACAAATGATTAGTAGTTTTGATAAATTAACCCCCACCTGTAAGCACACTAGTTAGGTAAATTTTAGAAATCCAAATCCAAACGTGAAAAGGGGCCTTCGACAATACATTTTTTTCCTTTTTAAAAAGTTACACCACTTTGTTAGTCCAAGAAAGGGGTTATGCTAAAAACCCGATCTAAAAAACCTCAAATCAAAATCAAAATAAAAACTGCAAATAAAAAACGTGGTTATACCAGACATACACATAGTTACCAAATGCACACACGATAAGGCATAACACAGACACAACAATAGAACCTTAAAAACTTGCAGACAAAGCAGAAAACACAAACATGACAAAACTAAACCTAAACACAGTATCCAATCACAGATGTGGCATTGTGATTGACAGACGTGAAATCCAAAAGCCTGAACCTATAGAAAATACAAGAAAATGTAGACACAGAAAGGATAAACAAAGACACGACTTATGGGTGCAAAAGAGGAATGAAAAATCACATACATGATTTTAGATCCTGAAACCTATAGAGAATAAAATGGAAAACACAAACACAAAATCTGGAAACACTAACATAAAAACTAAACAGGGACATAGGAAGAAAAGTTACAGATGCACAATAAATTAAAATCATTGTTGACCCAACCTGCAACTTGACAAAAAAGCTAAAAAATGGCCAACAAAGGTTAGAAACAAAGGGACAAGAGTCCCACTGGATGTGCCAAAATGTATACATTGAAAAATGATGATGATAAGCTATTGTAAAACCACAAAGATCCAACCATAATAAACCTTAATTCTACAACCAAACATTCACCATACATCAATGAAGATGCCTAAGAACATGAAAATCAACAAATGAATCAATATTACCATTCACATGCCAAGTGGGGCTTTAATCTCCATTGTCTCCTATCACCACTTATCTTGTTTGATATATTTTCTCTCAGATTTTGTATGTGTACAAGAGCTCAACAAAAAATAGATTATGGTTGTGAAGTCGCTTGATTGCAAGAAGGCTTGATTGCATAAGTATTGATTAGGTTTGATAATGATGAGATAATCCTCTTATATAGAAGATGTTTTAGAAAATAGAGGGATAAGATTAAGAGGTGAAAGAAATACATGGTCGGCTAGGATTAAAGGGTAGATAGAAGAAATAATAAAATAATGGAAAGATTAGGTAGAGGAAAACTAAGAGATAAATGACATGTGTCATGGAAGGGAAAAAGCTAATGAACTAATTAAATAAATAAAAATCTATTTAATTTAGAGAAAAGATCATTTAAATAAATAAAAATATTTATATAAATGAGAATGGGCTAGAAAAAGATAAATGAATTAATTAAATAAATAAATAATTATTTCATTAATAGAAGACTTAGGATAAAGTAATTAAATAAATAAAAAATATTTATTTAATTAAAGAGGACAATTTTAGGTGTCTACAGAACCAACAATCCTTCCCCAATAAATTTGAAGAAATCTCCAACAAGAATCTCTCACCAATTGCACAAAAATTGAAAGCAAAGTCTAACAAAATCCTCTCCCTACTGTACCAAAATAAAAAATCCTCTCTAACTCTAGCAAAAATTGCCATTAATGAGCAGCCTCCTCTCTCCAAAATAATACCTCAAATAATGTAAAAATTACCTCACAAAATTGTGTACGGGAATTTGCTCAACCAATTCCCACAAAATAACTTAAAAAATAAAACATAAACCAAGATTAATATCACAAATGAAAACCAACTCTCCACCAATCAAAATCAATAACATAATATATCCAAAGCATAGTATATATCATCCCACTTAAAACATATTTACACAAATAAAGGTTTTTATCATTTTTTAATGCCCACCAAAAAGAACTCAATTAATCATAGTCTCATAAATAAGTATTGAAAATAAATACTTTTTTTTGAATAGGTAATGGGCCAAAGCCGATAAGGTGTACATACCTTACCCCCTTGTAGGATTTGAACTTGTGACCTCTCTTTCAAGAGCACAAATTCTCCACCACTAGGCCAACTCAGGTTGTACTAAAAAATAAATAGTTTAATATAAATACAAATAAATCATATCTATAATTGAAAGATAATATTAATAATAATTCTAACAATCGTAAATAATTACATATAAAATTATTATCAACCCAATAAAATATTAAACATTAATACTTATTTCATAACCAAGATAAAGACAACATTCACCACAAACTCAACAAACTCACTTAGGGTAGCGAATATTGCCTTTAGGGAAAATTTGAAGAGGAAATCTCATGACCAAGGATGATTGTTCTAGTATGAGAAAATGGTTAGGCTAAATCAAATTGGGCCTCTATGCTATCTCCATCACCACCATCAGGGATTGTTAGGAAAACTCAAACTTGTGAAGCCAGGTGGACTCGATGCCTAGTACCTCCATCTAAATGAAAAAACAAAAACACCTATACACATATACATCTGACAGATATCATTAGTAATCATAAGAATTCCTCATATGCAGTCATTCAAACATATGTTAGTATATCATAAACATAATACATCTATCATATAGCCATCAAGAGATTATATCATAAAACCCTAACATCATCATCGTATCACTTGATCTAACATCTAATCATCAAGTAACCTTAAGAATTAAACCTTAAAATTTCATTGTTATACCCTCATCATAGATACACTACTAGGACATCATAGAAGTAATTATAAACCCTAAGATCACTTAATGGTCCTAAATATAGATCAACATAACATAGTCATGCCTTAAAATATAGATCCACTATACATAAGCAGCCTACAATAAATCAACTAAGTATATCTACCTCTAACATACAACATGCCACATCAGCCAACATAGATCCATAAGAACATAACCAGTAAATAAGATATAGATAGCATTACCCTAGATCATAATTCATTTTCCAAAGGAGAGCATATAATAAAAATGGTTATAACAATCCACTTGTTAATAACACATTGTAATATTAGAAAAGTATCAAGAACTTTCAATTTAAAAACTAGCAATGACAAGTAGGAGTGAGAGAAGGTTTGTGGCTAGGATTTCAGCTGTAGAGGAGGACGACTCTAAGGGAGGCGAAGATGATGGGTAGGGGGATGATCACCCCCTTTCCCTTAAATAGTTTACTTTGTGGATTGGGGGTTTTGGTTGTTTGAGGGGTTTTTGGACGATGGTTTTGGAAGGGGTGCGACAAAGATGGAAGGTATGTTTTTGGCTACATCTAGGGTTTTTGGGCTTGGTATGTGTGCTATTCAGAAGACCCTTGCCCCTAGTGGTTGGGTCTGTTTTATGTGGGTGCCTTTGGAGCTTCGTTTTGTGGAGCGTTTGGGGTCAGACGTTTTGCCCTCTCATATTGTATATGGCTCACTTTGGGGGGCCTTTTCTTTTGTTGGTAGTTTGGTGCAGAGGTTGTTTTGATCTCTTGGTTTTGTGAGGGTTTTGTGGGTAGCCATTGGCTCTTTGTGTGAGCAATGCTTTGGTCTTCTTTTAGAATATCAATTGTTGGGTTTTTCGGTTGATCTGTTGCCCTGGTTTTTTGGCGCTTTCTATGCGATGGGTTTATCTCCTATAGAGGTGGAGAGGTTGTTGTTGTGTTGGATGGTGAGAGGTATTTTCAGGCTCTTGGGTTTCTTTGTTCCCTATCTTATCAAGGTGACCCCTTCTCCTATTGAGGTGGAGACTAGGTTTGGAGGAGTGATCTGGGCCTTACTGACTGCATTTGGACTTTTAGGGCTGCTGGTTTGCTCTTATCTATTTCCTATTGAGGTTGATCTCTCTTCTATTGAGGTGAAGAGATGGGATGAAGAAGCTATTTGACTATTGTTGTCTGGGTTGCTGTGTTTTCTCTCTCTTTTGTCGCTTCACAGTATGGTTTGGGTTTTTCAAATCCCAGCTACCCAGTTCTTTTTTTGGTTTGAGGGAGCCAATATAAACCCTCTTGGTTCTTTTTGTTTAAGGTCTTAGGGGCTTTCTATAGGCCCAATTGTTCCTTCAGGTTGGGGGATCCTTGTTAAATTTTCAGGCTAGCTGGATGCTAGCAGTTTTCAAGGGCGCAACTTGGCTAGCTTTTGTTTTTGGTTAGTATCAGGTTTTGATTTTGGCGACCAGTGGGCTTCGTTTCAAGTTAAGGGAGCCTAGGAAAACCCTTCTTTGGTGGAGGGATCCTATAAAAACCCTACATTGCTAGTTTGGGGAGCTAGTTTAAAATCCAGTTTGAAGGTTAGGGGAGCCTTTCAAAATCCCATCTGTCCCGATTGTAATTGTATGTCTATCTATTGTAATCTGGTGTCTTTGAGGGTGATGGGCGCTCAAAATCACGCATGGTATTAGTTGAAGGTTAAGGGAGCCTTAGTAAAACCCTTGTATATGTGATTTAGGCTCATTTTTTCTAGCCTTGGCTAGGTTTGGGTTGCTGGTATTTCATTTTGATTGTTCTTTTGTGGTAGCGTTGGTTTGTGGGTTTTAGATCTTGCTAAAATTTGAGGGTTTCAGGTCCCTTCAAAACCTATTGTAAGGGGTTTCAGGTCCGCTCAAAACTTGTTTATCCTTAATCAAAAATATTAGAAAAGTGTCATTAAATGGCAATCTCCTAATTAGCACAATCGGAGTATTTCCATATTACACCAAGTATCCTCATACACATATAAGAAACTAATATATTAAACTCATGGGAAGGGGAATTTAATATCAGATACATTCTCCAATGATGAGACACCATCCCTTTCCATCTAACCATCCATATTGACATATTCATGCAACCATCAATAACTAAGTATATTAGTGGACACATTATCATAATGATTACAAATTTCATTATCTAGATTGATTACCATTTTAATACTTACTTCCTCTACATTTAAGTGTAGGATTAGTGTCATAATACCTACTCTATCGTGTGAGGGTTAGAAGGGTATTACATCTTTCATAAACTGTCATACCTATTAGTCCATAAATCTTGTCATTTTTATTAAATAATTTATTCTTCTATTGTTTGTCATTTGGCTAAGGAATGAGTCTAACAAGATAGATTTTTAGACCACAAGTAAAAAACTAATTCTTTATCCCTTATTTCTATGACAACTAGCTCTCTTAAGTTAAATTGATGAGTAAAGTATGAAACTTTGATTCTGGCACAATGAACCCCCCAAAGTGGAACATAATGTCAACTTATGATTACACGTATAATCTACATAATATCTGAGTTAGTCTAAAATTGAAAAAAAAGTAGGAAGAAGTGTGGAAACATACAAGAAACAACATAAATTATACCTCTCTTGATTTCATATTAGATATCGCCCACAATCAATATTTATGGTGTAGTGCATAAAAATATTATACTCTATAAACATGGTGTAGAATCAAATCCATTAAATTGAGCTAAGAAAAAAAACTCTTGCAAAAGATAGCATTCAATTTATGAGCTACTGAGTAAAGTTATGTTGCTTTTAATTTTCTTTATTTATTGAAAAAAAATTACAAATTACAAAACAATTTGTTTTTACCATTTTCTCAATAATATGGAGAAATTGAAAGAAAGGATGACCATCCCTCCTACTAGGCTAACCTTTATGGTCTATTGCAAATTTAAAAATGAAATTCAAATGCAAATAAATGAGGGGCTGCTAATTTCCAAAGGATTTAATTTTTTAGAAGGAACAACCAAAATGAAGTTGTTGCCACTACCATAAATTTAAGGCATTGAAAGCAAATTTGAATTCCATGCCATATTTCAACCACAATTTACAATATACTTCTCTGCCTAGATGGAGTTGACCAAGTTCTTATGCCACAAGAAACAATTGAAATGCCACCCATTAAAAAATTCATTAGAGGTTAACTAAATCAAAATGGCACCCAAAGAAAGATGCAAATTGAGTGCCAATCTATAGAAAGGCAAATAGATTTCATCCCAAATTTTAAATACACACAAACTTAGTCACCATAATGCACAATGAATATCCACATCTTTGATTTGCGCCCAATCCAAGTCAAATACGGCAAAATTGGCAATCTGCAGTTTTTAGCTCCAATTTCACGCCACAGATGAAGCGTCAAAATGCACCAAAACGTATAGTAGAATATCATGCCAAAAAATAGCAGGTTTATCTAAAATACAGAGAAAATTTGAAAAATTTGCATTTCTTGCCCAAAGACTAGCAAGCTTGATCTGCTAAACCAGTGCCAAGGGATGCCTAAACCAATTTTAAATGCAGGAAAAAGGTTGTTTTACAGCACATAAGGATACTTTCTTCGATATTTATACAATGTTTTTCAATATTTAAACAAATTTACAAAAACTAACAATATTTTTTCATCAATATGCAGTCCACATTTCAAGAAAATTTGAAAAAAAATCTCAAAATTACAAGATAATTTGCAAAGATCAATCAAATTCCATCAAATATTTCTAAATCACATTTCAAGAAAATTTGAAAAAAATATCAAAATTACAGGATAGTTTGCAAAGATTATTCAGATTCCATCAAATATTTGTAAACCTCAGCTTGAATCGAGGAACTTTACATACATCTATGCAGAATATTTTGCTAAAAATGTCAAATTTGCTGCAATATGATAAATATTGGACAATTGCGCCAACCATTAGGGCATGTTCTGGCTAGCAGCCGCTGCTCAATATTTTTAGGGATTATTTGTGAAGCAGCTGACCCCATGAATATTTATCTTTGCTGCTTATTTTTAAGCAAAACATCTTAAATTTGTATTAATAGCATTAATACTAATTTGTGCACTTAAAATTTGGAAAGAAAAAGAAATAAAATCTTTAAAAAAAAAGGGAAAGAAAATTGTGGAGCCATGTGGCATTTTTGTTAATAAGCAGCAACGCTTATTTCCAGCCCCCCCTTTTGTTCCATAGCTTATTTATAATTCCTAAACAATAGCTGCTCCACCAAAATAGGAAAGATTCCAAATTATCCCTTTTTTGACAATTTTTAAGTTGCATGGGAACACTTAATTGCTTAAATTTAAGCAGAAAATAGAGTTAAGCAGCTGCATGGGAACATGATGTTAGTTCTAAATTGTATCTCTCATCTCAAATCTTAATAGCAACTTAATTTCAAAATTATTTACATCTCTAGTTGTACTTGTCAACTTCTAATTCCATGTGACATTTAACTAGGAATACTAGGCAAAATGGAAACAATATAGACATAAAATCGTAAGGTAAAATGATGAGTGTAATGAGTGAGTGAAAAGTACATATGAAAGAGGTACATATCTATGGAAAATATCATACCAATCCCTATAAACACCTTCTCATATAAGCAAGTCATCTAAGTTGACATGTAAGAATGACTATACACCAAATCTTGTACTAAAAAAATCTTAATAAGAAATCTAGTTGAAGTCATTCCAACACTAGTAGAGAATGTTTTAGAAAAGTATACACCTTTCTTTTGTGCAGTACTCTCAACATGAAGTGTTTCCTTCTACCTAATTTCTCTTCTATCTTCTTTGTGAATCCCATAAACTCAATTATTCCATGGTTCTTTTTACTTATAGTAAATTGGGCCAAGTCCCAAGTCTAGTTTTGTGTCAAAGAGTCCATCTCATCTTTCATGCCTTAGTCCCATTTCTTTTTTATTTCTACTGATTGTAAGATATTGCAAGAGAGAACCAAGAGATATTTTGTGGATTGAAAGAATGGATTTAAAAGTGACAAGAGGAGGAAAATAAGAGGCTATCAACTCATTAAAGATTCTAAGCCACTTCCATTGAGCTAAGTAGGTGGCAAATTGTTAAATGCTCATAAATGACCTTTGAATGTTAAGATGTTATGGGACATTAGTGCGACATGCAGACATCCATGTGGCATAATAGTGTCCATACAAATCATGCCAAAAAATTATAGGTTACAAGAGAAACACATGGTTAATGCAAATCTGATGGAGAAATGTAGCTACTAAAAAGGTGTTCTAAGCATCCTAAGAGGGAAGCGGCTAATGCAAGGGATAAAATGAGTTTGCTCAAATGCTAAGGGAATGGATACTAACATGGCTACAAATTCTTAGTTGAAATTGTAAAGTTGTCTGAAATATTTGATTTTATAAGGTCTGTTAGTTATAATCATTATTCAAAATTATAGTGATTCTACTACATACTTTTGAATAAATTCATATAAATATAGCTTCAAATAAATACTATCTCATGCAACAAAATTAAAGTCTAAGGATTCCTATGTTACTTTCTAATAATTTTTTGTATAAATTCCACTATCTCATTTGTTGCAAATTAAACTCAAAACCATGCTTAACCCAACTAAAAACATGCCCCATAATACAACACCATAGTACTTCAAAATTAATAACCTAGATACATTTCTTAAAAAATGAACACAAGATGAAGAGAAAACTAGACTAAGTGAATGCAATTAGTTAGAGTATGTAGGATATATATGAGAGATTTCACAATAATGGTAGTTATATGGAGTGGCTAAAAGAGAAGTATGTCCCTTCATTTGGTGCTCAATATTCATTTCACATATTCTACTCACTATAATATTTTTATCCACTAACAAATGGAGACTGTGAGATAGGTTCAATATTATCTTCAACCTTTCAAAAATACCAAGGCTTTCATCTCTGTTCCCTTACACTATTATCAAATATTTAAATAGTTCTAATATTAATATTTTTTTTTTGACAATTAAACTACTTGATAGGGTCTGTCCACTTTTCATTCAAAAAATAAACATATTATATTAATATTATCAAATATATACTATGTACTATGATTTCTTCTTAAGCATGTTAAGTGTCACCACTACATTAGATCTAGATGGGACTACATGTCACTCCTTATGGCCCAATACAAACTTATTTTGCTCTCTAGTTTGGTAAGACCTAAAACTAGCTAAGCCTAATGGTCCTTGTCTTAAATCCTAAAACCTAGGCTATGTTATGATGTTAAAGTGAATTGGTATACAGGGTCATAGTATTTTAAGTAAAAAATTGATGGGTCATGTTTTGTTGCAAATTGGTTGCTAACTCATAGTTACTAGTGTCTATCACTAGTTCAAATGTTTCCTATCTAGAATTCTATTTTCCTAAGCTAGGTTGGTGACTATCATACTCCTACAGGCTTGAGATTCCTATGATGTTGCAAGATCATTCCAAGTGTAATTATTGGTTTGGGTCTAGTGATTTTGAGCTATGGAATATGCTTGCACAAATTAGCTTCATTTTCATTGGATTATATAGGTATATTGTCAAACTTTTTAAAGATGAATAGGATGTGTGTTGTATGTTTCCATATGGCGGTGAGTCTATTTATGGAGAATAAAGTTGTTGGATCCTTAATGGTGGTCTATGAGTCTCAGCCATTGATTAGTGCAGTAATGCACTATTGAAGAAGTGGTACCCTTTTCCCTATGCATTCTTGCAATATGTTGACATGTGGCACCAATAGTGTAAATTGTATCTATTTTGTTATTATCTGATTGGTATGAATTAGATTGGAGCATGTATCTAATGTGTCTCCCATTTTCTCTTCTGAATTGCATGCTTCTTGATGTGGACTTGGCATTGTTCTCATCATTGTGCCATTTGTAGTTTGGATGTGTATCATTTATGTGGTGCTTTGATATTGTCTTGGATACTTATTCATTGTAGTATGGGGATTTGAATGCTTATCGTACGCTTTATTTTGAAAGTAGTTTTGGACCAGTAATGTGTTTGATTGTTTTATGGTGATCTTGATTACCTTGTTGCATTGAGATGCATGTGCGCTTTCTTGTGCTTGGTTGTGAGAACTATCGTGTTTCCATTTATTGCATAACTAATTTGAATGTTGGATGTATTCTATCATTAGCATGGTGTAATATAGACCAATTGTGCTTGATGATTGAGATAGATTAACAATGTGCTTTTAAAATTATCACCATTTGAGATATATATTGATGCTTAAGTTAAAAAGTGATGTTAACTTGATTAGTGATTAAAAAGAAATAAATCATATTTTATGTTATTTTATTCATTTAAGATATTAAATTCTTATAGTCTTCATTGATGATATTTATATTAGATGTAGTAGTTTAGTATATTTAGTTTGATTATGTCATATTGCTTTGATGAAATATTATGTTACTAATAATGTATTATGTGACCCGAATTGGATAATAATTATATATGTATTTTAGTTATGTATGTATGTGTGTATATATATGTCCATGTACATACATATCTTTATGAATGTATGCATGTATATATCTGTGTGTACACACACACACACATACGTATATGTGTGTGTGTGTGTGTGGATGTGTGTACAAGTATTTATTGTGACTTGGATGAAGTATAGGGCATCAAATCCACCTAGCTCCATAGGTCTGAGCATTCCCACAACCCTAGCAATGGTTATAGGAGATAACACACTAGCCAATTTTGTTACCTAGTCATCCTCATCATCCCAATTTGGACAATTCACTTGATTCTATGAGTTTACACCCGTGGTTATCAGTCTGGTAATGCCTGGGTAACCTAATGCATATTTTTGTAAAACCCATATTGACTATTTGTAGTACCCCTGCCCTAATCAGTTTCTAATCTCGGTTTAACCTTGGTTAGTTTATCATATTATAGTGTTATAGTCAGGTGCTTTGTTTTTAGTGCATATCTGTTAATGTGGTTTTTGCACCAGTTTGTATGCAAGCTGATTAGTTTTCCTATTTCGTGTTATTATCTCGAGCTAACACTTTCATTAAATTTATATATGTATGCATGTATAACTCTTGGTTGCAGGAGATTTCAAGTAAAGTACCGCATGGGTGCAAGGTTCGTCTCCACCTGGATTTGCAGGTTTGAGTTTACCTCTTCAATCCTTAGAGTTGGATTAGGTGGTCGTGATAATCTCGTTCGACCATAGTCGTGCTCAAGTGAGCATCATCAATTATCATCAGTTTTCCCTTTTGGTTGGGTTGCGAGTCATCTGTTTGTTTGGTGTTCTTGGGTTGCATGTTTTGTGTGTATGGTTAAATTGAGCAATTAGTCCTTAGTATTTAATTTGATTAAATATGTGTTTGTGCATTAAAGATTAATGGAATAAATTAAACAGGGTTTCTTTATGTGATTATCATTAATTTGAATTGCTCAATTTAAATTGGGAGCAAGTTCAATTAAATAGTTAATTTTAATGTTAAACTTAATATGTTTATCATGTTGGAAAAGAAAGATTTAAATTTAATTGAAATAGAATTAATTTTATCTTCTTGGCATTTTGGAAATAGAAAGGTTAAATTCAGTTAATTAAGAAAATCAATTTTAAATTGAAAAGCAAGTTTAATATGTTGATGTAGTTTAAGAGAATGATTTTTGTGAATTATTTTAAATAAAATATTTTTAATTCCAAAAATAAAATTTTGGTCAAACTTCTCCCATTTAACCTAGGCTTTTGGAAAAATATGGGAGGTTGATTTTTTTTGGAAAATATTTTTGGAGAATATTTTGGATGGAAAAATTTGGGGGTTTTTGGGAGGAGAAGGAATTTCTTGAGTTGGAGATTTGGGCTCTTCTTCAATCTTGCCAGGATTGCTGAACTAGGTAGACCTCTGGTTTATTTCATTGGCTTCTTGTTTTAAAGAATCTGTTTTTGAATTTTTTTGAAGAATTATGTTTGTGAAGATTAAAAAGAATATCATATATTTGGGGGAAATGAAACAATTGTAAATTTAATTCCAATCCAATCCCCTCTTGTTCTGTTTCCAATCCAAGTTTAGATTATGGTTGCTCTGGTTGTTTTAAAATCAAAAATAAACTTGAGATTGGATGGTTACAATGAAAATTTGATAAAATTCTAAATTATTGCTTTCAAATTCAAGCTTCAATCAGAGAAATTTGCCTGGGTTTGGATAATGGATGTTAATCATTATCATTTTGCCAGTATGGTATTGTTTTGGAGAGATTTTCCTTCCTGAATCTGGGTATTTGGAAAATATTAGAAACCCATGCTTTCTGAAAATAAATAAAAAATAAAAAATTAAATTTAAAGTCTCAGGGAGACTGCGTTTTTTTCTTACTATATGTTTTTGACAGTAATTAATTTTAAAAAAAAAAAAATTACAAAAAAAAAATATAAAACGAAAAAAAAGAGGCAATAACCCATGTGGAGGGGATAAACCCCCACCACGAGGAGGTAGCGACTGCTACCAAATGGTAGCAACACTACCAATGATAGCCGCTTGCTACCATTTGGCAGCAGTGCTACCAATGGTAGCAAGCTACCATTGGGGCCACGTGGGGTGCTTGTGGAACCCCCCTTCCTCCCTGCCCCCCCTTTATTTTATATTTTTGTTTAAAATAAAAACATGGTTTTTTTATATATATTTTTTTTAAAAATCAAAAAATTATATATAATAATTTAATATTATAATAAATGTATTTTAAACTAAGTTTTTTTAATTACGATTAATTGTTCATTAAGTAATAAATTATTATTAATTTGTTATTAATTATTTGTATAATGGAAAATATACATTAATTAATATTCAAATTCTATTTTATTATTAATGAATATTTTTCTAATTAAATACTTGATTTGTTAATATTGGTTTTTAATTAATAATTTATTATATTTTATTTATCGTGGATTAATAAAGATATATATTAATTAATAGTTAATTTTGGTATTTTTCTTCATGTGCACAACGAAATAATCTGTTAATTTGGGAATGGATTATCTATATTTGGTTCCTTTAAATATATATTTCCTTGATCTGTATAGTGTAACTTGGTTCTGGAAAAGACGAATTTGGAGGAATTATTTTTGAACCAGTATGACAATGATATTTTAATTGAAGATTAAATATCATATTTAGTTGGTTAATGGTTGTTTAATTATATTCATGTGAAATTGGCTTAAGAACTCATAATGGCGTATTTATGTATGTTCGACGCAAATGAACTTCAGTGAGTTAGAAAACCAAGAACAACCTATACCTAGATGAGGTGGATAACTGCAATCTAACTTAGATCATTTAGAAAACTTGATCGACATTTAATGTTTAAATCAATTTGGTAAAAGATTCTATCTACCGATTATTGCCTATGCAAGTTTAATTTATGTATTCGTTTTTGCTTAAGTAATGGCAAGCTTTGATTCATTTGATTGGACCCTACCGTATGGTTGATTTGGGATACCTGTTTCAGTTGTCAGTCTTGAGTTTGATTGTTGCTTTGTGGTAGTGTTGTAATTGGTCATACCCTTTATGCAGGTGTCGTATGATGATTCATGGTTGACCATATTTGGTCAGGTCTCCGGTTAGAGTATCGTCAGTAAGTTTACCTCTATTGAGTCATGTTTGACCAAATGGTTGTTCTCTCCTTTTTGAACTCCGTTTACTTGACCATGTGTGTTCCTTGGTTTCTGAGGTCACTTGAGTATAGTCTAGTGTCGTATGGGAAAGTGGCTTTTGATTGGGGGTCGTGCCCAAAGTGGATTCTAGGTAACCCATCGAAAGTGAGTTTAATAAGTGATAACCTAACAATAGATTAGAATGTTAATCTCTAAGTAAGATAATTGTGCCTCACACATGGGACGAGTGCTAACATGGTCTTGACATGCTATGAGAAGGCCTAAAATGGCAAACCATCATCCTTGTCTTCATGAAAGGATGTGTGGGTCCACATGAGGCTTGGATGGTTCGGCGGTTCAGACTAGGTTGCCAGGGTAACCTAGTGTAGGGGGCCGGAACCTACGAAGACCTGCCATGGTAACCATACCAGGTTGTGTGATGACACTTGTCCCTACGTTCGCTAGTGTGTGGATGTATTGTCTTGATAGGAGCACGTTTGTGGGTTGTCCTATTGTTTATGCCCTTGTGAGTACCGGTTTCATGTTAGACCTTGGGTTGCGATGACTTAGTTTTGTGGATACTCTAGTGGACCTTTGTATTAGCTTCGATTATGTTTAGATGGATCCTTTCCTTTTCAGGGATCGTTTATGTATTTAATGACCGATGTGGTCGTTTGTATATTGGTTATGTTTCACCTTGATGGTAGGAATGTAAATAATGAGAACCTCATATATTCTTAACTTTATTAATTATCAGAAGGGTCTTGCAGTTGAGCAGGCCCGGAGATGTAGCCCTTTAGGGGTGAACTCCGAGATCATCTTGGTGTTATGTGATGCTTTTGTTCTTATGTTTCATGTTTAGTGTTAGCACGTATGAATGGCATTTTGATAGAATGTATTAGTGGATAAGATGAAATTAATTTTAAATTCATGTATGCAGTCCTCTCTTGAATGCAGTAAATTGGAACATGAAAGAATGTAGCTTAGGATAATGGAATATATTTAGTTATTGTTAAGGAAATTAAGTATGCATGGAAATATCTCATTAGTTTATGATAAAATTCAAGTGTGTTGTTAAATTAGATGCATGGCTTAAATTCTAAATGAAAGTTTGAACGAAGGGTATAGATAAATCTTAATGGATGAACCTTATATTGTGATTTATATTTTCATCTTTTGAAAGAAATTATCGTTGTTTAAATATTATCTTATCATTAAGTTGGTAAGCTTAATTGGATTTATTTGCATGATTTAAGTTAAATGTGTAATTAAGTAACCACATTGGGAAACTCTTTAGGTGTTAGTTGATGTCTTCCGCTGTGTAATCTGAAATTTGATATCTCATTGAATCATTATGTTGTGTTTATCTTAAAAAAATAAAATTTTTGTACTCTATTCTTGTGTTATGGCTTAATCCCTTTGGGGTTTCGTGCCGGGGCATTACATTTGGTATCAGAGGTCATGTTGCAAACACTGGGATCTCTAGTTTTGTTGTACCCTTTGTTGGTGTGAGGTGTATCGACCTTATGTGCATGCTTGTCCTCCTCCTTGTATGTGAGTGATTGAGCAATTCTTAACTTGTGTGTAATGCGTGTGTTCTCACCTTGTTTTCACCTTCTTGATTTTGGTGTTTTTAAGTGATTATATGTGCTTTGTTTCTTATTGATGTCTTGGTCTATGATTACTCATATTCTGAAGGAGAATCGTATATACCTTCCTTATTGAGTGTTTTACTCTTTGGACTAATCCATTTGGGTTGGTCCGTGCTTGTCTGGAATCTGAAAGTGCAAAATGTGCTTGTTTAAGATTATGATCTAGGTTAGTGTTGTTCGCTTGAAGGACTTGTATGGTAGATATTGAATTCTTATTTTGTAGCAAATTGAATGATTATGACCATTTCTCTCTCTCTGTCTAGACATTAAAATGTTTGGGATATGTGTAATTATCTCTTATATGAGGTTTCTTTTTGCAAGAGAAAGGGTGTGACTTCTTGAACCCTTGTGTGAACCCTATGATGCTTATGTGTCTTTAGATTATAAAAGGGCTTCAGGTCGAAAGTTCATATTGGTTGTTGGGAGAAAACTGTATGTTTACATTAAAGAATTCTCCATGTGTAATGTAGGAGTAACATAATTAAATTCTATCTTAAGTAATGTGCATCAGTATGTGAATAGTTGTTATGTGAAACTGCTATGTTTGTAAATGAAGTATAAAAAGGGAACATGTTATAGTAGCTTCGAGAGTGTATTAATGTGCTCCATGAAAGATTGTTTTATGTGTTTTATTAAACTAGTTTGATTGAGGATCTATTTTAGCAATACTCCATTGAACTTGCTTTTGGATATATGTAATGACATTATTATGTTTAGAAAGTGCAAATGAAAAGCTTGTTTGATGTGCATACATTAATATGTATTATTTTGTTGCGAGCTCCTCGCTTACCTTCTGATTGTAATTTGATTTTCAATGATAGGTTGCAAATTATGATATGTGTCTGTATTGTATTGAAGTAGTGAGTGTACGCAAGAGGTCTAGTACTATCGATAAGATTGTCTGTTTTGATCTTTGTTGTTTGGGAAACTAGAACATTTCTATTGCAACCATAATAATTGGAAATGTCATGTTAGGCTGATTGACATCCTTCTAAAATGGTAGCAAAATGAAAATCGTGCAATTGAAATGATAGGTTTATAGTGAGAAATTTTAGCATGTAGTGTGATTTTGTTGATCTTGTGTCTATGTAGGAAATAGTTTGGTTATCAAACTCTCTTTCCCTTCTTTTTGTCTAGATTATAAAATTTTTAGAAATGGTATTAAAGAATGCATTGATTTAAATACAATGTTTATAAAACATGTGAAATTGTACCATTGCATTTTGGCTTTATATTGAAAGATGAAAATCCTCTTTGGAATTTGCATAGTTAGTAATTTAGTTACGAATGCTTAGGGAAATTCGAGAAAGATATAGGAATGATTTTATTTCCTTATGTAATTGTGAATTGTTAATAATTTCAATATTTGTATCTAGAGTAAACTTGATTCAGCTATTCATGTGGAAAGCATAATTAAAATCTTCCTTGTGTAGATGATAGCGTACTAGAAAGTACTCCCCATAAATGTGACTAAACCAGTACTGGTGTATTCATGTATATTGTAAGAAACCAGTGCTTATTATATGTGCCCATGGGTCAGTGAAGTAATCAACAATGGAGGATATGTTGCTTATGAGTATGGGAAACCATATCGTTTATGTGAGGTTACTTATTTGTTTCCCTACTGAGTACCAAACCTCGGGTTGTGGGTAATTCAGTATGTTAAGTGGTACTATTCAAAGTCACCATTCCTTGAATAGTATGGATTGGCGTACGAGTAATGTCACCACGAAGTGACTTTAGCTTCTCTATTTCGAGGAATGATATATTTCTACTATAAAACTGTATCAAAGGTGTACTCAATACTTTCCCTTTTGATGAATCTATTTATAGGTTTATGTGTGGCAGCCTATTCCTTCCTTTATTTAAGCATTTTGATGGTATTTCTTGAGCATAGTGATGGTGTATTTTGGAGGATCCTTTGCCTTGTCTTCATGAAAGGTAGGTTTATTCACATGAGCTACCAGTCAGTATGTGTTGGTGGACATCTGGGTGAACCTTAGTCATGTATACCTCTGGCTTACGACGAGTATCGTTATACATACATTGCTATGCGGGATGTGACCTGTGCATGCTTGTTTCTGCGAGGTACACTACCATGCGGGATACGTCCATTGCATGTCTTCTCTGCTTGGGGTATTGCCATGTTGCATGACGACGTGATGTGGGGTGATGTCGAGGTGCACACTCCCATGCCATGTGGGTAGTGTGACTACATCGCACCACATGATGAGCTACTATGATAGCTAGACGATTGTTCCTTCCTTCCTTGTTGGTGGCTAGACGCTAGTCACATAGTGATGTTATGTGTAGTTGTGATATTCTTATTATTCCTTTGGGGACCAACAATTTATTTTACTTTGACTCTAAAGTTTAGCCACGATCTTGTGATCTTTTGCATTCTTGATTTGGTGTTGCAAATTCTGGATTATTTTCTTGCCTTACTGTTGGAATTGATGATTTATTATCTTTATTCATCTATAATTTGGTGGCTAAATTGGGTTATCCTTATTGTTTTCATATGTTGGTCTTGTGTTGAAATGTGAAATTCCTCTCCAAGGACGTATGAGATGGTCTTGGTAGAGTGTGTACGAGGAAGTAGACGTAAGGAACCTTGAGGATGGGGGTATGTGAGGCTGTGATGTAGCTAGGATCCACTACCTACCTATGTGTGGTGACTATCTCTTGGAGGCTAACCACCTTACTCAACGAGGGATGTTCATGAAGGTCTTGTATGGAAGGTAGCACCGCTATGGTGTGCCCTAGCACCATCAAGCCTTTGAGTGAGATATTGGATATTTATGATCATATTGTTGTTATGAGATCAGGCATAGAGATGTTGATCATGCATTTTATCTTTGATTGAGCATTAGACATGCTCACATGTGGCCTTTTGAGTTATGCAATCGAGTTATGTGGATGGTGATTATGTGTATCATGGAGTAAATTGTGTTAACTTGTCACTATGTTATGGGACATAGTCTTTGGAAAGGTTTTCTTATGTCTGGCAAGTGTAAACAATTGAGTTATTTATGTTGCTCTTATTCATGAAAGTTAATTTGGTTGTAGAAATTGATATTTGGGGCTAGTTCTATGAGATAAAGTTTTATGAAAAAGATGGAATTGGTAAAGGAAATTGATCATGATGGCATGTTTTATAGTCATATTTGATAGATGAGTATAGTAATTGTTGCTTACTTCTTTTAATGCTTTAATTTGGTGCAATGAAAGGAAGAAAGCTCTTGTATCTCTACTATGATTATTGATGATTCCTAGGGTATTTTAAGAAGTGTATGGTTTTAAGATGTATCTTGCCAATGGATAATGGCATTCATAAAGAATTTAGAAATAATGTTTCATTTATTTATGGAAAGATTCCTATGTGCAATTTAATATTGGTTGAATGAGTTTAAGGGCTTATGCGTGCGACATGTTCTCCATCTAGCCTTATGACTTCCAAAGTAAGTTGGAACCTACAAGGGGAGAATGTAGTACCCCTGCCCTAATCAGTTTCTAATCTCAGTTTAACCTTGGTTAGTTTATCATATTATAGTATTATAGTCAGGTGCTTTGATTTTAGTGCATATCTGTTAATGTGGTTTTCGCACCAGTTTGTATGCAAGCTGATTAGTTTTCTTATTTCGTGTTATTATCTCGAGATAACCTCGTTTGACCATAGTCATGCAAAAGTGAGCATCATCAATTGTCGTCAGTTTTCCCTTTTGGTTGGGTTGCGGATTGTCTGTTTGTTTGGCGTTCTTGGGTTGTGTGTTTTGTGTGTATGGTTAAATTGAGCAATTAGTGCTTATTATTTAATTTGATTAAATATGTGTTTGTGCATTAAAGATTAATGGACTAAATTAAACAAGATTTCTTTATGTGATTATCGTTAATTTGAATTGCTCGATTTAAATTGAGAGCAAGTTCAATTAAATAGTTATTTTTAATGTTAAACTTAATATGTTTATGCTATTGGAAAAGAAATTTAAATTTAATTGAAATAGAATTAATTTTATCTTCTTGGCATTTTGGAAATAGAAAGGTTAAATTTAGTTAATTGAGAAAATCAATTTTAAATTGAAAAGCAAGTTTAATATGTTGATGTAGTTTAAAAGAATGATTTTTGTGAATTATTTTAAATAAAATATTTTTAATTCCAAAAATAAAATTTTGGTCAAACTTCTCCCATTTAACCTAGGTTTTTGGAAAAATATGGAAGATTGATTTTTTTTGGAAAATATTTTTGGAGAATATTTTGGATGGAAAAAATTGGGGGTTTTTGGGAGAAGGAATTTCTTGAGCTAGAGATTTGGGCTCTTCTTCAATCTTGCCAGGATTGCTAAACCATGTAGGCCTCTAGTTTATTTCATTGGCTTCTTATTTTAAAGAATTATGTTTGTGAAGATTTAAAAAAATCTCATATACTTGGGGGAAATGAAACAATTCTAAATTTAATTCCAATCCAATCCCCTCTTGTTATGTTTCCAGTCCAAGTTTAGATTATGGTTGCTCTGGTTGTTTTAAAATCAAAAATAAACTTGAGATTGGCTGCTTACAATGAAAATTTGATAAAATTCTAAATTATTGCTTTCAAATTCAAGCTTCAATCAGAGAAATTTGCCTAGGTTTGGATAATGGATGTTAATCCTTATCATTTTGCCAGTATGGTATTGTTTTGGAGAGATTTTCCTTCCTGAATCTAGTTATTTGGAAAATATTAGAAACCCATGCTTTCTGAAGAAAAAAAAAAATTTAAAAATTAAATTTAAAGTCTCTAGGAGACTATATTTTTTTCTTACCGTGTGTTTTTGACAGTAATTAATTTTTTTAAAAAAAATTACAAAAAAAATATATAAAACAAAAAAAAAGAGGCAATAAACCACGTGGAGGGGACAAAGCCCCACCATGGGGAGGTAGCTGTTGCTACCATGGTAGCGAACTGCTACCAAATGGTAGCAGCATTGCCAATGGCAGCCGCTTGCTACCATTTGGTAGCACCGCTACCAATGGTAGTGCGAGCTACAATGGGGGTCACAAGGGGTCCCGGTGGAACCCCTCCCCCCCTTTATTTTATATTTTTCTTTTTAAAAAAATGTGGTTTTTTTATATATTTTAAAAAAAAATAATAATAATAATAATAATAATTTAATATTATAATAAATATATTTGTAATTAAGTTTTTTAATTATGATTAATTGTTCATTAAGTAATAAATTATTATTAATTTGTTATTAATTATTTGTATAATGGAAAATATACATTAATTAATATTCAAATTCTATTTTATTATTAATGAATATTTTTCTAATTAAATACTTTATTTGTTAATATTGGTTTTTAATTATTAATTTGTTATATTTTATTAATCATGAATTAATAAAGATATATATTAATTAATAGTTAATTTTGGTATTTTTCTTCATGTGCGCAAGGAAGTAATCTATTAATTTGGGAATGGATTATCTATATTTGGTTCCTTTAAATATATATTTCCTTGATCTGTATAGTGTAACTTGGTTCTAGAAAAGATGAATCTGGAGGAATTATTTTTGAACCAATATGAAGATGATGTTTTAATTGAAGATTAAATATCATATTTAGTTGGTTAATGGTTGTTTAATTATATTCATGTGAAATTGTCTTAAGAACTCATAATGGCGTATTTATGTATGTTCGATGCAAATGAACTTCAGTGAGTTAGAAAACCAAGAACAACCTGTACCTAGATGAGGTGGATAACTGCAATCTAACTTGGATCATTTAGAAAACTTGATCGACATTTAATGTTTAAATCAATTTGGTAAAAAATTGTATCTACCGATTATTTCCTATGCAAGTTTAATTTCTATATTCATTTTTGCTTAAGTAATGGCAAGCTTTGATTCATTTGATTGGACCCTACCATATGGTTGATTTATGATACCTACTTCATTCGTCGGTCTCGAGTTTGATTGTTGTTTTGTGGTAGTGTTGTAATTGGTCATACACTTTATGTGGGTGTCGTATGATGATTCGTGGTTGACCATAGTTGGTCAGGTCTCTGGTTAAAGTACAGTCAGTAAGTGTACCTCTATTGAGTCATGTTTGACCAAATGGTTGTTCCCTCCTTTTTGAAATCTGTTTGCTTCACCATGTGTGTTCCTTGGTTTCTAAGATCGCTTGAGTATAGTCTAGTGTCGTATGGGAAAGTGGCTTTCGATTGGGGGCCGCATCCAAAGTGGCTGCTGGGTAACCCATCGAAAGTGAGTCTAATAAGTGATAACCTAACAGTAGATTTGAATGTTAATCTCTAAGTAAGATAATTGTGCCTCACACATGGGACGAGTGCTAACACAATCTCGACATGCTATGAGAAGGCCTGAAATGGAAAGCCATCATCCTTGTCTTCACAAAAGGATGTGTGGGTCCACATGAGGCTTGGATGGGCCGGAGGTTCGGATAAGGTTGCTAGAATAACCTAGTGTATGGGGCCGGAACCTATGAAGACCTGCCATGGTAACCATACTAGGTTGTGTGATGACACTTGTCCCTACGTTCGCTAGTGTGTGGATGTATTGTCTTTATAGGAGCACATTTGTGGGTCATCCTATTGTTTATGCCCTTGTGAGTACCGGTTTCATGTTAGACCTTGGGTTGCGATGACTCGTTTTTATGGATGCTCTAGTGGACCTTTGTATTAGCTTCGATTATGTTCAGCTAGATCCTTTCCTTTTCAGGATCGTTTATGTATTTATTGACCGATGTGGTCGTTTGTATATTGGTTATGTTTCGCCTTGATGGCAGGATTGTAAATAATGAGAACCTCATGTATTCTTAACTTTATTAATTATCAGAGGGGTCTTGCAGTTGAGTAGACCCGAAGATGTAGCCCTTTAGGGGTGAACTCCGAGGTCATCTTGGTGTTATGTGATGCTTTTGTTCTTATGTTTCATGTTTAGTGTTAGCATGTATGAATGATATTTTGATAGAATGTATAAGTGGATAAGATGAAATTAATTTTAAATGCATGTATACAGTCCTCTCTTGAAAATAGTAAATTGGAACATGAAAGAATGTAGCTTAGGATAATGAAATATATTCAATTATTGTTAAGGAAATTAAGTATGCATGGAAATATCTCATTAGTTTATGATAAAATTCAAGTGTGTTGTTAAATTAGATGCATGGCTTAAATTCTAAATGAAAGTTTGAATGAAGGGTATAGATAAATCTTAATGGATGAACCTTATATTATGATTTATATTTTCATCTTCTAAAATAAATTATCCTTGTTTAAGTATTATCTTATCATTAAGTTGGTAAGCTTAATTGGATTTATTTGCATGAGTTAAGTTAAATGTGTAATTAAGTAACCACATTGGGAAACTCTTTAGGTGTTAGTTGATGTCTTCCGCTGTGTAATCTGAAATTTGATATCTCATTGAATCATTATGTTGTGTTTATCTTAAAAAAATAAAATTTATTGCACTCTATTCTTGTGTTATGCCTTAATCCCTTCGGGGTTTGCTGGCGGGGCATTACACTATTTGCGCATAGTCATTGATTCATAAATTTTCATCATTTAATGTGCATATTGATGATATTTTAATATTATTGAGCAGATTTAATATTTAAATTGTTAAATGTCCCTTATGAGTATTCAAAATGATGAGAATTTCATGATTTGTCTTTAGGGTTTATTTGGAGGTTTATTTTTAATATTTAAGTTTTAATTTACCTTTTCTATTATTCTATTTCCACTTGAAAAGATAGTTTGTATTATGTAATTGGAGTCCCTTTTTTAACACTTAGTTTTATTTTTCTCATTTTTGGAGCTTTCAAACACTACACATAGATTTTGGATTGATGATTGTGGGAGATTTTCTTGGTGGATTTTTGTGGGTAGTGGCTTAAAATATTTGTATTAGTGACTACTACGGGCTTTCCAAAAATCTTATAATGTGATTGCTATACAAGATAGTCCATGAAGATTAAAATCAAAATCCTTCATCCATTTATCCTCATTTATCTTTTTCTACAATATTCTACTTCTTAGAAATATGTGCAAAGGAAATGGCACCAAAACTTAAGGATCCTCATTTATCCTTTTCTACAACATTCTACTCCTTAGAAATATGTGCAAAGGAGATGGCATCAAAATTTTAGGATGGGTAGAGTACACATTTAATTAAACATGCAGTATTCCATGTGGGTTTCTAAGTCATTCTTGACTATAGAAAAAATGAAGATCAAAAAATTAGATTCATCAATAAACTTTCAACCTAACATACATGTTTTCTCAAATACCAGCCAATCATCTTGAAATTCCATCAAATTAATTAAATCAATATTCATAATATAAGAAAAAAAAAACAAAAAAAACATGTCAAATACCTTCAATTCTGACAAAACTCAACTTACCATGATAAAAAAGCAAGGAGAATGCTACTTCTATTCTTCTTCTTAGAAATTCTACAATTAAAAGTACAAAACCTCGCCCTCTCAAGAACATTTAACAACAATAGTTTCTTTAAACACTTCCAAAATCTTTATTAACCGTGTTTATAAGATTATAAGGATATTTTTCCCTTGATGTCTATTTTTAGAATAATGCCAATGGCTTAAGTTGAATACAAAGCGAAGAATAATTGGTTAAAATATGGTGAGGGCTCTGTTTGTGTAGCTCATTCTAATGGATAGATTCTAACATCAACGTTACATCAGTACCCGCACATCAATAACCGTCCATTAAGATGTTTAAAAGCCACGTCGTCCCAACCAATATGCGATAAGAACTACGTAAACACCCGTTCTAATAACCTCACTTTGATATTCCAGCCAATATGTTTAGCAAATAACAGACGTATTTCGAAATATCTGGACGTCCACTGAGAGAAAAGAAATCTGTTGCATCTGAATTTGAGCAACCTATAAGAAGAAAATTTTGGATCTGGTAACAGTGGGCAAAATGGAATATATCGTTTTAGAAAGAGCGCCATTGATACAGGATAAGCAATTGGAGGTAAAGCGTCTCCGGAGGAATCCATTGAAAAACATCGTTCATGCGTCAAGAAGGGTATTGAGAACATTGCGGAAGAAGTCATTTATTGGGTCTACTTGTGCGAATGCCTCTGCTAAATCCAGGAGGAACTCATTCCACTTTGGAGACGGTTTGAATCGTGAGATGATCTCAAAACCTAGAAATATTCATGTTGGATTAACCAAACATAAGCAAAACTACTCGATCTGTTTCCTGCAAAGAAATAGCAAATGTAAGACGAATCGCTCTGAAATATCCATATGTTTTTTATCCTTCTTTTCTTTCTCTATGAAAATTAATTGCAGCCAAAAACAAATGTTGATGAAAGATTTATGATATTTTACAGATCGAGCAGGAGGTGTCGAATAGCCGGTGTACAATTGCAAAGCGCAGCAGGCGAAGGATCATTCTTTGTTGTGCTATAATACCGGAGGAGTCTCTACTATGATCTCTTCTGTCCACTTTATCACTGCCCATAAAACTCTATATTTTGATTAGCACTCGAAAGAAGCTATAGTTCAGCAATATTGAAAGGATAAATAAGATTTAGATAGTGGGTTTTAGTCATCATTTTCGTTATTCATTAACTTGCAGTATGAATGCCATGTTGGAGTCTAATCTCACCTACCCCCATCCACATGCTCCGTATGCATAAGTAGCAGGGTTTGGATTTGTTTTCAACATCTACTCCAACCTGTCCACCATACCTTTTATAGTGTTAAAACATTATTTTATATGCAAAATTCTGGAAGTTTCCAGCTACCTCCTGATCATTCTAGAAACATCTAAGACCTCCATTAAAAGAGGCATTTTGTAATCATTTTGGGTATGAAAGGAAGAATGAAAATATGGTCTGACAATTAAAAATTTGTCTTCCTTGTGTGCTACTCTGTTTTTCTCCATGCACTGTTTTTGTGTTTTGTTTTGGTCTCTTTCATTTCTATCAGTGGTATCAGAGCCAATGGTACGAAATTTTAAAAATTACTGGGAAAGTAGCTGCAAAAGAGATCTGTGAGGGAGAACAAAAGAGATACTAGTAGTTAAAAAGGAGGCCATAGCAGTTAAAAAGGTTGTCAAAAAGAGAAGACTCTAGCAGATTGGAAGTGTAAGTTGTTGGGTAAAGATTGTGAAGGTATACAGAGTTGTTTAAAGGAAGAAATTTGCAGCAGCAGAAACACAGTCAAGTGTCAGGGTAAGGTAAGTTTATTCTTATTTTTTTTGTTTCAATGGGTAAAGTGGACAGAGTAAAGAAAGAGAAAACAAATGATTTAAAAGAAGAATTGAAGGAATGTAAGAAGAAAATTTCAAAAATGATATTTCTTTTAAAAGAGAAGCAAATGGAAAAATGTGAACTGTTAGATGAAAATTATAATCTTGAAAAAGAATTGAATGAAGTTAAAGATAAAAATAAGGAATTAGAAGAGAAATTACAGTTATTTGATGATGTCAAAAGGAAGTTTGATGATTAGTAAGAAATGTCAAAAAGGTTAGAAGAAGAAAACAGTTTACAAAAAAGGGAAATTTTAAATCTGAAACAAGAGAATGAATGTTTGAAGTTAAAACCACTAGTTAGTGATGCTTCATGTGACACAAAAGATTTGTGTTCATCATTTGGTGAAAGTGATTTAGTTGAAACTGTTTGTGATAAAGAATGTAAGAAAGAAAATGAGAATGTGTTTGCAAATTATGTTAGTTGCGATGATAAGAATATTGGTTTAAAAATCATGAAGAAAATGGGTTATAAAGGTCAAGGATTGGGAAAACAAGAACAAGGAATTAGAGAGCCTATTGAGCCTATAATGAGACCAAAGTATGAAGGTCTTGGATATGTCATAGGAAAAGAAAATGATGCTACTAGTTCAAACAAAACAGCCCATAAAAGGCATTGTATAAATTGTTTTCATTGCAATAGAGAAGGACACACAAAAGAAATGTGTTGGGACTTGCATCCATGTAAAATTTGTGGTTTGAGAAATCATTCTGAAAAAATGTGTTGGAAGAAAGAATCAATAACAGGCTATATAAAAATGGATTGTGGATGGACCTATGGACCTAGTTGGCAAAAGCTCATAGGTATGTTCAAAAGATTGTACAAATGTTCATATGTGAAGAACAATAGAAGTAATAAAAGATTTGAATGTCCAAAAGGGATTAAAAATATTTTCAACCAAAAGAAACCATTGTCTAGCAAGGTAACTACTAATTGTATGATGTTTTGAAGACTTCAAACCAAAGAGATTGAGAGACTACAACAGTAGTTGAAGAAAATTGGAGGACAAGAAAGAAAGAGAGGTTGATGAAAGAAATCAGAAAATCAGAGGAGGATATTAGTTAAAGAGAAGACATTGTGAATGCTGAAAATTGTAGTAGCTGTAGCAACAACTAGTTAGTAAGAAAACCAAAGAAGAGATCACAGACAAAAAGGGAAGGTAGTTGAAGAAAGTTGGAAAGAACAAAAGAATGGATAGAACATTGGTAGTTGAGATTAAGGGGGAGTGTTGGAGTCTAATCTCAGCTACGCCCATCCACATGCTCCATATGCACAAGTAGCAGGATTTGGTTCAACATCTACTCCAACCTATCCACCGTACCTTTTATAGTGTTAAAACATTATTTTATATGCAAAATTCTGGAAGTTTCCAACTACCTCCTGACCATTCTAGTAACATCTAAGACCTCCATTAAAAGAGGCATTTTGTAATCATTTTGGGTATGAAAGGAAGAATGAAAATATGGTCTGATAATTAAAAATTTGTCTTCCTTGTGTGCTACTCTGTTTTTCTCCATGCTCTTGTTTTGTGTTTTTTTTTGGTCTGTTTCATTTCTATCATGCCATGTATTAACCATTCTAAGCATTCTAATGGTTTGAATGAAATTATCAAACAAAGAGTCCGGGTTGAGGTTGATTACTTAGAATAAATTTTCTTTAATGCATTGTGTTGAGTCTGGAGAATATGAGCTACATTGCTGAACCAGTTTATTTTTTTTGTATTCTGCTTGTGTGTTGTGAGGGTTTCAAGGGCAAATAAAGGTAATGTCTTTATCGTTTTAATTCAAAAATCCTCTCTACAAGTTTAGAGAACAAAACCTTTTACATGTGTTTTTGGGACTGTTAGTGTTTGTGGCATCTCTAAGGTTTGCCTCAATTTAATTTTTTAAGAGGTTCAATTTGTATATTTAAAAGTGTTTTAGATGTCTATGAACATCAAGTTCAAGGATACTAATATAAATTATTGTGCTAAAGTGAGATAATTATCCATCTTTAACTATTTCGAAAGTAATAGGATAAAGAGGAATATAAAAAACCATAACACAAAGGAAATGAAACCTCTTTTTTTTTTTGGAATCTGACCATTTTGAATCTATTGAAAAAGTTAATAAAATTTATGAGACATGCTAAAAGCAATTTTCATTGAAAGCCTTCTACTCCTTAGGAATATGTGCAAAGGAGATAGTCTTGAAATTCAAAGATTGATTAAACAAGTAATTTTTCATGTGGGTTGCTAAGAGTCATTCTTGTTGAAAGAAAAAAACGAAGTTGAAAGAATTAGATTCACAAATAATCTTCCAACTAACACACATGTTTTCTTAAATATTTAAAAAACATCTTGAAAATTCCAGACTGTTTAAACAAATGTCCTCAACATATGCAAAAAAACATAAAAAAAAATCATATCAAACACCTTCAATTCTAATAACACTCATCTTACCGTGATAAAAGCAAGAAAGATGCTACTTGCCACATCCATTCATATTCTTAGATTCTAGAATTAAAGTAAAAATCTAATATGATATGAAAAAAAGAGATTGAGCAAAAGATAAGACCCCCTTCATAAACATTGAACAACAACAGTTTCTTTAAACACTTTCAAAATCTTTGTTAACTGTGTTTAGAAGATTATAAGGATATTTTAACCTTATAGTCTATTATTAGAATAATGCCAATGGCTTAAGTTGAATACAAAGGGAAGAAAAATTTGTTAGAAATATGGTGAGTACTCTGTTTGTGCAGAGCATTCTAATGGATAGATTCTTACAACATTTCATCTTTATCCCATATCAATAGCCGTCCATTAAGAAGCTTAAAAGCCACGTCGTCCCAACCGATATGTGATAAGAACTACGTAAGCATGCGTTCTAATAACCTCACTTCGATATTTCAGCCAATATGTTTAGCAAATAACAGACGTATTTCGAAATATCTGGACGTCCACCGAGGGAAAAGTATTCTGTTGCATCTGAATTTGAAAAAGCTATAAGAAGAAAAATTTGGATCTGCTAACAGTGGGCAAAATGGAATATATCGTTTTTTAAAGTGTGGCATTAATACAGGATAAGCAATTGAAGATAAAGCGTCCCCGGAGGAATCCATTGAAAAACATCGTTCATGCGTCAAGAAGGGTATTGAGAACACTGCGGAAGAAGTCATTTGTGGGATCTACTTGTGCGAATGCCTCTGCTAAATCCAGGAGGAACTCATCCCACTTTGGAGGCAGTTTGAACTGTGAGATGATGCCAAAATCTAGAAATGTTCATGTTGGACCATTCAAACATACTAATAAATCTACTCGATCTGAAAAGGCAAAGGTAAGACGAATCGCTTTGAAATATCCATATGTTTTTATCCCTCTTTTCTTTCTCTATGAAAACTGATTGCAGGCATAAACAAATGATAATGAAAGATTTACGACATTTTACAGATGGAGCAAGGTGTGTCTAATAGCCGATGTACAATTGCAAAGAGAAGCAGGCGAAAGATCATACTTTGTTGTGCTATAATACCGGAGGAACCTCTATTATAATCTCTTATGTCGCATTTATTGCCGGACATAGAACTTTATATTTTGTTTAGCACTCGACAGAGGCTATTGAACAGCAACATTGAAAGGAACTGTTAGTGTTTGTAGCATCTCTAGTGTTTGCCTCAGTTAAAATTTTTAGCAGATTAAAATTGTATATTTGAAAGTGTTTAAGATGTCTATGAACATCATGTTTAAGGATACTAGTAAAAATTATTGTGCTGTGTGGTTGATTGTTTTGTGTGTTTTAAATGTTTTATGCATGTAGTGCTTATTATATGTTTTTTATTGGTTCTTTTATTTTTTAATTTTAATTTTATTTTAACTATTTGGAAGTATATTTGGATATTTGATGAAAAGGATAGA
Source organism: Cryptomeria japonica (assembly GCF_030272615.1). Taxonomy (NCBI): domain Eukaryota; kingdom Viridiplantae; phylum Streptophyta; class Pinopsida; order Cupressales; family Cupressaceae; genus Cryptomeria; species Cryptomeria japonica. Next base: position 229,178,178 of record NC_081412.1, read on the forward strand.
GATAGATGGATATAAATTTGTTTGTTTCTAAATTTTTGAAATATGACTATATGGTTTTATTATGACTGTAAAAAATTAGAAAATAAAATAATTGTAAAACATAATCAAAATATTTAAATTTTAGAAAATAAATTAATTATAATAAAAAAATCTTTTAACATTATTAAATTGTTCTAATAAATAAAAATTTAAAACAATTATTGAAAAAATAAAAACTTTCTTATGATACCAATATCAATGATTCTTTACAAAACTTGTGTATATCTTCAATATTTTGTTAATATTTGTAATCATTTTGTTTGAAGGTGGAGAGGCTAAGCTTTTATGATCCTGCAGCTTTTTTTTCATGACTTAATACAATGTAATTTTTTTTTTACTCCATTAGATATGTTGTGTGGATGACCAAACTGATTATAAACAACTAAATGGAGACTTTGAACAAACTCATAATGAGTTTTTATGAGGTTAAAGAAACAAAAGAAAACATCCTTAATTGTCTATGATATATATAATCTTGTTAATAAAAAATATGTTTTTCTTTTTCAAAAGAGTCAAAATTATCATTATTATTCAAACTTCGCATCTAAATTTTTTTACTTTATATAATAATTTTCTGTTATAATTTCCATGTCTTTATATATTAATTAGATAAAAAAATATTTTAGTAACAATTTTTATATATATTTCATCTTTCAACTATTAAAATTTTGATTGGCCTCCAATCCGCTATGCTATAGTGGATGAGTACTTATCATTTGTAAATAAAACTATATAGTGATTGGCAAACTTTATATTAGAATTTCAATTTTTTTTATTAATGTATAAAATTTTGAATTTTAAAAATGAATTTGTTATTAAATCATTCTTGAAAGTCTTGTGCTAATATTTATAATTTTGTGCCTTCATTAGTTAAAAACAATATTGAACTTATTTTAATATAATTTGAGATGATTTTTGGTTATATTAGATATATTTAATTTTATTATTCATAAAATTTTCAGAAAAATACAAAAAAAAAAAGTAAATTAATTAAATTAGTATTGTCAACTTGATAAATTAATAATTAAATTTCAATTTAAGAAATTAAATATGAAGGGGATAGAATGATATTTCAATCATTTTTTTAGATTGTATGTATACTTTTTAATAGGGGTAAAACAAGTTTTGAAGGAACCCAAAACTCTATATAAATGGATTTTGATGGGATCCAAAACTCACAAACAAAACATTACTACCAAGTGAAACATAGTTAAAAAATGGCTAAGATAACAAATAGTCATAAAGATATAAATCTTGGAATCTTAATGTTATAATCAACCAACCATCAATGGAAAAACTAACAATACAAAAGATACAAATCTAGAGTGTCGAATGAAACAACATCATGGACAGAAAAACAAAAACAAATGTGCTTAGGTAAGCAATAGTTCTGAATCCAATAGGAATCAATAAAATTATTAAAAAAAATAGTTACTCTTCTTTGCTTCAATGCAAACATTAAGATGCTTCACAATCTACAGGCTCCACCTCAAGATGAGCAACACATGACCAACTCAGAGAGATCATCCTCAGTCCACCTCTATAGGATAAAAGGAGTGAGGTGATAAGTAAGGGTAGAAGTAGCCTCCTTGCAATGTCATTTATCTTCTTTAGCCAAGCCAATCTCCACCTCAATAGGAGATAACACCATCTCTATAGGAAAAGCTAATGAAGACCAAAGATACAAAAAATGAAACACATCCCAACCCTCTAGCACTTTCTTCACCTCAATAGGGGATCCTAGGGCCAAACCATGAGAAAAGGTAGAAAAGGCCCCCTTGAAGAAGCTCCACTATATTAAGAAAAAGCTACTAAAAGTAGCCACGAACCATGAAGTCAAAGTTTCATGAGAGGATTCACTCTAATGGAACCCCACCTCTCTAACAAAAGCTTGAGTAAAACTAGAAGTAGCAACAACAAAAACCCCTAAACAAAAACTAACAACAGGAACATACCACCCCAAATTTGGGGCTAAATATAATAAAACAAACAAAATTAAGCCCACAAAAACTATATCAAGAACCAGGGGTTAAAGATCCTCAATCCTACAACAACAATGAAAATAGAAGGAAGAAATGGGTATCAAAGGAAATAGGCAAGAAAGTACAATACCCATCTAGGCTGAAAACCCAAGCCAAATAAAAAATGTCATCAGAAAAAGAACATACCATCAACGAATGTCTCATCATATAGTGCCACCAAGAAAACTAGGGATCAAGCTTACATAAATAGAATGCGTAAGAGAAGATCATTGACACCTAATGAGGGAAGAAGCAACAATAGTGGGATTCATAAGAAGCCTAAGGAAAAGGAATGAGGTCCATGAAGGGTAGCTCGAAAAACAAATTCCACCAAAAATAGAGCTTAGAACCCAAACCAACACACTCAACAAGATCTCTATAGAAATTCCATTACAACACATGACCAAAAAGAAGAAAAAAAGCTAGGAATAACCACCAAATAAAAAGAGAAAAATAAGACTATAGAGAACATAATAGGATCATCACTAATAACAAAATTAAAGCCTTCATCCTCAGCAACCTGCTCTACAACAGTAGCCCAACCTTAAGCCCTAGCAACACCCCTCAACATCATGAATCATCTTCATACATCGCCCACACACTCTCCTATCATCTTCTTTTCTATCTCTAGGGTCCCTAACATCACTCAAAACCCTACTAAATCACCTCCCACTCTCGCACCTCACTCCATCATTAAGCTTGCATTGAAACCCTCTTGTCTGTATATTAAGTTGACTAATTTAATTATATTATTTTAATGATTAGTGACATTTCAATTTATCTTAAATATATATTTTAGATGATATTTTGGTATTGTAATACCCTAAAAATGGTCACCTAAACCATGGGCCCCTAATCTCGACAACATCACCAAGGTTCTAACCAAAGGCAATTAAATCAATCTTGAGCATATTATTAATTCTTCCATCATAAAATGTCACATGGAAAATCAATTACTCAATATTAATTAAATATTTATTTAATTAATTGAATCATTCCAAGAAAATCATTTTAATCAATTATCTTATTTTAATTTATTAAATATCCTAGCATATTTAATTCATTAATTAATTTTCTATTTAATTATAAAAAAGGAATTAATTTATCACAAAAGAGGAATTAATCATAAAGCAAGAGTTAAATTGAAAATAAAATAAAATAATTTAATTGAGAGAGAAATCAAACTTGAGATATTATTTCTTCTTCTAAATTTAGAACTTGAAATTAGAAAAGCAATTTAATTGAATTATAAATCATTCTCTAAAATTGGAACTCAAAGCTTTTTAGAAGAAAAGAAGTTCAGTTGCATTAAAAAGACTTTTTTCTTGAATAAATCAAAGAATTATCTATTTTTTGCATTAATTAAATCTTATTTGCATTGCAACTTGAACTTCTTATTTAAATGCATTTCAATTAAACTATAATTGGAATTTATCTCAAGGTTAACTGGATCTGATTTCTCAATTATTCAATTAATCCTAAATTGTGCTTTTTCTTGATCTCTCTTGTGAATTCTCTGTAAATTTAGCCTTCAGCTCTCATTCAAATCACCCTAAATATTTTTGAGAAAGACCTTGGAGATTTGTTATTATGCTGATTTTTCTTTGGAGTCACTGAATATATTGTGCTTGCTTTTTGAGCTTATTGCATCTTAGTTTAGTTTTATCCATTATTGCTTGAATCCATATTGCTTGAACTCGTTATTGCTTGAATCTTGCATCCATCTTGCAATCATATCATGCTCATATAGATTAAATCCTCTGTCTTGGTGTAGTCTAGTCACTGGTATTTCTTATACAAATCTGAGAGCAATCTTATACTCGCATCTTTTAGAAGGCAATTGGTTGATTTGTTATGGTTTTATTATTCATGTTTATATCTATTTAACCATACATGTAATGATGTAATTGAAGTGTTGTGTCTTGTAGCTATCAGACTTATTTCACTTTTTCACACACACATTTATAGCGCCCACCGTAGGGCAGAAGACTACTTTTTTCGGCCTCCAAGACTGACTATTATTTTTTTTTTTTTTTGGATTTTCAAATTTTCAAATTTTTTCGTCCATACAGTTTTTGTGAATTATCATACGACATTTCCCATATGCCAGAATGACAAACTGTAGGTTTCGTATGATCTGGTATAGTTTATCGTACGACTTGGTCAGAATTGTCGTACGTTTTTGTATTTTTTTTTGTCAAAAAGCATATTTCATTCTTCAATTTTCTCATTCAATTTTGATTATATTAACGACTGACCCTAGTTGTTTATCTACCTATCTAAGAATTTATCACAGCCTAATCAGTTTTTGCAGAGCGCTTATCGAAGAACATGCTTGTCGCACAAAGACAATATGACTACTGATTTGTTGTCTTTGCAGGTTGCCTAAGAAGAATCGACCTAACATCGTGTATTCTTTAAATTCATTTTTAGGCACCTAAATTGCTATCTGGTTAAAGAACAAATCTATATTTTGTGTTTTAAGTAAATTCTGAGAGGTAGGAGAGTATGCTCTTGTCTTTATAGCCAATCAAAAATCTAGACCTTTGAGGCATTTTCTTTAAGTTTTGAGATTTGTACATCTTTAGCGGGCCTACCCTCCCGAGGAGCTAATAACTCTCAAAATCATTACCATCGGTGTGAGGGGAACAACCCAAGTGGGAATGACTAAACGCCAAGTACTCCAACCCACTATAAAATAAATATGATTTGATGAAAATCAAGTCAATGACAATGCTCAGGAATAGCTTTCCTCTGTACCTTCAGGTATATTAAACCTTGGTTTTCAAGGCTGGGAGACCTCTTAATTGAGTTTATACCTCAACATGCCGAACAGACCCCTTACTAGATCCAATTAAAATTAGAAGCTATCTGGTTCACCTCCAAAAGGGGGATAATCTTTGTGCAAGAGAGATAGTAACTCTCCCAAGATGCTTGTCATTTTGTGCCCCCATTAGTGTTTGGATTCAGATAATACGGCGTTGAGAATCCATTGTGTGAGACTCAGTGGTCGTATTATGGTTAGCTATTGGGTGTGTACCTAAGTCTACAAGAAAAGGTTTTCTTCTCTCACCAAATTCTGTAGGGTTTGCATGCTGTGATTGGAGTTATTATTCATATTACGTGTTTTCTGTGTTTTCATCCCTCAAACTAAAATTGGAATACCAAAACTGGAGAAAACAAGAAACAACTCAGTGATAAAAAAATCTATCCGTGTCAGAACTAGTCTATCCTAAATCAAAACTCTGTCAAAACTAGTCTATCCTAGAACAGAAACTCAGTCCATCTCAAAATTGGTTACTCGGTTGTCATACTCAACCATTTAAAACTCAGAATTCAGTTTCTGTCCAGTGAACAGTCATACGAGTTTGATTATTTATCATCCTGCTTCATATCTTGTGTCGTACGAGTCTAATTATTTATCATCTTGGGTCATATCCTGTGTTGTATGAATCTGTATTGTCTATCATTTGGTTCTGACAATTTTCGTCTGACCTTTACTCCTTTGTCGTACGATAAAACACTACATTGATCAGTGTGTCATTCTGAACACACCCATCTATCGTACAGTACTAGGCAACCACTCACACGCAATACCTTTGTTGTCATCTTGAAGCTATAGAATTGTCGTCCGGCTCATTAAAACCTATCATACGAATCTTGGATTTTGTCAGTACAGAACAATCAAACTTGCCTAAAACAATCTACAGTAAGCGTAATACTGGTTATCATCATCCTGAGCATAATACTAGTTATCATCATCCTGAGCATAAATAGATCTATATAGTGTACCCCTGCCATTTGTGTTGTACGATTTGGTCAATCATCTTTCAACTAGTTCAATCAACTACTTATCAAACTTAAGTCACTTAGATAGTGTCTTATACAGGATATATCATTCCTAAAACCAGATCGAGTCTTAGTCACTTCTCTTGAATCAACTTAGATAAACATCTTATATAGGATAGATCTTTCCTAAAACCAGACTAAATCTTAGTTGCTTCTCTCAAACAATACGCTAACTGAACAACTAGCTCTGAAATTGATCTTGACCTTTGCATCACAAACAACTTTAGGCCACACCAATCCATGAAAATGCCTATTCAAACTAGGAATTCTCGTAAGAAAGAGGCCAAAGGTAAAGGACAATCTTTCACATATCAAGATAACCCATTCTACATAAAGGACCCGCTCACTGATAAACCTTCATCATCAGAGATACCAGTTTATGATGAACCTGTATCTCCCACTATACATGAGACAGGACAAAATGACAAAGACAACCTCAGTATTCATGAAATTGATGACACCTCGTCAAGTGAAGTTGAAGACTCTAAACCTCCAGAAAAGGATATTCGTGAATGTCAAAAGGATGAATATTTCAAAAGAATGATGAAAGTTATCATGGCTAGAGAAAAAGAAGACTATTTCATAGAACTAGCAAAATAAGGCACCAAACTTCCTACTAGATATGACGTTCTGACTCTTGTTATGAAAAAGGAAGAATCACCTATAATAATGGTACACAAACAATTACAAGCCTTATGGACTGAGATCACAGAACTAAAAAATAAGGATAAGTCCCCAAAATAATATTCTCTAGAGACAATATTCCCATTTCCATTTGACAAAAATCTATACATACCTCGATTTCCTTCACGAGTTGAGATTACAAAATTTGACAAATATGATGGTACCTCAGATCCTCAAGATCATGTCAGAGAATTTTGTGCTTCCTGCATGGAGTTCATGCACGTTCAAACGTATCTCATGCACCTTTTTCCTAGTAATTTGGGAGGACAAGCTATGGAATGGTTCTCAAGTCTACCCAAAAGAATAAAAATGTTTGAATAAATAATCCAACTATTTTTACAACAATACTCCTATAACATTCGACATCCCATGACTATGATTGAGCTCTCCAATAATAAATAGAAAATAGGGGAGCCTTTTCTTACTTTCCTCCAACATTGGAGAAAGATGTTCTCTAGATATTCACGACCTATCCCAGATTCTAAGAAAATGGATATATTCGTCAACAACTTGATCCCTGAATTGAAATATAATATCCAAATGCAAGTACACCCATCATTTAACAAAATGGTAGATAATGCTATTCGAATGGAAGATGTGCTCATAAAGAAGGAAGATATCTCACCTTGGAAAGAAACACAACCAGGATCTTCCTCTAAAGAAAAGAACAAGTATTGGAAATATGGAAAAGACAACAACAAGAATGTTGATAATGATGGAGTAGCAGACACTGTTAAAACCAACTCAAAGCCCACGATATTCAACTTGGCTAGTGGCACACAAGCACTCAAAGCAGCTAAAACCGTAGTAGAAAATCCTCCAAAGAAAGAAAAAGAGTGGTTCAAAGAGAAACCTTGGCTTTCCAAACCTAAGTGTGACTTTACTCCTCTCAAAGAATCATACGAATCCGCTTTCAAAACTCTATTGGCAAACAACTTGATAACGTTACCAGATAATTCTAGGCCATATGATTCGAAAGTCAAACCAAAATGGTGGAGAGAAAATCTATACTGCGACTACCATCGGAATAAAGGTCATAACACAAACAATTGCATGAAGCTCAAGCATGAGATTCAAGATCTCATAGATGCTAGTAAAATTTTTGTAGGGAATTACCTGACCAATGCTGATCACAAAGCATTTAAAGACCCTTTACCTATTTACGAACAAGGTGAATCCTCAATGACCAAAGAAGGTGCCAAAGTAAATTATACCTATACCAGCAATGACAACGTCATCAACAGGATTGAGTCTTCCCAATCTGAATATTGCAATGTGATTATAATCCAAGATAAACAAAATGAATCATGATATGCAAAGGCTATGACCCATTCCCAAAAGAAAGTCACTCTCCAAGGAGCTAGTTCTTCAACTCCGGCTCAAGCAATATCATGCCTACTAGCCTCATCAAACAAACAAAAAGAATCAACATTTGATAAATTTAAAAGGCTAAATTCAACACCATCCTCTAGATATAGGGTTATTGAACAGTTGAAAAGGACAAATGCTCAAATCTCAATCTTTGAATTGCAAAAAATCTCTTCTGCTCACAAAGATATCCTGGATAAAGCATTGCTCACCACTAATATTCCAAAAGATTTAGATATTGATCGATTTCAGTCTATGGTGGGTCACCTAACTTCACCTCACTATCTGACCTTTTTTGAAGAAGATGACAATGAGCTAAATCATCAGCATAACCAACCATTGCATATTGAAGCCATGATCCATAAACATAGAGTTAAGGTGTTTTGATAGATGGAGGCATAGGGTTGAATATTTGTACTTATAGTCTACTTACACAACTAACATTTTTTGAAAATGTCATTGATCTCGTCAAGAAAATAACAATGAAAGCCTATGATGAAGAAGAAAGGACCTCTAAAGGTCTGGTATCATTGCCAATCAAGGTGGGACCTATAGAAAGAGATGTCATTTTTTAGGTACTTGATCTTCCTCTGTCATACAATATCTTACTGGGCATGCCCTGTTTTCATGAAATGAAGGTAGTTCCATAAACATACAATCAATGCTTAAAATTCCCTTATGATAGAACAAAAGTCAATATACCTGCTGATACAAATCTCCACTGTAATGCATTAACAAAAGGTGTTGATACTTTTGTGCCTCATAATAGAGAAGCCTCTACAAATGAAAATGTGGAAGCTCTAATGAAAGACTTGGAAAATAAATTGAAGATTACAAATATCGACATGGATGGCTACAAGATAGAACCGATACTTTCATTAGTCTCTCTCCCTCCATCACCAAAACAGTTGGGAAAACCATCAGAGGTTATGAGAACATAGACTTCAACTTTGAATATCATATATGATGGTATTTTTGTACAATCTTCTACCTCCCTGGCAGATGAAATAGAAGAGGATGTTGTTCTTAAATGGTGTTTCAAGGAAGATAGTCAAAATGAGGAAATACGACATTGTGAGATTTCCACAACCCAATATGGTCCTGGATACAAAATGATTCAACACATAGGATATTCAAGTACTGGTCCTCTGGGCAAACATCAAGAGGGTATTATTGAACCGATTTAGCTACAAACAAAGTCCACAAATGATAAAGATGGTCTAGGATACAATCTAGGAAAAACATCAGACCAAAAACATGCTTTTAAAACTAAGTGGAAGAAAAAGACACTGTTGTCAACATTACAGGAAGCAAATACTCAACAAATTCAAGAAGGCTATGAAAAAGAACAAGAGGAACTAGCAATCAAGAGAAAAGAAACAATCAGTACTCAAGTTCTGATGGTATTAGCTACAAGACTATAAGAAGTAGAAGTTCCAGAAGATATGAAAGAGGAAGTAGAAAGAATCAGGGAATTGTTTACACCACTGAAAATTCTAGTCACATACACTGGTAGGTAACAAGTACAAGATTCAGAGACTGACTCAAATGAGTATGAATGGGGTTCAGATTACCTCTCAAATACATCCATTATAGAAACTCTAGAAGAGTTTACTAGTATCACAGATGATACTCAAGAGCTAATGCGCATAAAACTAGAAAAGGAGATACATGAAATAAGACTAAAAAGACAAGAAAACTATGAACAAGGGCTAAAGGAAGCAAGAATACCAAAAAGTTTCTCATCTATTATGTACCCCTCTACTAAGATAGAACAAATCAGGTATAGCACTACACAAGAAGAGTTAGAAGCTACATAAGTAGAACCAGTCATTTGTCTAGAGGAAGCTGAATGGAGTAGACGACAGGGACTCATAGAAACATCAAGATCATGTCAACAGGTGTGTCAGATACAAATGATAAATGAGCCAGATCTTAAAGGAACTTGTAGCATTAAAGATGTTGGTGTTGATACCATACATATATTAACTAAATCACTTGAAGAAGACTCAAAAATTTCATCCGATGACTCTGACAACAGTCCTATTTATGATAATATCTACTCAGCATCAAACTCTGAATCATCTGATGTAAATGATGAAAATTTGTCTACTGATCTTATTGCTATTGAACCATGATATGAAGTCCAGTCTGCCATAGAGAACGACACTACAAGTAGGTCTATCGGATTAGGTCAACTAAATATTAACGTGCACTTCAATGATCATGTTCTGACTCTTCCTGGTCTTGAGACATTTATGCAAGGTATCCTTCTGGAACTCAACTTTTTGATCCACAGTTGTGATGAAAATACCATGAACTCCCTCGAACCTGTCCAAAATTTATCCTTAGTACATCTAGAACTAATTGACTGTACTTTACAAGACCAACCCATGAATATACCTACTTTTACCAATGACTATATGTTAGCCTATTACATCAATGCAATTGAACCTATGGACTCTTCCACCAGTGAACAGAGTGAAAACATGATTGAAACATATATCATGTATCTTAGTCGCAAAAATAAGAAAAATAAAAATAAAAGATCTGATGGCGAAAACCACATTGTGGCGGTGTCAGAATCTAAAAAAAAGAAAATAAAGGACATACCTAAGGGTGAAAACCTCTGTGAGCCGCTTGAAGGTGAGATACTTGATATACTGCCAAGTCATTTTTAGGAATGGTCTTCTATATTGATTGAGCCAACTCGGCTAGTGAACATTGGGAGTCAAGAGACACCACACATCATTCATGTAGCTCAATCATTATCAACAAAAGAATTAAAATATTTCACTCATCTCTTTTCAAAAAACAAGATCAATTTTACATGGACATACTTTGATATGCTAGGCCTAGATCTTGGTCTTATCATGCACCATCTTTCTATCACAACAGGAGTTAAACCCATCAAGAAAAAACTCTGTAAGATGCACCCTCATGTGGCACTGATAGTCAAGGCTGAGCTAGGAAAACTGCTAAAAGCTAGATTTATCAGAGTTATAGACTATGCTGAATGGATTTCAAACATAGTACCTATGTCAAAGGTAGACAAATCTATTAGGGTTTGCATAGACTTCAAAGATCTCAACAAAGATTGTCCGAAGGATGACTTTCCATTACCAAACATTGATATGATAGTCGACATGGTTGCTGGGTCTGAGATTTACTCACTAATGGAAGGATTCTTCGGCTATAATCAGATAAAAAAAGCCCCTGGAGATCAAGAAAAGACAACCTTCACCTGTGCATGGGGAAACTTTTGCTGGAATGTCATGCCAGTTGGGCTAAAGAACACAGGAGAAACCTACCAAAGAGCAGTAACTACTATCTTTCATGACATCATGCATAAGCATATGGAAGATCATGTTGATGACACTTTAGTGAAGACTGTGAAGAGATCCACACATATTCAAGAGCTAGGCCCTATACTAGATAGAATGGAAAAATTCAAACTCTGGTTAAATCTAAAAAAGTGTGCATTCGGAGTGACATCTGGGAAATTACTTGGCTACATCATTTCAAAGAAGGGAATCGAGGTTGATCCTGAGAAGGTCCAAGCTATAATGGAAATGCAGCCTCCAAAGAACATCTGTCAAATGAGAATTTTACAGGGACGTCTCCAATCAATCGGATGCTTTATTTCTTAGCTAGCAGACAAAGCTCAACCTTTCACAAAAGCATTGAGGAGAGAAGTAATATACAACTGGGATCAGGAATGTAAACAACACCTTTAATAAATCAGAGAGTACCTATCCAATCCACCAATATTGATACCACCAATTTAAGGTAAACCATTGATCTTATACATCTCAACAATTGATTCATCACTGGGGGCACTTCTAGCACAAGAAGATTGGCAAAATGGGTCATGGTCCTTATAGAGTTTGATATCGAATATGTGGAACACAAAGCCATAAAAGGATAGATAATTGCAGATCAACTTTTTGAAGCTCCACTTCAAGACACTCAACCACTGCATACAGAGTTCCCAAATGAATCAATAATGCACCTTACTCAACAATCCTGGAAGATGTTCTTTGATGGGTCTTTCACTCAACATGGTTCTGGTGCTGGAATACTATTTATTACTCCTCAAAAGTATTCAATCCCAAAGGCTTATAAGATTATTTTCCCTTGTATAAACAACATTGCAAAATATGAAGCTTTGGTAAACGGGATAAAGCTAGCTATCGAATGGAAAGTTGTAGAATTACACATCTATGGAGATTCTCAGTTGATCATCAATCAAATCAATGATACATATTAGAATCAAGATGAGAAATTGATGCCTTATAAGAGGATGGTGGAGGATCTTAAGAAATATTTTGCTTTTGTATCATTCCAATAGATTCCCAAATCCGCAAATAGAGCAGTAGATGCTATGGCCACCTTGGTGTCTATGCCTAAGTTAGAAGAATCCAATTTTCACTTTGAATTCTTAGTGGAAGAGTTACATTACCCGGCCTATAATTATCCTAACCCCAAATAGTCTATTCTATTATTGGACATGACTCATCCTGATACAACCACATTTACTCTTATCTACGAGACCAAATTATACTTGAAAATATTACTCGTAATGAGAAAAGGAATCTAACTTGAAATGCTTCATGGTATGTTATCATTGCTAATGATCTATTTAGAAGAGGTTTGGATGGTACATTGCTTAGGTGTCTAGAAATTGAATAATCTAAATGTGCATTATCGGAAGTCCATGAAGGCATTTGTGGATATCATTCGATTGGTCTTACTTTAGCACGGAAACTACTACGAGCTAGCTACTACTGGCCAGACATGGAGAAAGATTCTATTAAATTTTCTAAGACTTGTGAGAAGTGTCAGCTACATGGGAACCTCATACATGCTCCGACAAGGGATCTCATACCCTTCATCACACATTGGTCTTTTCAGCAAAGGGCCTTTGATCTCATTGGTCAGATATATCCTGCATCATCTAATGGACACAAATTTATCATAATTGCCATTGAGTATTTCGCTAAGTGGGCAGAATCAATTCTGCTCATCAAAGCATCTGGTAAACAAGTAGCTCTGTTCATCTTAAACCATATCATTTGCAGGTATGGGATACCTTCATCCATCATGATTGACAATGGAGGATAGTTCAAGAATAAAGATCTAGATGAGCTTTGTGAGAAATTCAAAATTAAACAACATTGGTCATCAGTATATTACCCTCAAGGTAATGGACAAGCTAAGGCATCTAACAAAAACCTACTGACTATCTTACATAGAACAATGATCAAATCTGTGAAGGATTGGCATCTACAGCTCAATCCTGCATTATGGGCTTATAGAACAAGTATCAGAACACCTACTAAGGCTACACATTTTTCTTTGGTGTATGGGTCTGAAGTAGTATTACCTATTGAAGTGGAAATACCATCTCTACGAGTTTCTTTGCAAGGTCTTGTTACTGATGAAGACTATAGAATATCTAGATTGCAAGAACTTGAATTGCTAGATGACCATCGACAGGTGGCATTTGATCATCTCAGAGTGTATCAAAAGAGAATGTCCAGAGGATATAACAAGAAGGTTCAACAAAGAGAATTTGAGGCTAGTGACCTAGTTCTGAGAGAAAATCCTAAAAATCAATAGTTTCGAGACAACAAAGGTGAATTTGAACCCAACCGGCTGGGTCCCTACATTGTTACTGCAGTCTTTAGCTCTAGTGCCTATCATCTCTCAATATTGGAAGGAGAAAAACTCTGTGAACCGATTAACACCATCCACTTGAAGAAATTCTTCACTTAGCATTCTTTACTCTAGCAACCTGTATAGCTGAAAAAGTTCTTAAAAAAAAAAAAGAGAGAGAGAGAGAGAGAGAGAGAGAAAGTGCCATGGTGAAAACCTGGTAAACAAGCGCCTTGGTAAAAAGAAAAATATTTGCGAAGCAGGTGAAAACCTGGCAAATAGGCGCCTCTTGTACTCAAGCACTCCATCTATCAACGTAACATTGGCATTTCCTGTTTTCATGCATAATTGCTTTCGCTTGTACATATTTCAGTCACTTTTGTAACATCTTGGTTCGTTGGAACCCTCATGGCTTGAAGTGATCAATTTCCTAGTCTTAGTTTAATCGACAAAGCACATTACATGTCCTAAGCAGTATCAACCAAGTAATATTTCCGTCAGTGAAACTTGGTCATCCAGTCCGAGTCAGTCACTTGTCTCCTGACTACTGAAGATTTTTATCACTGAGTACACAAGTAAAATAACATAACTGAAAACAATCGCTAAACAGTTTGAGCTATGCATGAAAATCTTCTTTGTGTGTTGTCTTTTATATTGGTTTTCGATTATAATCTCTCTGAGTAACTCGAGGAAGTCTATCTTGACTAAGAGGAGCAAGGATTGGGGACATAATATTTTCTTTGTTTTTTGCTTGTAGGAATGATTTTGATGATCTGGAAACATCTAATCAGCTGGGTGTCTGTGAGAAGAGCCTTCACATCAAGGTGAAATCGCCACACATAACTCGACTCTGCTTATTTGTATGCTACAGGGAGGTTCCACATCATTTCTTTGTTTGTTTTGAGGAATTTCTTTATGATGCGATTCGGGTCCCTGCAAAATCTATCCAAGGATATGAACGAAAAAAGGGTCATTGTGGACAAGATAATTAATATTGCACATGAAAATAAAGGAACTTTAATCTGCCTGCATTAACGCTCGGTGATGAAACTAAAGAATTTCAAATCCAATGACTAGGTTTAGGTTGCATTTCATTTTGCACCTCATTTTACATTTCAATCTGTATTTTGTAAATTCAAAGTGATTTCGGTATGATAATAATGATCTCTTTATTTTATGAGAGCTAGAAGCATCATCATTTCTTAGCTAAGTGGTCTCCTTTTCATCATTTCTTCGATCAATTATTTGTGTTTTGAGATGTTAGTTGCATACATAAACATCTTATATAGATTCATACATTTCATTATTACTCATTTGCATTCACCTTATTGCATAGAAAAATAAATTTTTGCATTACTCATTACTCATTTACATTCATTTATTTGCATATGAAAAGAAACAAAAATAGACATCCATACTTAAAAGATATGCATATATATAGAATAAAGCATATAGAAAGTATCTCATAATCGAATCAACACAAGTACAATGAAGTCAAATCAAATCTCGTATATATATATATATATATATATATATATATATATATATATATATATATATATATATATATATATATATATATATATATATATATATATATATATATCGTATAAAGTCTCAGAGTACAAAACAATGTCAATTGACATATACAGACTCTCATCGAAGAAAGAATCATAAGGGCTACAAAAAAATGGGCGTGTCTACAAAAAAACTAAGAGCTAGATAGAAAAATCTAGCTCTCGCCCTCTCCGTCATCACCAGGTGGAGGAGGAGGAGGAGCCTACTGACTAGGATCCTGACAAGGTGCCCACGCTCCCTCTGACCATGCCATGTACTGTGAGTATGCAACAACGTACTGTGCAACTGGAACTACTACGCTGTAAGCCGCAACATAATAGGCTACCCGACTCATCTAATGAAGAACCTCTTGCTACAGATCATCTCGCTCTGTCCTCATCACCATGATGTGACGATCTCTCTTTGCTCTAAGCTCTACTAGCTATCGGACTCAATCCACTAGCTGAGTTTGTGCTACTGTCAGTTGTGACAACAAACCCGCTAGGCATGCTCTCATCGACTATGCTGCGTCGACCCCCTGCTCCCTCACAGGCTCTCCACCCCCATCTCCTCCTCCAACTCCACCTCCTGCTCCACCTTGCTCCTCCTATCTCTACTTGATCTATCTTGGAGCTACTCACTCCTCCTCACCTCCACCATCAAGCAACCTCGCTCCACCCAACCTAACACCCCCAGCCCTTAGAGATCCACCCTCTCCTCTCTACTGCCTACCACCAACTGGCATCGTGCTACTGGTAGTGCTAGGATCACCACCTATCTGCCTCAGAGCCTTGGCTCTCAGTACCTTCCTCTGTCCCTATTCCTGTGCCTGTGTAGGGGCATCATCCTCTACCTCCTCTATACGAGGTGCCTTCTTCGCTGGATCTGTAAATATCAGGAATGGATGTTGCTGAAACCAATCCCTGTATTGGGGCAATACCCCCACATCTGCAACATCATCCATATAGTCCCATCTGAGTTGTTGTAACCCAGTCAACTCTTGCATACCTAAGGTATAAGATAATCTCGGTGCCCATCCTTGCCTCTCCTCATCTGCATAACGTGCATATGCAGTGAACTCCTGTGAGATCCCTGAAAGTCTACCATACTGCCTCATCACTTGGGAGACAACAAATCACTCAACTATAGTCTGTGATCTGCTGATAAGTGGTCAAGTCAAGAAAAAATCCCTGTGAACAACCCTCCAATCATCCCATGGCTCTAGACCCTTGTACGGTCTCCATATAACAGCTATCAAGTCATCCAACTTCCATCTCCAAAAATATGTCTCTCCAGATGGGTGTGAAGTGACATATCCTGAATATCTGTATACAATGGGTTGACCAGGATCCCTGCTATCATCTACAATTGGCCTGCAAACTGGGAGGTGCTCCGAGGCCCATACCTGTAAAATCAAAACTCCTGCAGCCATACTCTTCCCCTCCCTATATACAATCTCATGCATCTCGTGATACATGTGGGCCAATATACAAGAGCCCTAACCTAACCTCTGAGGGGTCTCTACAAGCCTCTCTAACATCCTGCCCCATCCACACAAAATCCCTACTATCCCCTATCCAACATCAGAAAGCAGCTGATAAAACCTGCTAAGATGCAAGCCAGTGGAAAGTCCTCATTGCACCTACTCATCATAACGTCCAACCTGATAGAACATGTCAGAATATCTAGATCACTGAAAACATGTCTAACAGCTAGTAACCCAAGAAGCTGCTCTGCATCATAGTTAACCTTACCCCCAGCAAAAGGGATATAGAGAATGTTGTAAACATCCTCAGGAGATGGTCATCTCCCCAACTAGCAAATGGAACATTTTATGTTGCGAGTGGAATCTCTCAACTAATGCGGTCAACATACTGTGATTCACACGAATATCAGGTAAATCAAGAAGGTGGGTCAATCCGCACAAATCAATATGTGCCCAGTCAACATTTGACAACTGACACACTAATTTCATCATTGGTGGATATACACATCTGAAAAGAACATGAGGCAGTCAAACCTGCAAAAATCAAAGAACAGAGCATCAAAAAACATTTCAAATAAGCCTATAAGAGAAGTAAAACATCATGAAATTCAACTATGTCAATTGCAAAATCAAAATTTCAAGTTTGCACCTTCAAAAATGCTTACTATTTTCCAAACGACAAACCATCATAGGTGTAGAAACTCGTACGAGTCAGAAATAAACCTAGTATGAAAAAAGACTCTCATACAATACAAGACTAGCCCTAGGATGACAAAAGGGGCTCTTTTGAATGTTATTGTATGACATAAGGGTAGACGTAGTATGACAAAACTGGTCAATTTAAACGATAAAACAAACTTAATCAGTTTGTCGTATGAGATAGGATCCTATCTCACACAACAAAATGAAAACGTTTGACTTTAAACATGATAAAAATTCAAAATTTTTTTAAAAAATTCAAAAATGAAATGAATAATAGGCTTAAGATCGACCACTTACTGCTGGCTCATAGTTCTGAGGTTGATTATGTCATCTTTGTGGCTCGAATTGACGCACTTGAGTGGGAACCATCATTTTTATTCACAGAAGGCTTTTTGAATTTTCAAACTTGGAGGATTAAAATGAATTGAAAATGACACTTTTACCCCATATATAGCCAAAACTCTAATTTTTCAACTTGCTCCAAAGGACAAGAAAAATTTACCCTTAGCTAATTTGCCCGTCTTGATTCCATTTTCGAGATCGAAATCAAAATTTGAGATCATTTTTCTAGTCAATTTCACACAATTTGGACCACTTAGTGCTTTTCATCAAAAGATCATTCTTTCTTCAAATTGCACTTAATTTCTCATGACTCAACGCTGAATCTCAATTTTATTCTACAAAACAACTTTGCGCTCAATTTCTCATCAAGCCAAATTTTCAAATATTCCTCTGAATCATTTATGCTCAAATCAAAATCATCGCCAACAATTACTTATAATAATGTACCCTCACTATCTTTCGATTTCGCTCTCGAGGGGGCATACTGATGACCTCATGACCTCATATCTTCAAAGTTGAGAAAATTTTCAAATCTTCATCAAAATTCAAGCAAAAATATTTTTCAACTAAAGAAAACCAAATTCTTCTTATTAAGGGGTATCTCAGCTTCATCGCTTCATATCAAGTTGAGATTTCTTGATCATCTTTGTCAAATCAATCGCTAGGGACATATCAATTTCATCACTTCAAATCAAGCTGATGTCTGCCTTTATCTGAATAAATCTCTTAACGTTAATCAGTTTCATCACTTTTCATCAAGTTGATTATTCGTTTAAACTCAATCAAAATTTTAAAGATAATCTTTGATCACACACTCAATCTAAGCAGGTGTTCAGTTTCATTGCATCAAATCAAGCTAGATAGTTTACCTTTGCTCATAGTGTCTTGATCCATCAAGTTCAAGATTGATTTTATCTCCACTCATTGTGTCTAGTTACATGAAGTTCTAGATCACTTAGATCCACTTCTTGATCAATCAAGTTCAAGTTCAATATCTTTTCTCTCTATCGTTCCCAGTTGAATCAAGTTTGGGATTGGTATCACTTTAATCAAACTTTGTTCAGCTTCATCACTTCAAATCAAGCAAAACACCTTGCTCTTTATTTGGTTCATGATCAATCAAGTTCAGAACTGGTATCTCCTAGACATCAACTATTCTTTGAACCAATGCGTTGCTCGCACATTAATTCAAAGAGGGGAAAATGTAATACCCTAAAATGGTCACCTAAACCATGGGCCCCTAATCTCGACAACATCATCAAGGTCCTAACCAAAGGCAATTAAATCGATCTTGAGCACATTATTAATTCTCAATCATCAAATGTCACATGGTAAATCAATTACTCTATATTAATTAAATATTTATTTAATTAATGAATCATTCCAAAAAAATCATTTTGATCAATTATCCTATTTTAATTTATTAAATATCCTAGCATATTTATTTAATTAATAAATTTGCCATTTAATCACAAAAGAGGAATTAATCATAAAGCAAGAGTTAAATTGAAAATAAAATAAAATAATTGAATGGAGAGAGAAATCAAACTTGAGATATTATTTCTTCTTCTACATTTAGAACTTAAAACTAGAAAAGCAATTTAATTGAATTATCAATCATTCTCTAAAATTGGAACTCAAAGCTTTTGAGAAAAAAAGAAGTTCAGTTGCATTAAAAAGACTTTTTTCTTGAATAAATCAAAGAATTATCTATTTTTTGCATTAATTAAATCTTATTGCCAATGCAACTTTAACTTCTTATTTAAATGCATTTCAATTAAACTATAATTGGAATCTAGCTTGAAAGGTTAACTGAATATGATTCAGAAACACCTTGGAGATTACCCTAGACATTTTTCAGAAACACCTTGGAGATTTGTTATTATGTTGATTTTTCTCTAGAGTCATTGAATATATTGTGCTTGCTTTTTGAGATTATTGCATCTTAGTTTAGTTTTATCCATTATTTCTTGAATCCATATTGCTTGAATCTTGCATCCATCTTGCATTCATATCATGCTCATATAGATTAAATCCTTCGTCTTGGTGTATTCTAGTCACTGGTATTGCTTATACAAATCTGAGAGCAATCTTATACTCGCATCTTTTAGAAGGCAATTGGTCGATTTGTTATGGTTTTATTATTCATGCTTATATCTGTTTAACCATACATGTAATGACTTAATTGAAGTGTTGTGTCTTGCAGCTATCATACTTATTTCACTTTTTCACACACACAGTGATTAGTATTTAAAATATTGAATGTTTCTTATAAAATGTATATGTTTTGTTAATTATTTACATCTTTTTTGAGAAATGTGCATTATTATTGGTTTCTATATATTGATATTTTGGTCTCTCTAGGTTTAGATGACCTATATTAGATATGATGTTTGATATGATGTTATGATGGATTCATTAACCTCCAATCAACATCTTGAAAATATTTCAACTACAACAATAATGTCAAAAGCCAACATAGATAAAGGGATTGCAAGGAGCTAACACTAGTTAACTAGTTGATGACACAATCAATTTATTATATATAAAGTAGAATGATGGTGCCATCACTCAAAATTAACTCAAAATGACACTAGGAAATTTTAAAATATAATGTCTAACCTCTACAAGATGTTTCCTAACAAGGAGGTGCTAACCCTCCATTAGATAGAACAATAATTTGCCACTTCAATGTAACAACATGCTTCCTAATCTAAGGACATTCCCTAATAAATTATGCAATAAAATCAAAACAATTATTGAATAATATTCTTAAGAATTAGAGGAACAAATTTCACATTCAAGGTTTCCCTAAGAAAGGATAAAAATAACACCTAGAAGATGCAAAAATGAAATTGATAAACTAAGGATACTAGCACCCAACAATCTCATAGAGGAAAATGGTGCTATTTATAATACTATTAAATTAGTTCTAAATTCAAACTATAGAATTGGAGTCCTAGTTTAATGATGAAGTTCAAATTTGGTCTTGGATTCTACTACTAGCATTGTAATGAAAATCAGGTGTTGTAGTTCTACTGAAGCATTAGTATTGAAATAAGTGAATAAATACAATATAAGTTGGAATACCATAGATATATCAAACAACCCAAGACTACTCAATAGTCCTTAAAAAAACTAAATATAAAAATATAAAAATTAATATAGGAAAAATTAAAAAAATCTCTCTTTGACAAACAATGATTCTAGCATATAAATTAGTAGGTAGGGAAAATTAGAATATCATTCCTAATATTTCAATACATTCACCTAATGAATATGGCACCAAGGAAATGAAATATAACACATTCCCACTTTTACAAGATTTAACAAGGAGCCTCAAAGTGACCCAAAATGACTTAACTCCATGGGGACGAACACGTAGAGACCTAACACCACATGATGGAATTACAACACCATTAGAAAAAAATTTAAGACACAATAATTTAATTTTAAACCAAAAGGAAATATTCCTACATTTATTTTAAATTCAAATTAAAAAGTACCTAAGTTTGTTTTATTGCTCAATACTTAATCATAAAATCATGTCCATGATACAATCAAGCATGACTCCAATGAAAATAAACATAAACCATTTCTCACTATCATAATACATATAACATTGCATTATCATTAGAATCCATCTGATTAAGAGAGCTCCAAGGCTCATTATTATAATTACAATTTAGGACTCAAATATCCTTGATAATCAATATTGTATTAAACGATAAAAGAATAGAGCATAAAATAAACAAGTACCAATACTAGTGCCATATTTTTTAATCATCCATGATCCTCCATTCCCATTGATGGTTTCACCACTATCCAATCTTGTGGAATCAAAATATTCACTTTCACTGTGTTAGGATATGGTCATGGTAGCCACAAGCACACTCATAGAAAACACATTGAGGAGAGGACTTATGCACAAGCTATACAAAAAGTATTTGGACTCATACAAATCATGGAAATAAAATCAAGGGATAAATTTTTTTTTTCATTGGGCATGAACACCAATGCAATGAAACCAAACACTTTCAATGTAGACATTCACCAATGGAGGAAACCAATATTATCATTGGGTATTATCACCAATAATAAAAAACTAAATTCCATCATTTAGCACACTCATCAATGCAAGGAATCAAACATCGTCATTGGGAATGACCACTAATAGAAAAAAAGATGTAAATCAACTCAAGGATATAGAACTAGATATTAGAGGGTTAGTAGGAAATTTTGTCATGAATATCACTAATATGGTATCACGTAGAAGAAAGTAATTTTCTCATATGGATGAGGAGACAATATCTTACAAGTCCCATGCTGAAATACTTGAATGGTAATTTATTTATATTTTTTGGATACTCTCTTTAGTATTCTCACAAAATTTTCTTCTATCTCATCCATGTGTCATTGCTTTCTTCAATTTCATCTTCAATCTTCTTGGTATCTTTGAATGTGACTTCTTTCTTCTCTTTTTGCAAATTATCCATCTCAACAATCTCAAAGGAAGAGAGCAAGCCATAGAGCTAATCCAAGGTGTATTTGTCCATATCATGACTTTCTTCAATGGCATACTTCTTAGGTTTTTAGGATTTAGGTAGTTTGAACATCACTTTTCTCACAACTTCAATTTATTTTAATTTTCCACCAATACCTCTAATTGCACTCATAATCTCATTTACTAAGTGTAGATAGCCTCCAATTTTTTCATCATCCAAAATATTCAAGTTATAAAATTTGTTGTTTAGATTTTTCAACCTATCTTGCTTTGTCTTAATATCACTTTCATATACACTACTCAGCTTCTCTGAGGTTTCTTTAGAAAACTTATACACCATAACTTTAGCAAATATTAGATAAGTTAAGAAACTAATAACTGCAACGCTAGCTTTTCATTATTCTCACATGTCTTTATCTCAATTCAAGTTTGAGGACCATTTATCAAAGAAATATACACATTCTTGATAATATCCCATATTCTAGTAAAAAGAGATTCCAAATGATATTCCATCCTAATTTCAAACCATAATTAACCTATCACTACAATTATGAAACATGAAAACACAAAGCACAATAAACATATGAACACTAGATTTCTATGGAAACCATTGTTAGGACTCGAAGGCAACTGAGAGGGGGCGGGGGGTGAATCAACTGTCTATTAATTTCATCCAAATATGAATTAACTAAAATTAATGTATAATACAAATAAACCAAACTTAATGTTGATAGACAGTTTAACACTTAACAACAATACCAGTAAAAGTTTAATGCATGAAACAAAAAGACAAATAACATCCACAACACATAACACAGTTATTTGTACGTGGAAACCCTGTAAGGGGAAAAACCATGGTGGGAAACCTTACCCACAATCAGATGATAATAGTGTAGATAGTATCTGTGTACAAATGGGGTCTGCACATGCAAAAAGGCCAACTACCTAGAGCTCACTGCTCAATCACAAAATGGGACTCACACTGACTACAATTGGATGGTTAAATCCAATGATAATGCACTACTCAAAATAGCATCTTCATATGTTGGATTCAGTACCTGTTAAGCTTTGATTGTCTTCTTCATACCTTACTTGAAATGATGTCTGCATATATAGCTCTACTTATATTCGCATATACCTTATTACAATCCTTTTCACACCTTCTTTTTTTTCCATCTCACAAAAGAGATCTTACATATATACTAAAACCCAAGACCAAATGTGTAGGTTGGCTCACTAAGAGTATTACAATTAAATCAATTACAAATGAATGAATATGTGATGCATCATGTCATCTCAATGCATTTACAACAATAACCAATCAATAAAACATCTCCATAACGTGTCGTACTGATCTGGAATAGATAATGCTTGTCGATCCATAACCTAGACCTATTTGCCGATAACAACAAATATGCAAACTTGATTAGACCAATAAACAAGTCACCAAAACCAAGTGTCAAAACAATGTCTTCAACATAACCAAGTAATCTCCAGATGATAACAGATCATCCTTAGTGTCGGTGAACAATATAACCTGTCACCGAACTAGATACCGGTGACTGTGCATAAGTCACTAAACATGCCGGTGAATATAACCAAGGATCTTCAATGCTAATAAGTGTTCACAAATGTTGACAAGTGTTGACATCAATAGAAAAACCAATGCAACACATCCATAATACCAACAATCTCCCCCTTTGGCATTGATCGCAACACAAGATGGAAAAACCATTTGAGTGCCAAAGAAGAAATGCCAAAAACCAAAAACCAACAATCTCCCAAAGAGATCATTAACCAGAAATCAAAATACAGATACAAAGAGTAACAATCTCTCCCCAATGAATAATCTCTCCCTAATGAATAATCTCTCCCAAAAGATAATGTGTTTTTCCATAGATATCTCTCCCCCTTTGACATCAAATGCCAAAGCAATACAAAACCAAATATAATCAATTCATAGAACTTATTACAAATACCAATTGTTATAACCAAATTTATTCAATCTAAACCCCTTGAGAAGTATCTGTCCTTCATCAAATCTAGAAAAGGGATTTCTCTGTTAATTCTATTGGTCTGATGGCATGCTTCAACTGTCTAAGTTTCTACCGGTGAGGGTATAACTCCAAGTTGCTCTCTTAGATATTCAAAAGTTTCCTTAGGCAAAGGCTTAGTAAATATATCTGCAATTTGCTCTTTAGTATTCACATAAACCAATTCCACTTCTTTTGCTTCAACATTCTCTTTCAAAAAATTGAATTTGATAGAAACATGTTTAGTTTTAGAGTGAAATACCCGATTCTTTGATATATCAATTGCTGCCATATTATTACAGTAAATGATTATAGGTTCTTTGCATTTTAACTTTATGTCCTTCAACATTTTCTTAACCCATAATACCTATGTACAATTAGTTACTACTGCAATATATTTTGATTCAGTTGTTGATAGTGATGTACAATTTTATTTCTTGCTCAACCATGAAATTAGTTTGATACCAAGAAAAAATGCACCGCCGGTGGTTCTTTTTCTATCATCTACATCTCGTACCCAATTTGCATATGTGTATGCACATAAATCAAAAAAATTATCTTTAGGATACCATAAACCAAGATTTGTTGTGCCTTGTAGGTACTGAAAAATCATTTTTACTGTCAATTCATGATTTTCCTCAGGATTACTCTAAAATCTTGAAACAATACATACTGCATTCATAATATCAGGTCTTGTTTGTGTCAAATATAGTAAACCTCCAATCATAGATTTATATCTTGTTGGATTAACAGGTGCTGATTCATCTTTCAATGATAGTTTATCAGTTGTAGTCATAGGAGTATTTACTAGTTTAGAGTTTTCCATACCAAATTTCTTAAGTAATTCCTTCAAGTACTTTGATTGATTTATGAATATATCTTTATCAGTCTATGAAATCTGCAATCCTAAAAAGAATTTTATCTCCCCAATCATAGACATTTCAAATTCTTCCTGCATTTTATTAGAAAAGTATTTACACAATCCTTCTTCTCCTCAAAAAATGATATCATCAACAAAAACTTCAATAACCAAGATGTCTTCATTAGTCACTTTGTAATATAAGTTGCTATCAGCATTACCTTTAGTGTAACCAAGCTTCAAAAGATATTTGTCCAATCTAGCATACCAAGCTCTAGGAGCTTGCTTCAATCCATATAAAGCTTTCCTTAACCTACAAACCATATCTTTGTCATCTATCAAATAAAATCCATCAGGTTGTTCAATGTAAACTTCCTCTTCAAGATCACCATTCAAAAATGCACATTTAACATCCATTTGATATACTTTATAGTTCTTGTGTGTTGCAAATGCTAAGCATAATTTGATTGCCTCAATTCTAGATACTGGTGCAAAGGTTTCATTGTAATCAATTCCTTCTTTCTGTGAATATCCCTTAGACACTATTCTTTCTTTGTTTCTGATTACCTTACCATCTTCATTAAGTTTATTTCTGAATACCCATTTAGTTCCAATTACATTTTTGTTTTTCAGGCCAGGGAACCAATGTCCATGTGCTATTCTTTTCAATTTATTCTAATTCATCATTCTAATTCATCTTCGATAGCCTTAATCCAATGTTTATCTTCACATGCCTCATTAATAGTTGATGGTTCAATTTGAGAAATTAGACATACCTCTTCATTTTCTAGTATTCCTCTAGTCATAACACCTTGATACTTATTCCCAATTATCTGACTTTTAGGGTGATTCAATCTTACATACCTGGGTGTATTCACTTGTTGTTGTTCTTCAGTCATTGTGGAATACTCAGATGATGCGAGTGTGACTGGATCAATATTTTTTACCAGTGTACTCATTGTAGGTTCATTTGTGATTATCTCAACGGTCAGTTGAGAGTCCATAGACCTTGAATTACCTCTAAACTGTTCAACAATCTTCACATTTGCACTCTCAATGATTTTATGCAATCTCTTGTTAAAACATCTATATGACTTTCTTTTAGATGAGTAACCAAGAAATATTCCTTCATCAATTCAAGGATCAAATTTTTCAATATAATCATCTCCCCTAATATAACATTTCCTTCCAAATATTCTAAAATATTTTAGAGTATGAGTATTACCAGACCGTAGTTCATGAGAAGTCTTACCGGTTTCACCTTTAATGTGAACTCTGTTGAATGTATAAACAATTGTATTCACCGCTTCTCTCCAATACACATGAGGTAGATTTTCTTCTGATATCATGCTTCTAGCTTCATCCAAAATAGTTATGTTCTTCCTTTCCACAACTCCATTTTGTTGCGGTGTCTGAGGTGCTGATAATTATCTTTTGATTCCATTCACTTTACAAAATGTATTAAATTTGTTATATGTGAATTCACCTCCTTGATCTGATCTCAAACATTTGATTTTCTTACCAGTTTCATTCTCTACCATGACCTTGAATAGTTTGAAT
The DNA here is from genome assembly GCF_030272615.1 of Cryptomeria japonica. Classification (NCBI taxonomy): domain Eukaryota; kingdom Viridiplantae; phylum Streptophyta; class Pinopsida; order Cupressales; family Cupressaceae; genus Cryptomeria; species Cryptomeria japonica. The sequence goes on from NC_081412.1 coordinate 229,204,840, forward strand.
TTCTCAAAACCTTCCGATTTCAATAATAGTTTATCAATTGTAGTCATAGGAGTATTTATCGGTTTAGAGTTTTCCATACCAAATTTTTTAAGTAATTCCTTCAAGTACTTTTATTGATTTATGAATATACCTTTATTAGTTTGTGAAATCCGCAATCCTAAAAAGAATTTTATCTCCCCAATCATAGACATTTCAAGTTCTTCTTGCATTTTTAGAAAAGTCCTTACTCAATCCTTCTTCTCCTCCAAAAATGATATCATCAACAAAAACTTCAATAACCAAGATTTCATCATTAGTCACTTTGTAATATAAGTTGATGTCATCATTATCTTTAGTGTAACCAAGCTTCAAAAAATATTTGTCCAATCTAGCATACCAAGCTCTAGGAGCTTGCTTCAATCCATATAAAGCTTTCCTTAACCTGCAAACCATATCTTTGTCATCTGTCAAAGAAAATCCACCAGGTTGTTCAATCTAAAATTCCTCTTCAAGATCACCATTCAGAAATGCACATTTAACATCCATTCGATATACTTTATAGTTCTTGTGTGTTGAAAAAGCTAAGAATAATCTGACTACCTCAATTCTAGCTACTGGTGTAAAGGTTTCACTATAATCAATTCCTTCTTTATGTGAATATCCGTTACACACTAATATTTCTTTATTTCTAACTACCTTATAATCTTCATTAAGGTATTTCTAAATACCCATTCAGTTCCAATTACATTTTTGTTTTTAGGCCAGGGAAGCAATGTCCATGTGTTATTCTTTTGAATTTGTTTTAATTCATCTTTTATAGCCTTAATCCAACGTTTATCTTCACATGCCTCATTAATAGTTGTTGGTTTAATTTGAGAAATTAGACATACCTCTTCATTTGCCAGTCTTCCTCTAGTCATAACACCTTGATTCTTATTCCCAATTATCTAATTTTCAGAGTGATTCAATCTTACATACCTGGGTGTATTCACTTGTTGTTGTTCTTCAGTCATTGTGGAATTCCCAGATGATGCTGGTGTGACTAGATCAACATTTCATACTGGTGTACTCATTGTAGGTTCATTTGTGATTATATTAGCAGACAGTTCAGAGTCCATAGACCTTGAATTACCTCTAAACTATTCATCAATCTTCACATTTGCACTCTCAACGATTTTATGAAATCTCTTGTTAAAAAATCTATATGCCTTGCTTTTAGATGAGTAACCAAGAAATATTCCTTCATCACTTCTAAGATCAAATTTGCCAATATAATCATCTCTCCTAATGTAATATTTGCTTCCAAATATTCTGAAATATTTAAGAGTAGGAGTATTACCAAACCATAGTTCATGAGGGGTCTTACCAGTTTCACCTTTAATGTGAACTCTATTGAATGTATAAACAACTGTATTCACTACTTCTCTCCAATACACATGAGGTAGGTTTTCTTTTGATATCATGCTTCTAGTTGCATCCAAAATAGTTATGTTCTTCCTTTCCACAACTCCATTTGTTGGGGTGTCTGAGGCGCTGATAATTGTCTTCTGATTCCATTCACTTCACAGAATCTATTAAATTCATTAGATGTGAATTCACCGCCTTGATCTGATTTCAAACATTTGATTTTCTTACTGATTTCATTCTCTACCATGACCTTGAATAGTTTTAATTTCTCAAAATCTTCAGATTTCTCCCTGAGAAAAGTAACCCAACACATTATAGAATAATAATCAATGATTAGCATAAAATATCTATCTCCTTGTAAACTTCGAGTTCTTGCTGGACCACATAAATCAGTATGAATTAAGTCAAGAACATTATTGGATTCCTGGAATACTCTTAAACGTTTCTCTAACTTGTTTTCCAAATTGACATTCCTAACATACCGGATTGTGAGGTTTAACAATCTTAGGTAAATCCCTTACTGCCTTAGTTGTAATGATTTTCACAGTGCAATCAAAATTTACATTACAAAGTCTTTTATGCCATAACCAACTTTTATCAATATGTGCAATCAAGCATGTCTTCTCATTGTTATTCAAATGAAAGATGTTACCTCTAGCCTGATTACTGGTTGCAATTTCCAAACTAGTTCTATTCATGATTTTGCATTTACCATTCTTGAATTGTATCTAAAATCCTTTTTCAACTAATTGACCAACACTCAAAAGGTTATGCTTCAAACCTTCAACATAGTAAATGTTGTCATTATTGTGCTTACCATCAAAAGATATAGTGCCTTTTCCTCTAATCAAACAAGATTTTTCATGCCCAAATCTTACTAGACCTCTATTATATTCCGAAAAAGTTAAGAATTTACTCTTATCACCAGTCATATGATGTGAACATCCAGAATCAATGATCCATTCATCCTTTTCTTCAATTTTTGTTGTCAGGGTCTGCTCTACTGGTTGAATAGTAGGTGTCGGTTGATCTTCTATTATTGCAACAAAAGCCCATCCATTGTATGTCGGTTTCTCATCAGAATCATAAGTAACTCCTTCATCAATATAGTAACATGATTTGTCTTTATTCTTCTTAAATCTGTATCTTTGATATTCAGGGTTAGGCTTATATGTTCTTTTAGCTTCTTCTTTCAATCTTGCATGTCTATCAGGACACCTAGATACCATATGACCAATTTTATTGTAGTTAAAACATTTAAATGGTGCTTTACCTTCATACTTACTTCCAACTAGACCTTTAGGCATTTTCCTTGCAAATAGTGCTTCAAGCTCTTCAAGTTCTTCATTCTCTCTTCTGATTTCTTCAAGTTCTCTAGCATAGAGTGCTTTCCAATTAGATTTTTCAAATGATGATGATGATGATGATGATGATGCAGATGATGAAGCTTTGAAAGCCAAATCGGTCTTAATTGTAGCAACAGGACCAAATTCCTCAAGTTCAAAAGCTGGAAGTTATATAACCAAAGTTTCTCTAGATACCAATGCATTTGGCATTGTTCTCAATTCATTAATAGTAGTTACTTTCATTTTGTATGTCAGTGGCAATTCTCTTAAAACTTTAGAAACAATTTCTTCTTCACATAAGGATTCTCCACAACATTGTATACCCAAAACAATTTCATTAACTCTTTCCATAAAAGCAAAAATCCTTTCATCTTCTTCAATTTTCAGATTTTCATACCTTACTCGGAAGCATTCAAGTTTTGCAATTTTGACAGTGGTATCACCTTCATTCAAAGTCTCCAATTTATCTCAAATAGCTTTAGCAGTAGATCGGTCTGATAATCCCATGATTTGTTGATCTGAGAATGCACTCAAAAGTGCTTCTCTTGCTTTGCAATCATTCTCCTGGTCTTTAGGCAAGGTTGGTGGATTAGGTTGACTCTGTGTAGGGCCAACATAGACATTCTTTGTAACATCCCATATTTCTCTTCCAATGCAATTCAAATGTGTCTCCATTCTGATCTTCCATATACCATAGTTAGCTCCATCAAGCTTCAGGCTATCCTACCTAAAATAGTTAGTTGCCATAGAATCTCCTCAAACTATTAAACTTCTGCAAAAAGAGAACTTGGATCTGATACCAATTGTTAGGACCCGAAGCCAACTGGGAGGAGGGGGTTGAATCAGTTGTCTATTAATTTCATCCAAATATGACTTAACCAAACTTAATGTATAATACCAGTAAACCAAACTTAATGCCGATAGACAATTTAATAGGTAACAACAGTAGCAGTAAAAGTTTAATACATGAAACAGAAAGACAAATAACATCCACAACACATAACACAGTTATTTGTATGTGGAAACCCTATAAGGGGAAAAACCACAGTGGGAAACCTTACCCACAATTAGATGATACTACTGCAGATAGTGTGTGTCTACAAATGGGGTCTGCACATGCAGAATGGCCAACTGCCTAGAGCTCACTACTCAATCACAAAATGGGAGTCACACTGACTACAATTGGATGGTTAAATCCAATGATAATTTACTGCTCAAAATAGCATCTTCATATACTAGATTCAGTATCAGTTAAGCTTTGATTGTCTTCTTGATACCTTCCTTGAATCTTCAAATGATGTCTGTGTGTATAGCTCTACCTATATTCACATATACCTTATTACAATCCTTTTCACACCTTCTTTTTTTTCATCTCACAAATGAGATCTTACATATATACCAAAACCTAAGACCAAATTTATAGGTCAGCTCACTAAGAGTATTAGAATTAAATCAATATGCGATGCATCATGTTGGCTCAATGCATTTACAACAATAACCAATCAATTAAACATCTCCATAACGCGTCGTGTTGATTTGGAATAGATAATCCTTGTCGGTCCATAGCCTAGACCTATTTGCCTAACAACAAATATGAAAACTCGATGAGACCAATAACCAAATCGCCAAAACCAAGTATCCAAAGTTCCAAACAATGTCTTCAACATAACCAAGTAATCTCCAGATGATAACAGATCATCCTTAGTGTTGGTGAACAATATAACCTGGTGGTGAACCAGATACCGGTGACTGTGCATAAGTCCCTGAACATGCTGATGAACATAACCAAGGATCTTCAGTGCTGATAAGTGTTCACAAATTTTGACAAGTGTTGACATCAATGACAAAACCAATGCAACACATCCATAATACCAACAACCGTAAACAGGAAAAAACCATAGTGAGAATCACACTCACAATATGAATAACTTATTACAATGTTTTAGGCTCAAGGTGAAGGAGCTCACTATACTTGATTAGACTTGCAATAATAAGGAGAACAACTTTGGGCAAGATACAAGGGACTTGAATTACTAAGACTCTCTATCTTAGGGCATGATATAAATAGTTGCACAAGCTGCGAAAACGAAGTTAATATCTTTTAGTAGGTACAAAGAATAGATGAATTGAAATGAACAAGTTCTCTTGATCATGCAAAACACTATCACACTTAATATATCATCATCAAAGCTCTTCATAAATTAAAATTTTCACTTCTTCTACACCAAATACTTTTTCATATCATTCACATCGACTTATGCCAAATACTCTTTAATATTATTCACATCTATTTCACACCAATTCATGCATATTCCATACGTCAACTCATACAATCATACATCTATATATGTAAGATCATTTATTAATACCCTCAACTAGGTAGCTCGCGGATAAAATATACAATTTTACATAAATTAGGCTACCTAGACCAATAACACAGAATGCAGTCCACTCCAAGAGATAAAGGGGAACCAAAATATATCACAATACATCTCTCTATGTAGATTCCAATGAACTAAACACACTAGAACATCCTCCAAAGTTGACATCAAATGAAACTTGTAAATGATCAATAAAGCACATAACTAATTGGCCCAAAAATATGTTGCAATGTAAAATACACAATGCCAATCTACACATGACACAATGAGACCCATACCAACATCCAAACTTAACCTCTAATGCATATCTAAACTAAAAGAGCATGATCTAAATAAGATAAAAAAAAATTGGGTTGGACAAAAGCAATGCAATTAATCATGCCAAACACAGAATAACATATTTGTTGGTAGATTTTACTACCTAACTCTATATTCTAACGCCCACATAGGTAACAATTTGAACAAACAATTGAGATAGGTATGCTGACCTTCTATACCTACTCTCTGCTTATTTTACAAGGTGCAACTACCTTTTATTGATAGAAAATGAATTAAAACCAAGTGTTCTTTTAACCAGAAAGCAATTGAATGGTGTAACTTTTAACTAACAAGTTTTGAAGTAATTTAATTCTACCCTGACTTAACTTCAATTTGTATTTGACTAAGCGTATTTGTTAGGGACAATTACTCCCCTCACATTCCATGTTATGAGCCTCATGCCACCTTGGGAAGGGGGCTCCCTTCCTTTATCTCAAAATCCATGAAATCTTTGCCATATCCTTATCCATTGTTCTCAAATCTTTGAGAGATTTCCTACCTCGGGATCTCTTTTGTCTACAGTCCTAAGCATTTTTTTGTAGCTGAAGTTTGACACACACCCAATATCACATTCATGTCCCTTCATAACTCCTCAACGACCACTTCTTACATGTTTCCAAATAAGAGGTTCTGTTTAGTTTCAAAAATCTCTTCATCTTTTGCCCTATTCATCAGAAAGACCTCCATAAGAATTTGATCCCAAATTGTAACATTCATGATTTCCTCCAAGAAATATTTGGTAGAAATAATGTTCTCCATGATTTAACATGTATCTTCCATTATCCACTCCTCTATTTTCTCTGTTTCTTTAATCTGCATAGCTCTCTGTAATTGATTGCAACTAACTCCCATTACTTTCTATGCCTTGTCTGTTTCTTCAATTTCCTATTATTTTCAATTCTTGTGTTTTTCTTCTCCCTAATATGTAATTTATTTTCTATCTCTATATTGGTCTTCGCATTATTCTATTTATTAGCCTTGGGAGTAACCAAATTTGAAGTCTCTGTGGCATTTTCTCCCATCTTATTAATCAATGTCTTCTTCTGGTAGCTCTCTTGTGTGAATATTTTTGTTTGTAAAAACCGCTCAGGTGTTCCCCTATGACATTTCGTCTACTCCTTATTTTGAAATTTTGTGCAAGCATGATTGCCTCTATGTCTCATTGTCTCCCCTACTTCCTTATTCTTTGGCTCTGCATTCACTTCTATGGATTTCCTTTATTTTATTTGATTTAGGGACCCCTCTTGCTACTTGTCGGTGTCTAGAAATAGGGTTTTCGAACAACTAGCTCCCAGGTGTCCCTCGCAATAGGCATTTTCCCCTGTTTGAGCCCTATCAATTAGATTTTTTTGGTTCCATTTCCCAATCTCTATTATAATTTACAAGTCATCCACCTCTATACATTGCTTAGGGATCTCTACTAATACTCTTGAACTTGCTTTCTCTACCCCATTAAATAAAACTTCTTCTACTACTACAAATTTCAGTAGGATGTACCAAATTTCCAGCAACGCCTCTCCATTCCAATATTCTATAGCGAGTCCTTCTAATAATACCCATACTGGTTTTGTTTCAAATTTGTGGCTGAATAGATTGAGATTTGGTATCCATTTTGTTTTAAGGAAGGCATATCCTTAAAAAAAAAAAAAAAAAATAGTCTCTCTCCAAAATTTCCTCTTTTTAATTTAGGACTGATGCATTCAACAAAAAAAAAAAACTATTAGGCATTGTTTTGATGCTTACTTGATAGACAAAAATATAAAATAAAAATATTTTACTCAAATTAAAATTTATTAAAACATCCTTATGTCATAGCTTCAAGATATTATATTTGTAACAAATAACTAGCTTATATATATATATATTAATATTATATATAAAATATGTGGAGAGATATCCGTCTTGAGGCATCTATTTGACTTTAGGGTATAAAATTGAAAAAAGGTAGGCAACATGAAGACATTAAATAAGTTAATAAGTTAATGTCAAGTTGAGTTTAGGGTTAGGATTATGTTAGGGTTGAGGTTATTGTTCAAGATAAGATTTAATTAGGGTTAGGATTAGTTTTAGAGTTAGGTTATTCTTAGGGTTCAATAAGAGTTAAATTAGGGTTATGGTTAAGATTATGTTATGGATAGAATTAATGCCAAGTTATTATTAGAGTAACTATTCTAGTATAAAGCTTTCACATAGAGTTAAGGTTGATATAACTTTAATTAAAGTTTAACCCTAATTGAATTCTTATTTCACATTAATTTAAATAATAAATGTAAAATCTATACCGAACCTTAATTAAACTCTAACTCTAAGCTAACCCTAAACTATTAAAAAAAATTCTAAAAGCTTTTCTCACCATTTACACCTCTTTTACCTTAAAGGGTTATCGATGTTTTCAGCTCCCTTTAATTACAATTTTTCATTAATTTTTTTAAAGAAATTTTTAGTCAACATTCTAAACAAAATATAGCGTAGAAGATGCCTCTCGGACTCTCCATCCGTGCCGTGGCTGTAGAAGACTCCTCTCGCGTAATAATCACTATTCAGAAGTTGTAAAGCCTTGTCGTCCCAGCCGACTTACTTGTGAGAACGATGTAAAAACGCGTCAATATATAATAGTTATCACGATCTCACTTCGATATTCCACTCCCCATGTTTCGCAAGTAATATATATCTGGCACATATTTCCAAACATCTGGTCGTCCGCTCGGTTAAAAGAAAACTGATACAACTAAACTTCAGAAAGCTAAAAGAGGGAAAATTGTGATCTCCTAAAAGTGGGCATTATGGAAAATATCGTTTACGAAAAGTTGGCATCAATAGAAGATAAGCAAATGGAGGTAAAGCGAGCCCGGAGGAATGTATTGAAAAACATCGCTGATGCATCAAGCCGCGTCCTAAAAGCTTTCAGGAGGAAGTCTTTTGAGGCGTCTACTTGTGTGAGTCCACCTGATAAATCCAGAAGGAACTCTCTCCACTTTGGCGACAGTTTCAACTGTGAGACAATCGAAAAATCTAGCAATGATAATGTTCAACCATTCGAACAGACTAAACTATCTACTCACTCTATTTCCTGTCAAGAAAAACCAAAGGTAAAATGAATCTCTCTGAAATAAGCTCCATTTAATTTCCTTCTTTTCTTTCTGTATAAGAACTAATTACACCGAATACAAATGATGAAGTAAGAATTGATTGGGTGCATTTTACAGAGCGAGGAGGAGGAGTCGTATAGCCGATGTACAATTACAAGGCGAAGCAGGCGAATGATTATACTTTGTTGTGCTATAATCCCAGAGGAGTCTCTACCATGATCGCTTGCCTCCAAATTGATTGTTGCTAACAAAACGCTATATTTTGTTTAGAATGTTGGACTGAAAATTTCTTTCAGCAATAGTGAAAGGATGAAACGGATTTGAGTAGTGGGTTTTGGTTATCCTTTTCGTTCAATATGAATGAGGTAATAAACGCTACTCTTAATATCTAATCTAGTTGTTTAGATTAATTTCAGTAATAAAGTGTTCGGTCTCAGGCTGGGCTTTGCTTATTAGAAATAAATGCGTAAGAAAATTATAGATATTTGACGGTTTGTGTTGAATCTGTCACGAGAAAGGAAATGAGAGTCACATTGTATTTTTCTTTCTTGTTGCAACAATGTTCTCTACTATATTATAGAATAATTTTTTTTATTACATGTTTTGAAATTATTATGTTGAGTCATATTGTGTTTGTAGTACATATTGAGGTCTGTTTGGGAAATGTTTAGGATATGTGTAGACATTTATAGCAATGATAAGTGTGTTTGTAATGTTTTAAGGAAGTTTAGAATTCTTTTTGTGGTTATTAAACATTTTGTTAAAAAAAATATTATCTTTTTATTAATACAAGTCATATTAGGGTTTTTATGTAAAGAAGAGAGAAATATGGAGGAAAGTCTTATATGGAAATTATTCAATCTATTGCAGCTACTTCTGCTTTTGTTTGAGAAAATGACATTAGTTTTGTTACTAGTGGGGATGCCAAAATAGGGTGTATGAATAATCTCTTTCAAACCTCTACATTGTATATTCACTCTTAATCCCATAGATATGAAGCCAAGTAATTGAACATTTACTTTGAATAATTGAAGGCCTGTAACAAAATCTGTTTCATAGAGTTTTGATAGATTCCTCAATTTAGATTTTGACATTTAGATTTTGACATGATGACAATTGAACTTAATTCTCTAAGATTTGTGTACTCCATGGTGCTATCAAGTCCCAAAATTCCACTTTTCAAATTTGATTTTATGTGGCTTTGAGGCATTAATTTTTATAAGCCTTTGGAAGTTTGATGTACAAAAAGGAAGCCTAGATGTTCTACAGCCATGTACTCCTTCTTTAAGTTCTTTTAATTTGTCAAGCAATAAAAAATGTTCACTTTCAAAAAAATATTTTATTCAATAATTGCTTCTAGATTTGATTGTGTATGTCAAATTTTTCATCAAATCTAGCAGCAATTATTGAATATTAGCATGGATTGTGGAAATCTGATAGCTCTAAAATATTTTATATTATCTTTCTATTTTGTAGGTTTGTTTATTTGTTTCAGAGTTCATCAAGATTTTGAAAAGCCAAAATTTAAGACCTACCTTTTTTAAAAATTTGCCTTATATGGGCACACATGGGCATGAAAAAATACCTAAAAGAGCAAAATTGAAAAATAGAGTGAATGGTAAAATAATCATCTCTAACTCATGTACTATTTGGGAGATATTAATTTTTTTATCTCAAGAAATTTATCCTATAAAGTTTTAGACTCAAATTTAAAGCCCTTAGAAACCTAATAAAAGATCAAAAAATGGACACAATGATCTATATATTGAATTTCATCATTGTAGATATCTTCATGAGCTTTCTAATGTATAATATAATACAAAATTAGTTGCCTTAGTCAAAAGCTATAGCTCCTAGAAGTTGTGCTACAAAATTTCAAATTTCAAATAAATGTTCTTCCTAGGTGGGAAAATATATTATTACAGTTTTCTAAAAATTATAAGGAAGTTATGGTTGGAAACAAAGAGGAGAATGGAGGTTACAATGTATAGCTCCAACATTGAAATTGTTGCTCTGAGTTAGACTTTTCTTAGAGAGTTGATTTTATTTGTAGCAAGTTAAGCCTATTTGGTTGTAGAACATTATAATTTATTTTATTAAAGAAATGGAATTTTTTTTTGTTTCCTTTCTATATTTTTGTATTAATATATGTTTTTGATTTATATGTGAGTTATGGATGGAGTATCCCTTCATCAAATCCCTCTAAGGTGGTAGAATGGGAATTTTGAAAGGATATGTTTTGGAAATAAGTATTGAATAAATTAGTTGTATGAAGGTAATGAGATTGAAATTATTTTCTATACATCAATCAAGGAGAATCAAAATGGTAATATTATTGTCTACTTTTCTTTAGATCAAGAGGAAAATACTTCTTCATTTCAAGATGTTTCCAACAAACTTATTAGAGAGTTCTCCTTTGGTCTCTACTGATATTAATAAGTATAATGGCGGTTCTTAAATTTTTTGTCTTTTAAATGAATAAAGTTAAGTTTTCTAGGTTTGATTATTTTCCAAATGAAAATTTTCAAGAATTTTGAGAAATATTAAGCTTCGACATTTAAGAAGTGGTTGGGAATATACATTCAATAGTTAAATTCTTAAATACATTAACCTTAGCTTCTATTCTTTGATTCTAAAAAATGATGTATGTTATTTGGAGTCATTTTATCATATAACTCTATGTAATGTCACTTTAAAAATTATTACCAAGATTATTAAAGAGAATTTGAAGAATATTTGAAATACACTTAATTCCCTTGAGAAAGGTGTATTTGTTAAGGGTCATAAATTTTTGGATGGTGTTATTGTTGTTGTTGTCTTAGAAGCCATTCACTTTTTGTACTATAACAACAACAACAACAACAAAAAAAAAAAAAAGGGCTATGTTCAATAAATTATATAAGTCAAAGGCCAAATGAAGGAGAACAAAAACTCGCATTCTAACCTTTAATATCACTGTCCATCCTTCCATCATCCGTAAGGATCTGTCTCACCATATTGTTTCCTTGAATTTGCTCCTCCAAGCCTTCAATCTGAATAAACGTCGAGATCCAGTTAGGGGCTGCGTTCAAGATTATATTTGTCCAATTCAAGAGGACATTCAGGCTTGGAATTGTTGTCTCCTTATAATAGGATGATAGTTCATTTCATCATCCAATAGGACTATGGGCAGCTTGGGGACTTCCTCATTTTGTTTGTCGAAGTCCTTAGGTAGTGAAATCTAGAATTCTTCATAATTCTGTAACACATCATCCAAACCACCAAGAACCTGAGCTTTAAAGACTGCTTTACATAAATTTCTATCCATTTCTTTGCTTAACCCCCTACTTAATGATAGAGCCAAACACATAGATGAAATGCCTGTATTAACCCGATACCTATGATCTGTCATTATAAAATCATCACCCAGGAGAGATTTGATCACACATATCACACATATTAGTGTTTAACCTCTTGTCCATAATTTCTCCTTAAAAGGCTATCTGCCTCCTATTTTCCAGCAAATCGATTGGAGTCTCCATTGAACAGATAATTCTGGACTGGTGGATAAATGAAGATATTTTTTTCTAGCGCCTTCTTTTGGAAACTTTGTCGGTCTTTTTTAACAATTTAATTTTACTCAACTCCCTCTTAAAAGTACGTCAAAATTGGAGTGCTTATCTATCCTTCCTTATACAAATTTGGGATTTGATAACATTTATTATGATTTTTGGTTTTTGGAACCTCGAGGAGCCCAACTTGATTATTCATGATTCCATGTAGAAAATTTCCTAGTGTATCACCTCCAAATATAACTCCATTTCCAACTACTACCAAAATGTCTATGCAAATTTCATTCTATTACATCATTCTAATCAGGTAATTTGATAGAGATAAATTTAGGATTATAGAATCTGGATGAAATTATTATTGATCTAATCATTTGATACTCGTATCTAGTTCACCATTATACCTTCTTAATCAAACATCCCAGCATCGAGTGCTCCTCCTTCCACCAAACTCATAGTCCCATCAACAAACATTACTGATAAATTTTAAATTTAAAACTTGGATCGACTTTATTTGGAATGAGAAACAAAAGCAATAAGAAATTAAATAATACATAAATGATCCCTTTTGTGAAAAACATCAACCATTAGGGAAACAAATATTTCTTACTACATTTTTAGCGAACGTATCCGCTTCCAAATGAATTCTCTTAGCTTCAATTCTGAAACCCAATTGTAATCCTACCGATGTAGCTCTCATTTTTGCTAATTTACTGGTTTTCACTCCTAAAGCCTCTGAGCCTTGGGCAATTATATTCCCTACTTCATACCTAGCAATACACCCCGTAACTCCATCTAGATTACCTCTTGTTGATCCATCAAAATTAATTTTAATCCATCCTACCTATGGAGGGGTCATTTTAATATTCTCTCTCCAAGCTTTTGAGTCCCTAATTCTTCCTGCTTTATAGACTTTGGGTAGAATGAAGACCTTAATTTTTTTGATCATTTTATCATCCCATGAATTGAACACATTTTCCTTACCTATTGGTGTAGTGTACCTAACACTCCAAGCATGGAATTTTTTTCTCTTCTAAGTTTCTTGTGTTGTCTTTTATGATGTAATAATGGACCAATCATTTGGGACTCAGTAGAGCCATGGTTGAGTTGTCCAAACTTTGGGTTGTGTCATTTGTGTTCAAGATGTTGTCAGCCTAAGAAGTTGAAATGGTAAGGTAGATCACAAAAGTAGTAGTCTAGATCATGTTTATCATGTGATAGGGGTCTATTTTATTGTGTTTAGGTCTTCTAGGGTGCTTGAGGACCTTCAGGAGCCTTGAAATGCACTTGAATGAAAAGTTGCCTCTCAGGTGTCAAAAGATGTAAAAGTTGCTGAGCAACATTTTGCAAAAGTTGCATTATTTATGTTTGGCATTGCAAAGTTGGTTCAACCAACTAAACCATCAGCATATAAGCCAAATCTACTTCATTGTATGAGTTGGAGAATTTGGAATGCAAGAACAAGTTTTGTGTCTTCAAAGAAATCTTGTTTTGTTCACTGTTTTCACAGTTTTCTTCATTTTTTGTTGCTTTGGTACACTCCAATATGGACTTGACAGGAAGATCTCAATGCAGGGCATTAGAGTTTATTGAATCTCCTTTCCAATAAGTTTGTTAGCTAGTCTGATTGTCTTTAGTTATAGAGATATCATCCATTCTCTATGACTAGGTGTAAAACCCTTGCATAGTAGGGTTTAAGAATAAAATATCTCCAACCTAAGCATCCATTGATGGAACCTGTTGAAATCAAGTGGAATGATAGGTTAGCTTCTGTATATAAGTTTAAAATAGGTTTTTTTGTTTTGTAGGCATCTGTGGAGGAGATACAATTAAGCCCTAGGCTCAGCGCTGGGAGTTGGTGAGTTAGGACAACAGAAAATGTGCAAATTCTGAGCACATGTGGATTGATGGAAGACAAAATGATACATGGTTGGAAAGCCCTCTGAGTTCCCTTGAAGAATCCTAAGTTGTTTTGAGCAGATGTTCTGACTGGTCAAGGTTTTGAAGCACAACTTTCCAAGTCACCTAGGTAGACCAAAATCCTTGAAATTAGGACAAATTTGGTTCCCATATGTGTACAGAGAACCCAGATGCAGATTTGAGATATTGTTTGTAACATGAAAAGGGTATCCAAAACTATAATTTATTTGTGGCCTTTTTTGGGAATTTTTCAAGCTAAGTCCTTAAAACTGCCAAGGGAGGGCTAATTGAATTAGGCCTATTTGAGCTTGATAGAGACAAAGAAAGGCTAGGAAACCATGGCGATGGGTTTGAAGATGCCCAAACCCCTAAAAGACATCAAAGACACAATGTAAATGCATTTTTAACACCAAGAACCAATTAGTGTATTGTGATCCTTTGCAGAGGTGGTTGGAGCCTTAGGAGTGGAGCTGGAGATTGAGGTGGAACCCTCAATAGGTAGTTAGTTGTCAAAGCTCAAGTAGCTATACCTTGGAGGTCTAGTAAGAAAAACCCCTACCAAGTGCCATTGGATGGGCTTGAGGAGTGAGAGGGTTGAGTAAGACAAGAAACCAGGAAGGTGAATAAAACAAGCTCGAAGACTCTCTGCATCAGAGTGGTATCAGAGCCATTCTTTGAAAGATTTGGTGAATGTTAGATTGTGAAGAATCAGAAGCAAGTTCAATGTGTCCAAAGGCAATGACTCCAGAAGCCATCTGACAGATGGTGGAAGAGATGATAGAAGGATTGAAGGATGTAGAAGGAAGTAAAGGAACCAGAGATGTTAAGAAGGAGAAGGGGAAGGTTAAGATAGAATGGGGAGATGAGATAGATGAAGAAGTGGAAGATGGAGAGGAACAAGCAGTAGTAGAAATGCCTCAAGACCAAAAGTTATTCTTGGATGTAGTCAAATCTATCTCCAAAGATAACTTGGATATATTACCCACCTATGGAGGAAATCTCAATGGAGAAGAGTTGCTATATTGGATAGAGGCCCTAAACAATCATTTTGATTACACAGAGGTAGTAGAGGAGAAATGAGTCAATGTGGCCAAGTCACGATTGAGAGGATCAAAATTAGTTTGGTGGAATATGATGCAAGAAGAAAGGATACAAGAACGTAAGAAGAAGATAATTTCATGTTAGTGTATGAAGGTAAGGCTTAAGGTTCAATTCCTACCAGGGGATTATGAAGTTCAAATCCACAAGAGACTACAAAATTCAAAACAAAGGGAGTTAGATGTCAATGCATACACTGAGGAATTCCACAAACTCAGTTTGAGGGCTAGGAAGCAAGAGAATGAAGTGGAGAAATTGGCCAGGTACATGAATGGCCTTAGACAAAACATACAAGATGAGATAAGTATCCTCACACCAGACACTATTCATAAATGTTTTCAATTGGCGTTAAGGGCAGAAGAAAAGATCAAGAGGAGAAGTGAAAAAAATTAGAAACATATAGGTGGTAAGAATTTCAGAGGTAGAGGAACCTTTGGTAGAGGGAAACATACATCAAGAAATGAAGAGCAGAAAAGCCAAGAAGGTAGTGGGGAGTCACAAAGAGGAACATTTAGAGGATCCTTTAAAGGAAGGAGCGATTTTAGGGGCAGGTTTGGAAACTCAGGAAGAGGAAATATAGTCTTTACTGGTAGGTGTTATCACTACAATCAAGCTGGGGATACCATGAGTAAGTGCCCGGGGAAAGCCTCAAGTTCATCAAGCTCATACATGGGTGAAACAAGGACTCAAATAGTATAAGAGGAGGACACTCAAAGTGAGACCTCTCCAATCAGTAAGGCAAGGCTAGTGATAGATGGAGAAAACTTAATGATGAGAAGAGCAATGCTCAAGATACCCCAAGCTCAAGAGCCACCACAGAGGAAAATTTTATTTAGGACCACTTGTAAATCACATGGGAAAATTTGTAAGGTAATTGTGGATTAAGGTTCCACAGAGAATATTGTCTCAGTTGAAATGGTGGATAAGCTCAAACTAAAAAAGATTACCTCACCTCACTCCTTACAAGGTATAATGGCTCAACTGGGGTCAACATGTCTTACTTGATGAACAAGCATGGGTGGACTTTGAAATTGGGGAGTATAAGGACAAACTGCCCTGTGACATATTTTTTATGGATGCTTGTCATCTACTTTTGGGTCGTCCATGGCAATATGATGTGAGAGCTAGTCATGATGGAGAAAAGAACAACTATCTCATCACCAAAAATGGTAAGAAGTATCAGATGGATCCATTGCCTGATCCAAAGGAAGAAAAGAAAGTAGGATCAAGTGTGATGTTGATGAGAGGAAAAGAGTTCCTTAAGGTGTAAAAACAAGAAGGTCATCAAGGCCTTGCTATAGTGTTGAAGCCTAAAGATGAAGCTAAGGTAGATCCAATGAGTGAAGTGCCTCAAGAAGTGGAAGGGCTACTAAATAAATATGTAGAAGTTATAGGAGATGATATACCTGATTCCTTGCCTCTAATGAGATATGTAAACCATCAAATAGACTTAATACCAAGGGCAAATCTGCCTAAAAAAGATGCCTATAAAATGACACCTAGTCAAAATGAAGAGATTGCCAAACAAGTGCAAGAACTCTTAGACAAAGGGTCTATCAAAAAGAATTTGAGTTGGGTAAGTGCACCAAGATGGTGAACAAAAAGGGGGGTATAAGTGGCCACTTTTTTTTTTTTTCTGAAAAATAGGTAAACCTGAACTTCAAAGAGCTATTTGAAGGTCATGCACTCAAAAATAGGAGTTGAAAAAACAACAAGAATTGTAGTACTCTAAATCTAGTTTCTAAACTACTAATTTTTTTAAAAATTGGATAATATTAAGAGGATCAAACCTTTCACTCACGAAAAACGGTTCCTCATTTTTTCAGAAAAATATAACATAGCTGTTTTTGTGCACTGCATAAAATATATAGTTAGATTTTATATTTTTCAAAACCCTTTGGTATGATGATAGGTAAGAGTGAGATCTAGAATTTGTGTATTTTTTTGTAATTTTTCATTGATTATTTTATTTTTTATGATTTTTGGAAGTGACCGCATCCTGAAAATTTGGTACTTGTTCGTGTGATGGGCATAACTTGCATCAAAATAATCAAAAATGCAAATTTTTTTTTAAAGTGTATAGAATCTAGTGTAGAACAATAATATATTATTTATTTTGAATTTGTTCAAGTATATCAAAAGTTATTAAAAAAATGGTAGACATATATCTGTGAGGACTGTCAAGGCACTGATAAAGAAAATTAAAGTTTACTATGCTAATGTTGTCCAAAAATTAAAAAAATTATAGGGTCAGAAAACTAAGAAGATGTCTGAGATTATGGTGGTAATTTTAGAGATACCCACTTCATCATTTGTAAACCTGATGACGATGAAATCAATAAATCATGGTGGAGGATGAAAAAATGTGTAAAGGAACAAAAAAGGGGGGGAAATGGGCTTGCAAGCCTTAGGATCATTTTCCAACCCTCTTACCAAGCCAAAACCCACACCGGTTTTGAAGAACCAAATGTACTATTCGCAGTTCTTCATAACCTGTACGGGTTATGAAGACATAATAACGAGTTATGAAGACATAATAATGTATTCTTGTAAACTTACCATTTACTACACATGTTTTAGACATACCTAGATAATATGTGTTTATGTATGTATATATGCATATCTATAGTTATATATACATATATTTATATAGATATATGTATATATGTTTGTATACATGCATGTACCTCTTCTTTTCCTCTCTCTCTCTCTCTCTCTCTCTCTCTCTCTCTCTCTCTCTCTTGTCTTACTTCCCCCATCATTCTCTTTGTCTATTCTGAGCCCTAATTATCTTCCTTGAGTTCTATCTCATCTCTCTCCCCCTCACACTTCTCTATTTTTTGATTCTCTCACCCTTTTCTCCTTCTTTTTCTCTATCTACCTCATGTCTCTCACCCTCTCTCTCTCTCTCTCTCTCTCTCTCTCTCTCTCTCTCTCTCTCTCTCTCTCTCTCTCTCTCACACACACACACACACACACACACACACACACACACACACATTATCCTATCCTATTCTCACCCTCTCCCCCTTCTCTCTCTTTCTCTCCCACTCCCTCTCCCTCTTCCCCCTCTCCCTCCCCCTTTCGTTATCTTAAATCTCTCTTTCTTTCCCGCTCTCTATCCTATACTCTCTCTCTCCCTCTCCCTCTCTTTATCCTATTCTCCCCATCTCTGCCCTCCCTCTTTCTTCCTCTCTCCCTCTCCCCCTCTCCTTTTACCAATCTCCCTCTCTCTTCTTCTCTCCCTCTCCCCCTCTCCTTTTACCAATCTCCCTCTCTCTCCCTCTCCCTTCCTCTCTCCCTCTCCCCCTCTCCTTTTCCCAATCTCCCTCTATCTCCCTCTCCCCCTCTCCTTTCCCCAATCTCCCTCTCTCCCTCCCCCTCTCCTTCTCTCCCTCTCTCCCTCTCCTTTTCCCAATCTCCCTCTCTCCCTCCCCCTCTCCTTCTCTCCCTCTCTCCCTCTACTTTTCCCAATCTCCCTCCCTCTCCCTCTCTCTCTCCCCCTCTCCTTTTCCCAATCTCCCTCTCTCTCCCCTCCCTCCCTCTCTCCCTCTCCCTCTCCCCATGTCCTTTTCCCAATCTCCCTCTCTCTCCCTCTCCCCCTCTCCTTTCCCCAATCTCCCTCTCTCCCTCCCCCTCTCCTTCTCTCCCGCTCTCCCTCTCATTTTCCCAATCTCCCTCTCTCTCCCTCTCTCTCTCTCTCTCTCTCCCACCCCCTCTCCTTCTCTCTTTCTCTCCTTCTCTCCCTCTCCCCCTCTCCTTTCCCAAATCTCTCTTTTTCCCAATGTCCCCCTCTCTCCCTCTCCCTCCCCCTCTCCTTTTCCCAATCTCGCTCTCTCCCTCTCTCGCTCTCCCTCCCCCTCTCCTTCTCTCCCTCTCTACCTCTCCCCCTTTCCTTTCCCCAATCTCCCTCTCTCCCTCTCCTTTCTCCAATCTCCCTCTCTCTCTCCCCCTCTCCTTTACCCAATCTCACTCTCTCCCTCTACCTCTCTCCCTCTCCCCCTCGCCTTTTCCCAATCTCTCCTTTTCCCAATCTCCCTCTCTCTCCCTCTCCCCCTCTCCTTTCCCCAATCCCCCTCTCTCCCTCCCCCTTTCCTTCTCTCCCTCTCTCTCCCTCTCCCCCTCTCCTTTCCCCAATCTCCCTCTCCCCCTCCCCCTCTCCTTCTCTCCCTCTCCCCCTCTCCTTTTCCCAATCTCGCTCTCTCCCTCTCCCTCTCCCCCTCTCCTTTCCCCAATCTCCCTCTCTCCCTCCCCCTCTCCTTCTCTCCCTCTCCCCGTCTCCCCCTCTCCTTTCCCTAATTTCTCCTTTTCCCAATCTCCCTCTCTCCCTCTCCCTCCCCCTCTCCTTTTCTCAATCTCTCTCTCTCCCTCTCCCTCTCTCCCTCTCTCCCTCCCCCTCTCCTTCTCTCCCTCTCTCCCTCCCCCTCTCCTTCTCTCCCTCTCTCCCTCTCCTCCTCTCCTTTTCCCAATATCCCTCTCTCTCCCTGTCCTCCTCTCCTTTTCCCAATCTCCCTCTCTCTCCCTCTCCCCCTCTCCTTTCCCCAATCTCCCTTTTCCCAAGTTCCCTCTCTCTCACTCTCCCCCTCTCCTTTCCCCAATCTCCCTCTCTCCCTCCCCCTCTCCTTCTCTCCTTCTCTCCCTCTCTCTCTCTCTCCTTTTCACAATCTCCCTCTCTCTCCCTCTCCCTCTCCCTTCCTCTCTCCCTATAACCCTCTCATTTTCCCTCCCTCTCCCTCCCTCTCTTCATCTCCCCCTCTCCTTTCTCCAATCTCCCTCTCTCTCCCTCTCCCTCTCCCCCTCTCATTTTCCCAATCTCACTTTCTCTCCCTCTCCCCCTCTCCTTTCCCCAATCTCCCTCTCTCTCCCTCTCCCTCTCCCCCTCTCCTTTCCCCAATCTCTCTCTCTCACTCTCCCCCTCTCCTTTCCCCAATCTCCCTCTCTCTCTCTCTCCCTCTCCCTCTCCTTTTCCCAACCTCACTCTCTCCCTCTCTCCCTCCCCCTCTCCTTTTCCTTATCTCGCTCTCCCACTCTCCTTTCCCCAATCTCCTTCTCTCCCTCCCCCTCTTCCTCTCTCCCTCTCTCCCTCCCCCTCTCCCTCTCTCCCTCTCCCCCTCTCCTTTTCCCAATCTCACTCTCTCCCTCTCTCCTTCCCCCTCTCCTTTTCCTTATCTCGCTCTCCCCCTCTCCTTTCCCCAATCTCCCTCTCTCCCTCCCCCTCTTCCTCTCTCCCTCTCTCCCTCTCTCCCTCCCCCCCTCCTTTTCCCAATCTCGCTCTCCCCCTCTCCTTTCCACAATCTCCCTCTCTCCCTCCCCCTCTCCTTCTCTCCCTCTCTCCCTCTCTCCCTATATCCCTCTCCCCCTCTCCTTTTCCCTCCCTCTCCCTCCCTCTCTCTCCCTCTCCCTCCCTCTCTCTCCCTCTCCTTATCTCCCTCTCCCTCCCTCTCTCCCTCTCCCCCTCTCCTTTTCCTAGTTCTACATAGCCCATATGGGTAGAACTAAGGCCAAAACTTCTAGTTCTACATAACCCGTATAGGTTATGAGAAATTGTGAATGTCGACATATAAGGTTTCCATAACCCGTACGGGTTATGGGAAAATATTAATATATTTTACTCCCAACGGCCTAAAAAACAGCATTGCAAGTTGTTTGAAGGTCTCACTGCTTTTGCACATGATTTTCTGGGATAGTAACAGTCAGTTTTTCATATTCTTTTGTCACTTTTGCTTTGGAATGATTGATTTTGAAGTTATTTTATAATTGTTACTTTAGATAATAACAAGATCATGATCATTTGTTGTTTTTTTTCTTTGATTATGATTTATTTGTCTTGTACTTTGGTTTTTTTTGAAGTTATTTTATTATTGTTACTTTAGATTATAACAAAATGATGATCATTTGCTGTTTGTTTTCTATTTGATTGTGGATTGTCATCATGATGTTATGTGTAGGACAATGGGAAAGAATAAGAGAGGAACAAATAAACAAGGAGAGGCAGCAAAGGAAAGACAAAGGGAGTGTATGAAGAGATTATGTGAAGGTACACCATCTAATGCACCTAATGAAAGTGATGAACATTCAACAATTGAAATTGATATGATTAATGCACCAAATCAAAATGATCAACATACACCAATTCCGATACATATGATGAATGCACCTAATGAATGCAATGAACATAGACCATTTGAAAATGATTTGGTGAATGCACATGTTAATGAAATTGAAGAAGATTTACCATTTGAATTTGATGTGATTAATGAACATAATGCACCTAATGAAAATGAAGAGCATGCACCAATCTTAACACCTCTTAGAATAATTCGTAGAAAACCAAAGTTCCTAATAGATATTAATGAAAATATTGTGAAGCCAATGCATGATAAAATTTCCGAAAGAACTTGTAGAAGAATGGTTAGAAGAATGTGGAATAACTATTTTGAAAAATTAAATCAAAGTGGAAGATGCCAATTAGTTTTTGAAATGATTAAAAATATGAAATTTAGAGAGACGATGAAAATTTTGGGGTTAAGAACATCCAAAAATAATAGTGAAAGAACCATTGTGAGAAAAAATTTTGATGCATACCAAGCCATTGGTTCAAAATCATGCACTAAAGATGCTAATGTCACTCATCGTGTCCTCACATCAACCATAATGGGAAAGGAAATGAAAAAATCTTGTTTAATAAGAAAAACAAGCAAGTCATTAAGGATAAGTAGAACCACATTACACTATGCCTTAGAGAGGCGATAGAAAATTGAGGATCCTAACAATAATTCTCTTTAGGCATTCTCCAGTAGACTCTCACGCAAGGACAAGGCTGTTGTTGATGCACTAAGAATGTTAATTGATAGATTTTGGCATGACAACACAAGGGTTTCACCCAACCAAAGAGATGTTATTAGAAGGTGAATTGGAATTAGTAATCATGAGCCACATCCAAAACACTATTTAGATACAACTCAAACACAATTTTATGAAAGGTTTCTTCAAACCTTTCCTCAGATTAAAATTAGTCAAAGATTTTTTGAGATGACAAAACCATTTTATGTTAAGATTAATCATGCACGTACTACATGTTGTTGTAGGGTCCATGTTGAATTTTCCATGCATTATGATATTTATCGCTATATCTATTATACTTTGCACACTAACGATGTTTTGTAGGAATGTGTTCTACAAGCATGTCCTAAGTCACCAAGAGAATTTATTTCAAGTGTACTATGTAGACGAGATGATGGGTGCATTTATTATAAGATGATGTGTTTGAGAGGTTTTTATCCTTCATGTGGTGGTTTGCAACAGTTGCATAGATGCCTACATCTAGATAGCACACATGAAATTGGTAAGGAACTAGTTTCTATTGGAAAATATAAGTCAGTAACATATGGTGTTAAAGATGGAAAAGAATTAAAGAGGTGTGAGTTAGTGAAAAGGGATATATGCATAGCTCATTTTATGAAGATGTTTCAAGAGAAACTAGTATATGAGTACATAGGTCACACACATAGAGCTACATGGTTAGATAAGTAATTCAATTTGTGTAAGGACACTTTCCCCCTTGGCACTATTGTCTCTGTCATTGATTTTGCTAAGAATTATACACCAAAGCCACAAAATGAAGTACAATCTATGTATTACCACTCTACACAAGTTACATTTTTTGTACACATAGCATTCATGCATGCACATGATAGCACCGAGGAGGATAGAAAGGTTATAAGAGAATATCACTTCTATATCAGCGATGATCGTACACATTCCTCAAAGTTTGTGCAAGGATGCTTTACAGTCTTCTATGATAGTTTAAGGGAAAGAGATATAAGATACAACCAACACTGAATATGGTCGGACAATCGCACCACACAATTCAAGAATGCAAGGATGTGACAAGTGGTGTGCAACATTTTTGGAATTTCATTGAGGTAGGGCATGGAAAGGGAGAGCATGATGGTGTAGGAGCATGTGTGAAAAGAGCTCTTACCAGAGAGGAATTGAAGTATGAAGGTGGTGCAATGTTAATAGATGCAAAAACAATTGTGCAATGGTGTAGCTCTACGATGGGACCAGGTAATGCAGATAAGTCTATGGTTTCTAGATATTTTTGGTTAATATGTGAATCTAACATTGAAAACTATCTAGATTGTTGTACACTTATTGGATCAAGTGACATGCATTCATTTAGAAGTTCAAATGCAACATCACTAGTTATTTATATTAGACATATTGCATGCTTTTGCTCTTCATGTATGCATTTTTTGGGGGATGAATGTGAATCAAAAGAGTGGGTTGACCAATGGTCTTGTAGACCTTTGCAAACCCTAGATACATATCAACTTCCTAGAGCACTAAAAATAAACCGGATTGAAGCATCAGTGGATTTTGGCCATGTATTAGACATAGTTGAACTAGGTAAAGGGTTGTAATTTGCTACAATTTTAAGCTTAATTTATTAGTATTAACTTATGCTGATTTTGGTATTAACTTATATCCTTCTATTAAATGCAGGTCATGTATATGTCATTATTGCGGATGAGAACAATGAACAAGGAACAAATTACTTTTTGTGTCATTGTATTGAGGCCAAAAAGAAATTGACTTCTACAGTGGTTGATGGAGAGGGTATTGAGTACCCAATAGGATCCGTTGTTGTGATAGGGACATGGCTTAGAAGGTACCACGTTGTTGTTTCAAGTTCTATTAAGACCTCTTAAACTCATTTATTTAGCAGTCGTTGTATTGATTTTGGCATTATTCTTCTATAAAATGTAGGTACCCTATCAAAAATTCTAATGCCTCGTCGTTTGAGGACTTTGAGACACATAGACATATTCTTCATTACTCAAAACTTCTTGTTGCAACAAATATTCATTTGATTAAATATCGTGGTAGACCTCTTAACAAGGATTTGTGGAAAGTTCGTGAATCAGACCACAAGGCAATACTTGAGACACTAAGGGTTAGAGCTGATCCAGAAGGTTCACTTGATTGATTTTGGGCCATCTAGAAGAATAATTCTACAATATGGTAGAATAATTTTGACAATTTTGTATATATCTTTTGCGAAACGTTGTAACTTCTATTTTTTGTATGTGCTCTACATGCATATAAGTTGTAATATGCATATGAGATATAATGTGCATATGTAGATGCCAAATTTTGTATATAAAAACATCAATGAGTTGTAATGTGCATATCTAGATGCTAAATTTTGTATAAAACAACAACAATGAGTTGTACTGTGCATATCTAGATGCTAAGTTTTGTATAAAAAAACAACAATGAGTTGTAATTTGCATATTTAGATGAAAATTTTTGTAAATATAAATAGTAATGAGCTTGATAGTTTATATAAGATGCCAAATTTTATATATGAAAGTGTCCATGGGGCTGATTTGCAAATTTTGAATATGAATATGCAATTTTTTTTTCCAAGTGTTTTGGGAAAGTTTTGAGTTATTATTGAATTACCCAATTTGAAGGGCTAGTAGGAATAGTTTGAATCCAAGATAGGATTTTGGTAGGCAGCAACAACATGACCCCATAGGTTCAAATGAGTCATCCATAAGTGCCACGGTCTCCGAGTTACGCTACGTCAAAGTTTGACCATTTTTTCCACTTTGAGCGCTCAAGGGAAAACATCGCTACGAGGTGGCTCATAACAATCGGATGTCTTGGGGAGTGAGACAAGGGCACACCTAGTGTAAACCTAGCCACCTGGATGCACTCGCGCTGATGGTTCATTCCCACGACAAGCAGAACGAAAGATGCACTATTTTGCCACCTCTCAGTGACAGTTTTTGATGCGACAAAAAATATCTCACCACAAGAAAATGAAATCGAGTTGTCCAAAACTGAGATAGGATTTTGTAGGTAGTGATAATATGACCCCATAAGTTCAAACGGATCATCCATAAGTACCACAGTCTCTGAGTTAGGCTACGTCAAAGTTTGACTATTTTTTTCCCTTTGAGTGCTCAAGGGAAAATGTTGCTATGAGGTGGCTCGTAATGATTGGATGCCTTGGGGAGTGAGACAAGGGAACACCTAGTATAAACCCAACCACCCAGATGTGCTCGCGTTGACAGTTTGTGCCCACGACAAGCAGAATGAAAGATGCACTATTTTGCCACCTCTCATTGACAGTTTTTGATGCGACAAATAAAATCACACCACAAGAAAATGAAATTGAGTTTCCTGAAACTGAGATAGGATTTTGTAGGCAGTGATAAAACAACCCCAGAGGTTCAAACGGATCATCCATAAGTGCCATGGTCTCCGAGTTAGGCTACGTCAAAGTTTGACCATTTTTTCTGCTTTGAGTGCTCAAGGGAAAATGTCGCTATGATGTGGCTCATAACGATCGGACAAATTGGAGAGAAAGACAAGGGCACACCTAGCGTAAACTTGGCCATCCAGATGTGCTCACATTGATGGTTCATTCCCATGACAAGCAGAACGAAAGATGCACTATTTTGCCACCTCTCACTGATGGTTTTTGATGCGACAGAAAAAATCTCACCACAAGAAAATGAAATTGGGTTGCCCAAAACTGAGATAGGATTTTGTAGGCAGTGATAACATGACCCCATAGGTTCAAACAGATTGTCCATAAGTATCACGGTCTCTGAGTTAGGCTACATCAAAGTTTGATCTTTTTTCCAATTTAAGTGTTCAAGGGAAAACGTCGCTATGAGGTGGCTCGTAATGATCGAATGCCTTAGGGAGTGAGAAAAGGGCATATATAGAATAAACCCAGCCACCTAGATGTGCTTGTGTTAACGATTCATTCCCATGACAAGCAGAATGAAAGATGCACTATTTTGCACCTCTCACTGATAATTTTTTACGGTTTTTGATGCAATAGAAAAAATCTCACCATAAGAAAATGGAATCGAGTTGCCCAAATCTGAGATAATATTTTGTAGGCAGTGATAACAAGACCCCATAGGTTCAAATGGATCATCCATAAGTGCCACGGTCTCTAAGTTAGGCTACGTCAAAGTTTGACCATTTTTTCCGCTTTGAGCGCTCAAGGGAAAACGTCGCTATGAGGTGGCTCATAACGATTGGATGCTTTAGGGAGTGAGGAAAGGGCACACCTAGCATAAACCCAGCCATGTGGATGTGCTCACACTAACGGTTCATTCCCATGACAAGTAAAATGAAAGATGCACTATTTTGCCACCTCTCACTAATGGTTTTTGATGTGACAGAAAAAATCTCACCACAACAAAATGAAATCAAGTTGCCTGAATCTGAGATAGGATTTTTTAGGTAGTGATAACACAACCCCATAGGTTCAAATGGATTATCAATAAGCATCACAGTCTTTGAGTTAGGCTATGTCAAAGTTTGACTTTTTTTTTTGCTTTGAGCGCTCTAGGGAAAACGTTGCTACGAGGTGGGTCGTAACGATCGAATGCCTTGGGGAGTGAGACAAGGGCACACCTAGCATAAATCCAGCCAGCCATATGTGTTTGCACTGACAGTTCATTTCCATGACAAGCAGAATGAAAGATGCATTATTTTGCCACCTCTCACTGACAGCTTTTGACGGGTTTTGATGCGACAGAAAAAATCTCACCACAAGAAAACAAAATCGAGTTGCCTAAAACTAAGATAGGATTTTTTAGGGAGAAAAAACATGACCCAATAGGTTCAAACTAATCATCCATAAGTGCCATGGTCTCCGAGTTAGGTTACGTCAAAGTTTGACCATTTTTTCCGCTTTGAGTGCTCAAGGGAAAATGTCGCTACTAGGTGGCTCGTAACGATCAGACGCCTTGGGGAGTGAGACAAGGGCACACCTAGTGTAAACCTAGACACCCAGACACACTAGCACTAAAGGTTCATTCCCACGACAAGCAAAATGAAAGATGCACTATTTTGCCACCTCTCACCTATAGTTTTTGACGGTTTTTGATGCAACAGAAAAAATCTAACCATAAGAAAATGGAATCGAGTTGCTCGAATCTGAGATAGGATTTTGTAGGAAGTGATAACATGACCCCATAGGTTCAAATGGATCATCCATAAGTGCCATGGTCTCTGAGTTATGCTACGTCAAAGTTTGACCATTTTTTCTCCTTTGAGCGCTCAAGGGAAAACGTCGCTATGAGGTGGCTCGTAACGATCAAATGCCTTGGGGAGTGAGACAAGGGCACACCTAGTGTAAACCCAACCACCTAGATGCACTCGCACTGATGGTTCATTCCCATGACAAGCAGAATGAAAGATGCATTATTTTACCACCTCTCACTGACAGTTTTTGATGGTTTTTGATGCAATAGAAAAAATCTCACCATAAGAAAACATAATCGAGTTGCCCGAATCTGAGATAGGATTTTGTAGGTAGCGATAACACAACCCCATAAGTTCAAATGAATCATCGATAAGTGCCATGGTCTCCAAGTTATGCTACGTCAAAGTTTGACCATTTTTTTCGCTTTGAGTGCTCAAGGGAAAATGTCGCTATGAGGTGGCTCGTAATGATCAGATGCCTTGGGGAGCGAGACAAAAGAACACCTAGTGTAAACTTAGCCACCTAAATGCACTTGCACTGGTGGTTCATTCCTATGACAAGCAGAATGAAAGATGCACTATTTTTCCACCTCTCATTGACAGCTTTTGACGATTTTTGATGCGACAAAAAAAATCTCACCACAAGAAAATGGAATCGAGTTGCCCAAAACTGAGATAGGATTTTTTAGGCAGTGACAAAAGAATCCCATAAGTTCAAACAAATTGTCCATAAGTGCTTCAACTCTTCTTTTATATGTGATGAAATGATCAACTTCACTACATAAGCATGAAATGATGAACTTAAGCATGAAATGTCTTAATTGGTTCTTGAAATGATGAACTTCACTCTATAAGCATGAGTTTATTAAATAATAACTTCACTCCAATGTCTTCATGCATGAAGGACTCAAAGAAAATTCACTCAATCAAAAATACAGAATATCAACATTACCGGTATCAATACTTGGGTATACACAATATGAGCAATAGATAGTTTAAAAGTATACGCCATATGAGTTACAAGTAATGAACAAATAGGATCACATTTCAAGACATATACACAACTAACAAATTTGATCACATTTCAATAGAAAATAACTAAGTTTCAGCAATATCATGTTTCATATATATTAATGAACAAATTGGATCGAATATCAAGTTTCATATATATCAAAATGAACAATAATCATGTACATATATCAAAAAATGGCATGGATGCCAAATCAATAATAGTTACAAAAATGTGGCATGTGCCATGTCTGTCAAAGTCGATATATACATATACAAATGTCGAATATATAAAAAATTGGCCCTTCAATGACCACACCTATAACTATATATCTCTATCTGTATCTATGACTGTGGCGGATCATCAAAATTGAGCCTCTTCGAAGCAGTACGTGGCTCTACAGGTGGCTATACAAGGACAATTAAAATGTCTAATTAGATATATTTTCTCAATATAACATCAAAATAACTAAATACTGAACTCTAAATTGTTTGAAGTTGAACTGTTGATTACCTCATCTCTGTCTTCTGCAATTCGGTGAGGCTGAGGATTTGTGGGGTGTCCTGCAGGAGGCTGTAACTGGTAAAACACCATTAATACATGTTAATGACATATATGTCAAATAACACATAATAGCTAAAATGAATAGACTGAAAAACTAAAGCATACCGGAGCCTCAGATGGATGTGTTGTGGTCATAGAAGGCAAAGTCATAGATGAATCAATGACGACCATTTCCTATATCCATGGTAAGTGATCCAAAAGGAGTTAACTAGATGGTTTCAACTCTGTTGTGCACTTAGTGAAAAGGAGTTGATCTAAGACAGACATACCTTTTGCCTTGGTCGTGTTGGATCCCATAATATATGTGTAGG
The DNA here is from genome assembly GCF_030272615.1 of Cryptomeria japonica. Taxonomy (NCBI): domain Eukaryota; kingdom Viridiplantae; phylum Streptophyta; class Pinopsida; order Cupressales; family Cupressaceae; genus Cryptomeria; species Cryptomeria japonica. Next base: position 229,233,834 of record NC_081412.1, read on the forward strand.
ACTTCTACTGAAATGGAATGGTAGAATAACAGTAGGAAGTTTGCAAGGGGCCTGTAATAGTTTAAAGACAATCATACAAGTTAATAACCCAAATTTGTTGACAAACTAGATAAAACAAATATTTTTAACATATGTAGAAAAAATGCACACCGAAGCCTTGTATAGTTCTCCTGTAACCTTAGGAGGCCTAGTTGAATCTGATGCAGCTATTACCATTTCTGTATGAAAAATGATAACATATGATATAGACATAAAAGGATTTAGTTATTTTGAACAAGCAAGAATGCAATCCAAAGTGAATATGAAGATATCACCTCTTCCCTCTATTGAACCTCATCGATATCAGGTGCATTCATTAATTCCGTAAACCCCATATGTTTCTGTATATAGAACAAATAAATTAAGTGCATTTATCAATATCTACATATACATGTTTAATCATAATACATTTCAACAATTGAATTTAAATTGTAGTGAATTACCTTCTATCATTTGGGTATCCGAGAGGATATCTTTTTCTGCCTCGGAGTGCTAGAGGATGGCTTTGTCACACGAGATGTCCTTGAGGTAGGTGGGGTAAACTAATGGAAAAAAATTAACATAAGGGAAAAGAGCATGCATTTAATATATCACTTAAGTAAAAAAAATATAAATCTAAATGGTACCACATAGCTATCTTGGCCAAAGTCAATGGCTGAAAGCATGATATCATCAAGTTGGGACATCTCAGCCACTGATACGCCCTACAAAATATCAAGTAATGATACATATAATTAAAAAAATATATTTTGAATCCAATTTATTAATATATTTTTAATAAATTTAAAAATCTTTACCTCTGGTGGTGAAACTACTCGTGATGGTGGAGTCGATTGAACAGTATGTGGTGTACTCCCACCACCTATTGCACCCTACAATGCATTTTATTTATATGTCACTTTAAATTGTTCTAAAAATAAAAATTCATTTCTTTTTATAAGATTTAGTCACTTAATTGATAACATGTCATAAACAAAATTAAACACACTTGCGTTTGATAGAGAGGGTACAACATATTGAGCAGTTCATCAGTGAGGGCCACATCCTCTCCAGTGGAAGCATGGCATCTACTCCCGCAACATGTACACGAATGAGATGTCCCACCATCCTTGTCCGCATCAGTGTCTACACTAGAACATACACCCTAGCAGGTAGGGCACATATGCTGAATGGGCTAGCTCATGCCAGATGATGCATGAGGTGTTGTTGATGAAGGAGGTGCCACTAAGGAAGGAGGTATTGCTGATGAAGGAGGTGTCACTGATGAAGGAGGTGTTGTAGGTGCTGGTACATCTTCTACTCTGACTAGCTATGTCCCATCCTAAACAATGACATCAGTCAATGATGCAGCTGCCTGAAGAGTCTGTAATTCTATAGACTCCTTCAAGGATATAGGGACAGTGACATGAACCATGGGTTTAGGAGCTGTACACCTCCTATGTTATGGATCTACCACCCTATGGGCCCCAGGTCTATCCTGTAGAGAGCCTCTCCCTCTACCCTAAAATTTTTGGATGTCAAAGTAATTCGGCTTCTCACCGAGGATAAACTCGCAATACAACTTTCTCAAAAAATATAGAGGCACCTCCCAATTATTACAAGGTGGTTGGTCAAAGACCATATACCACCTATCCCAAAAAGCATCTTTCAACCTAGCATGAACACACTAATGTATAGGAAACTGAGTCGTATTTAGTTCTAGGTTGTTACTAGTAACGGGATCAATGAAAAGAGCACATATGTCAGCTTTAACTATGCCCTTTTTCTTCACTTGATCATATGACAACCCATCCGCATAAAATGTTCGACATCTATCCCTCCATGAACCTAATTCTTAACCTCCCTAGATACCTCATTTGCACTATTAGCCATTGTTTCTAGTGTTCTGGCAAGGGTTGAGTGGTGCTCAAGCTTAGAGGTCCTCAACCTATTCACCAATATATAAATTTGGGCACTATTTTGTGTAAGTCGATTGATGAGATCCTTTTGTGTGGCATCTACATGATCTAATGGAGGACATGGAGGGTTTCGGGGTGGTGGTGGTTGTTAAGGAGTAGCATTTTCAGGATTTTGAGGGTTTTCTTGTTGCTCTTGTGCAATGTTAATAGGGTTTTCTTGTGTTTCTTGTGCAGGAGGAGGTCTTTGTTGTCTATTTCTTTTTTGGGGATTGCTTGAAGAATCTGACATCAAATTAATAAAAACAAAACTTAAATCAATTAAAAAACCCTAATTTAATTAAAATGCAAAGAAAAATAATCAAACAAATCAAATCTTACCTGTTCGGCAGGTGCCATTGTTGAAAATTGCTTTCGATGATGGGAAAATAAAAAATTGTTGCAAACCCGTGCGGGTTCGATGCTTTTTTTGGCTTCTCCTTGCTGCTGTTCCATAGGGTTTGGTGTTGAAAATGGCCAAAACCCACGGCCTAAACAAAAGAAATATGTTTCTCAAAACCCATACGGGTTTTGAGAAACTTTAAATTTTTCTATTTAAAAAAAATGTTCCTCAAAACCCGTTTTGAGGAACTTTTGGTTTTTAAAATTGTTTTTTCTCTAGGCTTGGTGTTACCAAGCCTACCACGTTTTTTAAATTTTAGAACCCGTATGGGTTATGAATTTTTTTTTTTTTTTTGGCATGTGGCCACTTTTCTGTTCACCATCTTGGTGCACTTACCCAGTCCATGTGTTGTTCCTATAGTATTAGTGCCTAAAAAAGGAGGAAAATGGAGAATGTGCACTGACTCAAGGGAAATCAATAAGATCACTATAAGGTACCGGTTTCACATACCAAGAATTGAGGACCTATTGGACAATCTAGGAGGAGCAAGCTACTTCACAAAGGTGGACTTGAAGTTTGGTTATCATCATATAAGAATCAGACTTGGTGATGAATGGAAGATAACCTTTAGAACCAATGTAGACCTATATGAGTAGTTGGTGATGTCATTTGGCCTCACCAATGCACCTAGTACCTTTCAAAGGCTCATGAATGAAGTCTTAGTTGAGTTTACTGGTAGATTTGTTATTGTGTATCTTGATGACATTTTGATCTTCAGCGGGTCCAAGGAGGAACATCTCAAGCATGTGGAGATGGTCTTGAAGAAGTTGAAGGAGGCTCAACTCAAAATCAACCTTGAAAAATGTGAGTTCTTAAAAACAAAGATAGTTTACCTTGAATGAAAAGTTGCCTCTTAGGTGTCAAAAGATGTAAAAGTTGCTGAGCAACATTTTGCAACATTTTGCAAAAGTTGCACTTTTTATGTTTGGCATTGCAAAGTTGGTTCAACCAACTAAACCATTAGTATATAATATAAATATACTTCATTGTATGGTTTGGAGAATTTGGAATGCAAGAACAAGTTTTGTGTCTACAAAGAAACCTTGTTTTGTTCACCGTTTTGATAGTTTTCTTCATTTTTTGTTTCTTTGGTATAGTCCAGTACGAACTTGATAGGAGGATCTCAATGTAGGGCATGAGAGTTTATTGAATCTCCTTTCCAATAAGTTTGTTATCTAGCCTTATTATCTTTCATTGTAGAGATATCATCCATTCTCTGTGACTAGGTGTAAAACCCTTGCATAGTAGGGTTTAAGAATAAAATGGCTTTAACCTGAGCATCCATTGATGGAACCTATTGAAATCAAGTGGAATGATAGGTTAGGGTATGTACATAAGTTTAGAATAGGTTTTGTTATTTTAGAGGCCTTTGTGGAGGAGATATAATGAAGCCCTAGGCTCACCACTGGGAGTTGGTGAGTTAGGACAACAGAAAATGTGCAAATTCTGAGCACGTGGATTGGTGGAAGACAAAATGATACATGATTGGATATCCCTCTAAGTTCCCTTGAGGAATCCTAATTTTTTTTGAGCAGATGATTTGATTGGTGAAGGTTTTGAAGCACAACTTTTCAACTCACCCGGGTAGACCAAAACCCTTGAAATTAGGACAAATTTGGTTCCCATATGTGTATGGAGAACCCAAATGCAAATTTGAGATATTTTTTGTAACCTTGAAAAGGGTATCCAAAACTATAATTTATTTGTGGCCTTGTCTGGCAAGTTTTCAAGCTAAGTCCTTAAAACTGCCAAGGGAGGGCTAATTAAATTAGGCCTATTTGAGCCTGGTAGAGACAAAGAAAGGCTAGGAAACTATGACGATGGGTTTGAAGAGTCCCAAACCCCTCAAAGACATAAAAGAAACAATGTAAATGCATTTTTAACACCGAGAACAAATTAGTGTATTGTGATCCTTTGCAGAGGTGCTTGGAGCCTTAGGAGTGGAGTTGGAGATTAAGGTGGAACCCTCAATAGGAAGTTAGTTGTCAAAGCTGAAGTGGCTATACCTTGGAGGCAAGCCAAAGTGGATCAAACCTTGGAGGTATAGTAAGAAAAACCCCTGCCAAGTGCCATTGGATGGGCTTGAGGAGTGAAAGGGTTTAGTAAGACAACAAACCAGGAAGGTGAATAGAACAAGCTCCAAGACTCTCTACATCACCTATCTTATCTCTAACTGCTATATTATGAAGTTCCACCATTTGGTCCTCCATTTTCTGATAAAGTATTTCCACATGCATCTCTTTATCTTGAAAGATCCTCATATTAAATTACAACTTAAGGAGTAACCTTCCATAAAATTTCAAATGAGCCATTCTTACCCATTCCATTCCAAATTTTAAACTATGTTAGTCGACGATGGGGTTTGGGGCAATTTAACTCCAGCTTGTCCAAAAAATGATTTCAGCATTTCCTTGACTAGGAGCAATCCAAAAAATATGATATATTTATTCCTCATTCATTTTGCAAAGGACAAATCTACTTCCTCCCTTTATTCCTTGTTGATTATATGGGCAAATGAGAGGGGGGTGGTGAATTAGTTGACAATAAAATTTTATTTTTAACCTTAATACACCAATCTAGAGTAATTAACAAAATTATCAAAAAGTAAAAACACATGCAAGAAATAGATCAAATAGAAGAAACCTCATAATTTATGTGGAAAACCTAAAAAAGGAAAAACCACAGAGAATGGTAGTGGGCTTACTGTCTTGAAAGGCTCACTACCAAGGTGCTCATTATTGGTGGCCTCACTACCCTAAAAGGCTAATTATGGATGAAGGAAGAAAGATAAAGAGAATCCACCACAAAAATATAGTTTACACTGGCATAACTACTTCTGGGAACAATCCCCAACACTATACTTTGACAATAACTAGATTCTTTCAATCTTGCATGTCTTCAAGACAAAAAGCCATATCTCAACTCATAAAATCATATCCCTATAAATATCTAAAAATCATAATTCTCAATGTCAGCTGAGATAAAGATCTAAAATAGGTCTCCACTAAACATTTCAGTGGTCGGAAGGAATGAGAAGTGGACCATATCACACCATTCCACATTAAACATATCAAAAAAATATATACATTACCAAAGTTGGGCCCAAAATACATCCACACATTATACAACCTCAATATCCAATCTAAGTCCTCGATCTTCAGACCAATTTGGACACAAAGATAATATTGACAAACATCAAGTTCGAGATACCAAACTCATTTGGTGAAACTAGAAAACCTCCAACTGCACAACATACCTTCATCAAACATTTTTTTATCATCATACCACATTTGGACCTAATGTGGACCAAGGGATTTGACACCAATGATAACACATAGTATAATTATAACAATCTCCCCCTTTTTCATTGATGGAAACATCCATCAAGGAAAATGAAAGATCATCATTATGCACAACCATGTCTCTCTATGTCCCGCTTTGACAATAATGACAAAGGTGGACAAAACTCCCCCTGAGAAACTCATTCTTGCTCCCCTGAGAGGAAGCACATCAACATCAGTCCAAAAAAGAATATACATGTTGCTCACTAGACCAATGCACATTTGAAATGCACACTAGTTCAAACTAGTAAGGGGTAATACCCCTAACTTCTGGTAGAGATATTCAAAAGTATCTTTGCATAATGCTTTAGTGAATATATATGCAATCTTCTCTTTTGTAGGTACATACTCAAGTCTAACCTCATTATCTAGAACCTTTTTCCCTCAAGAAGTGATTTATGATAGATATATGCTTTGTTCTAGAATGTTGTATTGGATTCTTTGAAATATTTATCATGCTAGTATTATCACACATGATTGAAATGGGGTCATCAAACTTTACACCGATGTCCTTCAAGGTCTACTTCATCCATAAAAAATGAGTACAACAAGAAGATGCTATAATGCACTCTTCTTCTTTCATAGATAAAGCCATAGAATCTTGCTTCTTACTAGACCAAGTAACTAACTGGGAGGCAAGAAAAAATGCTCCTCCACTTGTACTTTTTCTGTCATCAACACTTTCAGCCCAGTTTGCACTTGTGTAAGCTGTGAGGGTAAAATATATGCTCTTGGGATACCACAAACCAAATTCTTATGTACCTTTAAGATATTTAAAAAATCCTTTTCACCACCATAATATGTGATTCGTTTAGTTCTTGTTGAAACCTTGTTTCCAAACATACTATATTCATGATATCCTATCTAGTAGTAGTAAGATATTCCCATCAAAAAAATTTCAGCCAATACCAAGTTGGTTATAGAGTTGTAGTTGCCTATGGATCGTAGAATCTCTCTTGCCAACTGATTCTCAAAAATATCTAATTGCCCAAGTGAAACCAAACTGAAAAATGCTATCAGGAATAGAACTAAAAAATTTGTTTTGGTAGATGCTAATATTAGTAATATTTCTGAGTTGCCCAATACTCAGTGGTATATGTCCACTTAAATTGTTTGAGTATAACATTAAAAACTTCAAAGATTGCAATTATCCTATTCCTTTTGGGATGTCTCCTGTCAGATTGTTATTGGTGAGCCACAATTTTTTTAGCTTGCTCAATTTTGTTATTCCTTGAGCAAGCACACCTATCAACCCATTTTGACTTAGATCCAAAAAGGTTAACTCTGTTAGCCTTCCAATGCCCTTAGGAATGGTTTCAGGCAATTTATTGAAACCTAGACTTAAGTTATTCAACTGGATCATAAAGAACATACTTACAAGCAGTGGTCCACTTAAATTGTTTGAAGATAGCATTAAAAACCTCAAAAATTGAAGTTCTCCTATGCATTTTGAGATTTCTCCTATCAGATTGTTATTGTTGAGTCACATTTTTTTGAGCTTGCTCAATTTTGTTATTCCTTGAGGAAGCACACCTATCAACCCATTATGACTCGGATCCAAAAAGGTCAACTCTGTCAGCCTTCCAATGCCCTTGGGAATGGTTCCCCCAGATTGTTGAAAGCTAGACTTAAGTAATTCAACTGGATCATGCTGAACATACTTATAGGCAATGGTCCAATTAAATTGTTTGAAAGTAGCATCAAAATCTTCAAATATTATAGTTTTCCTATGCCTTTTGGGATTGCTCCTGTCAGATTATTATTGTTGACCCAAATTTTTTCAAGCTTTCTCAATTTTGTTATCCCTTCAGGTAGCACACCTATGAAACCATTATGACTCAGATCCAAAATAGTCAACCCTGCCAACCTTCCAATGTCTCCAGCAATGGTTTCCCCGAATTTGTTGAAAGTTGGACCTAATTTAGTCAACTAGGTCATGTTGAACATACTTATGGGCATTGGTTTACTTAAATTGTTTAAAAATAGCTTCAAAATCTTCAAACATTGTAGCTCTCATATGTCCTTTGGAATTTTTCCTATCAGATTGTTAAAGTTAACCCAAAGTTCTTTAAGCTTTCTCAATTTTATTATTCCTTGAGGTAGCACACCTATCAACTCATTAAGACTCAAATCCAAAAAGGTCAACTCTATCAGCCTTCCAATGCCTTTGGTAATGATTTCCTCGAATTTGTTTAAAGCTAGACTTACTTTAATCAATTGGGTGATGTTGAACATACTTATGGGAATTGGTCCACTCAAATTATTTGAAGTTAAGAATAAATTCTTCAAATATTGCAATTCTCCTATCTCGTTTGGAATTTATCCTGTCAGATTGTTATTGTTAACCAATATCTTTTCAAGCTTTCTCAATTTTGGGGTAAAATTGGTCAACTTTGTTAACCTTCCTTAAATAATTTTGGGGTAAAATTATTGACAAATTTCAAACCAAGCTTGCTGGTTGGAAGGGGGCTCTCTTAGCCTAGGCAGGGAAGGTTTAGCTAATCAAGGCTTCCCTTCAAAATATTCTTGTTTTTTCACTGAGCCTTTTCAAAATCCCAAAAAGGTGCCTGGTTAGGCTTGAGAAGATAGAAAGGAATTTCCTATGGTCAAAGACAGAAGTTAAGAAGAGGTTGCATCTAGTCTCATGGGACCAAGTTTGTCTACCTAAGAATATGGGAGGTATGGGTATTCGAAATACGAAGGAGTTCAATGTGGCTCTTTTGATGAAACAACTTTGGAGAAGTTGGAAAGAAGATAATGATTGGAACAAAATCATATATGGCAAATATTTAAATGGATACTCAGATACTAAGGATATTCTGGTTGATGAGAAACCTATGGCCTCTTGCTCTATCCTTTGGAAGTTAATCTTAGGTACCAAGTCTTTTCTCTCAGAAGGTCTTTGCTAATCTTTAAAAAAGAGAAGAAAAAATCTATTTTGGGATGATTGGTGGTATGGTGATGCTCCACTAGTGGATGATCCTATGATTGATCATTTTTGGGAGGCTTGTACTAGGGAGTTTGGAAGATGGGTTACAGATTACATTAACAACCACAAGTGAGTTGACCTGATTGTGGTAGATCCTTCTCTGCAAATTATTCAAGATTGACTAAGATTTGTGCATAGTCCTCTATCTAGGTGTGAGGATCTCTTAAATTGGTCTCTATCTTTGGATGGTAACTTCTCTATTTATTCAATATTTAGGCTGCAAATGAAAGCTCTTTTTCCCAAGCCTTTCTAGGGGCCGGTTTGGAATCATAGGATCATTTCGAAAATCAACATTTTCTTTTGGCTACTCATTTAGAATAAAGTCCTGGCCATTGATAATCTTTGAAATAGAGAAATGGCCATTCCCTACTATTCTTATCTATGCTTGAATGATGCAGAGGATGCTTTTCATATCTTATTTAGTTGTTACTTTAATTGGGATGTTTGGGCCTTCTTTTGGAATTTGTGGTCTTTGGATTGGGTTTTTCCTAGTTCTTTTGTGGAGTGTTGGACTCAATGGTCTTATCCCTTTGCTAATCAATATCTTGCCTGCATTTGGAGCCTCATGTTGCCTCATATTGCATGGGGCCTTTGGAAAGAATGAAACAAGCAAATCTTTAGGGATAAATCATGTTGTGCTAATGTTGTTGCTAATAAATTTGATTTGGCCATCAGAGAAAACTTTCAAGTTATCTATAATGATCTTAAAGATGATGATTCCCTTTCTCCCTCGAAGGCTAATATGGAAATTACTTATAGATGGAAGCTTAATTGGAATATTTCCAAGCCATTGTTTAAGTTGAAATTCTCTAGAGATAGGATTAAGTTGTGTGCTCCTCCCTTGGGATGGGTTAAAATCAATATGAATGGGGCGGCGAAGGGGAATTGCAGACCTACTAGATGTGGGGGACTAGTTTGTGATAACAATGGCATACGTGTCTCAATGGTGGCCCTCCCTTTGGGTACCTAGACAAACCACCTTGTGAGTCTATTGCAACCTATGTGGGGATCAAATTGTCTAAAGAGAAAGGATTGGGGAGGGTTTGGCTCGAATGCGACTCCCTAAACATCATTAATTATTTAATGGGTTCCTCCCCTCCTAGTTGGTCGATTAAACATATTATTGAAGACTGCCTATTGCTCCTTAGAGACTTTGATGAATTTAAAATTTCACATGTATAACATGAAGGTAATAAGGTGATGGATAATTTAGACAACATTGAGGTTGGTTTAGCAAGTAGAAAAGTCTGAAATATTTATGACCATATCCCATTGGATCTCCACATCCTTATCAACAATGATTCTAATGCATGTGAAGTGCAAGGGGTTCTTGGAAATGATGGAGAATAGTGACCTTCATGGTGATTTGGGCAAGACATCATTTATGAGGGGAAAGTACTTTCAGGGAGTTTTTTTAATCATTTTCATCTGGTTTAGCTGGAACTTGGTTGTGTTGCAACTTGTTGTGATTGGGGTTTTTGGTAGGATGGGAGGAGACAAGAACCATCTGGAACCTAGGGTTCATGAAAAATGGAGAAGTAAGGCTTCTCTTTGCAATGAGATCTCAGCAAGAGGATTGACTGGCTATATCGAGACTTTGTATGGTGTGGATGTGCTTTTCATCAAGGCCTTTATTCAAGGGTGGAAGGATGGTGTGATTAGTGTCTATGGAATCAAACTATAGGTTAACAAAGATCTTGTGGTTAATCTATCCAACACCTTGATTGATGAAACCAAATTTTATAGAGATAATAAATGTGCGACTAAGGCAATGGAGACTTTTTCCTACCGAAAGAGAATGAAAAAGTGAGGAAGTATACTGCTGGTGGGTGGGATAAAACTTTACTTCTGAAACCATGGCGGGTGATTGCAACAGTCATCATGTGATACCTCACACTAGAAGATAAATTTTTAAACTTATTCAGCTATCATTTTGTCACTCTAAATCATTTTCAACTTAACAATTTAATTTATTTACCCTTTTATTGGGCCTCATCTTTAAATCATAGCATTAGATCTCATGTAAAAAGGGCTTCCTCCCCTATTCTCCATGAGGGCTTAATCTTGTTGATTATGGAGCATGTTAAATCCCTGCATGGTAAGAGGAACCCTAGGGATAAAACTGATATAGAATTTTAAAAAATATTCATGTCCATTATGGGGATACTTCATCTAAGGAGGAGGTGGAGTTTGATGGGGATATGAACTTCAATATTATTGATAATTAGGGCCCCTTGTCATCCATTTCTAAAGGCCCTAACCCCACTGGCAGAAAAGGTATTATTTTATCTGATGAAGATAATGACCCTGAATATGTTCCTGATTTGGTGGACCCTAGTATTGATGTGAAGGGAAAAAAGGGTGACTAGGGTTTATGTGTCGAGTGCTAAGGGTCAATCAAAAATCATTGGGCCCCTGGTGGTCAATGCCACTAAGCAAATGAAGGCCTATAAGATTGACTTGTATGGGCCTATGGAGGTTAGAGGTGTTAATTCTTTTATGCCTACTAATACTAGTGGGGATACCCTTAAGGAGATAGGATCCTTGATCCCTGAGAACTCAATTTTTAATATCAATTTGAGGAATTTATAGGATATTCAAAAATACCCCATTCTCCTAGATCTTTCAGGAGATCAATATTCTTAAGGAGAAGGCTAAATTGCCTAGCAGGAACTTGGACAATATTCTTCCTAATACGACATACTTGGATAATGGTATCAAATACCCCAAGAAGGATCATGAAGAGCACATTAAGGCCCTGGAAGATGATTATCACAAGCATAAGTAGAGTTTGAGTGTGGTGGTGGTGGTGAGTAAGGAAACCATGGACAATATTGTTAGACATGTCAAATAAATAGAGGACAACTAAGAGGGGGGTGGGTGAATCGATTGTCAACAGAATATAGAACATAAATCATTCAAAACCTTATATTTAGAGCACATAAACTCAATGCCAGAATGCATAAACCAAATATGAGAATAACTAATATAGAAATTAAACATAAACATAAATCACAGAATGGTTACCATCCATCCAGAGCACATGACACCAAGATTTGTATGTGGAAAACCCAGTAAAAGGAAACACCACGGTGGGAAGCCTACCTATAGTCAGATAATACTTCTTTAGTATATGATTACAATATGAGGGGCCTACACATGAGGGAAGGCCAACAACCTAGAGTGCAGTCCTCATCACAAAAAGGAGCCTCATTGACTACAAAATAAATCCAGACTACAATTCAGAAAGAAGAGTGAACTGCAAAGATAGCGTCTCCTATGCCTGAGAACAGTTTTGGTTAAACTTAGTACCAAAGGTCTTAAAACTCTCTTAGAAACCCAATTAGATCACCTATGATCGACCAAAACCTCTACATATGATTACAACATTATTCACACATAGATAGTCCTATCTCCCCATTAACATTTTCATGATCTACAAAGAGATCTTACATCATATTTATACCAACCCAGGACCTAAACAATTAGGTCAACCACCTAAAATATAATACAATGAATTCATAACATAAACCTACAATCCAATGATCAAACATTAAATCCCGTCAGTAATGCATCAAGAACATGACCCAATATAGGTTACCATAAACCAAATCCAACACCACCAATCAATAGGAATACGAACAAGATAACCAATAGCATCTTGAAAGACATAAAGAATTCATACCAACACCACTTATCACATGCATTAAAAGATCTTCAACAAAGCTCTGTCGGTAAAACCCTTGCCGGTAACCAAAAGGCTTACTAGAACAAATGATAGTATCTGAGTCATCAAATCCCAAACCAACTAATTGTGATACACATTTGAATAGAACGAATGATAGATCTAAAACAATTCCACAAACCATAGCATATCGAAGCATACCGGATAAATATAATAAACCAACTACTCTACCGGAACCAACCGGAAACTAGTAAACAACCAAAACAACTGGTGTTGCCCTCAATGAAAAACCATCACTGCAACACATAATCAATTCCTCCAAATTCCAAAAATCTCCCCCTTTGGCATTGATGGCAACACTATATGTGAAAAACATCCAAGTGCCAAGAAATGCCAAATAGGTCTCCCCCTATGGAAGATAGCAAACAATCTCCCACAAAATGATATAGCAATGGAGCTCTGAACCAAACTACCATAATGAATATATCTCTCCCTTATGTTTTTGACTAGAATTACTCTCCCCCTTTAACATCAATGCTATAAATCTAAAATAAACATCAAAGAAAAATCATAAATCCTCTGATTCATACAACTAACTACTCCCTCTGAGTAGTATCACAACCACATCAATCTGGAATGAGTAATAGATATGATAATGCATACCAGACTGATGCCAATCAACATCACTTCAATTAGCACCAGAGGGGCAGAAACCTCCAAGCTATCTCTGAAATATTCAAATGATTCTTTAGGGAAATGTTTAGTGAAGATGTCTACAATCTTCTCTTTGGTGTTCACATAAACCAGTCTGGCTTCATTTGCTTCCACCTTCTCCTTCAAAAATTTATACTTGATAGATACGTGCTTTGTCTTAGAATATAATACTAGATTCTTTGATATATCAATAGTAGTAGAGTTATCACAGTGAATAACTACCGGTTCATTACAATCCACCTGTATATCCTTCAACATTTGCTTCATCCATAGAACTTGTGTATAGTTAGTAGCAGTAGCGATATACTCAGCTTCAATAGTAGATAAAGAGGTGCATGACTACTTTTTTTTGATCCATGAAACAAGTTTCTTTCCAAAAAAGAAAGCTCCACTGAATGTGCTCTTCTGGTCATCAACATCTCGATCCTAATCTGTATCATAAAGTAATCATTTTTAGGAAGCCATAAACCATATTCAGTTGTTCCTTGCAAATACCTAAAAATCCTTTTCACTGCATTCTCATGATTTTCTCAAGGATCACTCTGATAACTTGATACAATACAAACTGCATTCATTGTTTTTGATTTAGTTTGAGTCGGATATAACAAACCTCCAATCATAAACTTGCACCTTGTATTATTTATCAGTGTAGATGCATCTTTCTTTGTCAATTTCTCACTTGTAACAATTGGAGTACTAACTGGTTTAGAATTTTTCATACCAAATTTCTTCAACAACTCTCTAGAAAACTTAGTTTGATAGAAGAAAATACTTTTATCAGTTCGAGTAATCTGTAAACCTAAGAATAATTTCATCTCCCCAATCATAGACATCTAAAATTCATTCTTCATATTGTCAAAGAATTCCATACAAAACTTATCTTCACCTCCAAAAATGATATTCTCATTCAATTTATTCCTAAAAACTCATTTAGTTCTAGTAACATTCTTATTTTTAGGTTGGGGATCTAAAGTCCATGTGTTATTCTTTTCTATCCAATCTAATTATTCTTCCATAGCTTTCATTGAACTTTCATCTTTACAAGCTTCAATTAATGATGTCAGTTCAACTTTAGAAATAAAACATACCTCATTAGGTGCCAACCTTCTTCTTGTCATCACTCTGTTGTTTTTGTATCCAATGATCTCATCTTTTGAATGATTCATCCTTACATACCTAGGAGTCTTCTGATTTTCAGTTCCTTTTTCCTAATCTTCAGTCACTGTTAAACTTTTTTATACTATTGGAGTAATTGGTTCAACATTTTGTTCCGATGTAGGTTCTGCCAGTTCAGTTATGATAATTTCCACTATCAGTTCCTTCTCATAAATTCAGATTTGACTTCTCTTCTGCTTATCCATCTTGACATTTGTGCTCTCCATAATTCTCTGCAATCTTTTTTTGTAACATCTATATGTTTTTCTTTCATTAGAATAACCAAGAAATATTCCTTCATCACATCTAGGATCAAAATTTCCAATGGAATCATCTCTTTTGATATAGAATGTACTACCAAAGATTCTAAAATACTTAACTGTCAGTGTATGACCAAACCATAACTCATAAGGTGTCTTAATGGTATGTCCTTTGATTTGAGCTTTGTTGAATGTCTACACTGTCATGCTTTGAGCTTCTCTCCAATAGACATGAGGCAGATTAGCTTCCATCATCATAGTTCTAGCTGCATCCAAGATAGTTCTTTTCTTCCTTTCCACAACTCCATTCTTCTGAGGTGTCTGGGGTGCAGATAGTTGTCTCCTTATATCTTTCTTCTCATAATAGTTGTTAAATTCACCGAAAGTAAATTCTCCACCCTGATATGACCTTAAGCATTTACTCTTCAATCATGTCTCTATCTCAACTTTAGCTTTAAAGATTTAAAACTTTTCAAATGCTTCAGACTTCTCCCTTAGAAAAGTAACCCACATCATTCTTGAATAGTCATTAATGATTAGCATGAAATATCTATCACCCTAAAAAAATTTGATTCTAGTAGGACCACACAAATCAGTATGTGTAAGATCAAGAATATCATTAGATTTGTCTTGTATACTCTTAAAATAATTTATAACTTGCTTTCCAATTTGACATTTCTTACATACCGTATTATAGGGCTTTACAATCTTAGGTATATCTCTAACTGCTTTAGTAGAACTAATCTTCACAATGCAATCAAAATTCACATGACACAACCTCTTATGCCATCACCAACTCTCATCAATTTGTGCAATCAAACATGTCTTCTCACCAGAGATCAAATGAAAGCTATTACCTTTAGTTTGTGTATCGGTTGCAATCTCCAATCCAGATCTGTTGATAATCTTACATTTTCCATCCTTGAATTGTAACTAAAATCCCTTATCCACCAAGTGTCCTACACTCAAAATATTATACCTTAAACATTCAACATAATAAACATTATCAATGTTATGCTTACCATCCAATGATATTGTTCTTATTCCCTTGATCATGCATGCTTTGTCATCTCCAAATCTACCCAGACCACTATCAAATTCTTGCATAGATAAGAACTTCCTTCTATCTCCAGTCATATGATATGAACATCCACTGTTAATTACCCATTTATCCTTGCCTTCAATTTTAGCAGTAAGGGCCTTCTCTTCATGTACCAGATCATCTTCCTTGATAGCCAAAAACACTCATTCCTTTCCTTTGCCTGATCCACTAACTGAATCTTGTGTCGGTTCATCATCAGAACCAGTCACACCTTCCTCATCCACATAGTAACATGATTTGTCTTTGTTCCTTCTATACTTATGCTTGTTCTGATAATCATCATTAGGCCTAAAAGATCTTCTTTCTCTTTCTTCAAATCTTGAATTCCTTTTAGGAAATCTCGATGCAAAATGACCTATCTTATTAGATGCAAAGCATTTAAAAGGTGATTTTCCTTCACACTTCATGATGGTCCTCTAGGTACTCTTCTATCAAATAAGACTTCAAGTTTCTCAAACTCTTCATATTCTTTCTTCATATCCTCTAGTTCTTTCGCATATAAAGCTTTCCAATCACTCTTGTCGGTAGCTGATGTAGATGCATGAAAAGCAAGTTCAGATTTAACATCTCTAGAATGTTTGAATTCCTCAAGTTCAAAAGAAGATAACTTCCCAACCATGGTATCCCTATTAATAGAGGTGTTTTCCATAGTTATCAACTCATTAATTTTAGTAGCCCCTTATCATCCATTTCTAAAGGCCCTAACCCCATTGGCAGAAAAGGTATTATTTTATCCGATGAAGATAACGACCCTAAATATGTTCCTGATTTGGTGGACTCTAGTATTGATGTGAAGGGAAAAAAGGGTGACTAGGGTTTATGTGTCAAGTGCTAAGGGTAAATCAAAAATCTCTGGGACCCCAGTGGTCAATGTCACTAAGCAAATGAAGGCCTATAAGATTGACTTGATGGGCTTGCAGAGGTTCAAGGTGTTAATTCTTTTATGCCTACTAATGATGGTGAGGATACCCCTAAGGAGATAGGATCCTTGATCCTTGAGAACTCAATTTTTAATATCAATATTCTTAAGGAGAAGGCTAAACCGCCTAGCAAGGACTTCGACAATATTCTTGCTAATGCGAGGTACCTAGCTAATGGTATCAAATACCTCAAAAATGATCATGAAGAACACATTAAGGCCCTGGAAGATTATTATCACAAGAATAAGTAGAGGTTGAGTGTGGTGGTGGTGGTAAGTAAGGAAACCATGGAAAATATTGTTAGACACGTCAAATAAATAGAGGATAACTAAGAGGGGGTGGGTGAATCAATTGTCAATAGATTATAGAACATTAACCATTAAAAACCTTATTATTAGAACACATAAACTCAATAGCAGAATTCATAAACCAAATATGAGAATAATCGATATAGAAATTAAACATAAACATAAATCACAATAGTTACCATCCATCCAGAACACATGACAACAAGATTTGTAACGTGGAAAACCTAGTAAAAGGAAACACCACGGTTGGAAGCCTACCTACAATCAGATAATAATTCTGCAGTATGTAGTTACAATATGAGGGGCCTACACATGCTGGAAAGCCAACAACCTAGAATGTACTCCTCATCACAAAAAGGAGCCTCACTGACTACAAAATAAATCCAAACTACAATCCAGAAAGAAGAGTGAACTGTAAAGATAGCATCTCCTATGCCTGAGAACAGTTCTGGTTAAGCTCAGTACCAAAGGTCTTAAACCTCTCTTAGAAACCCAATTAGATCACCTATGATCGACCAAAACCTATGCATATGATTACAACATTATTCACACACAGATAGTCCTATCTCCCCATCAACATTTCCATGATCTACAAAGAGATCTTACATCATATTTATACCAACCTGGGACCTAAACAATTAGGTCAGCCACCTAAAAGATAATACAATGAATTTATAACATAAACCCACAATCCAATGATCAACCATTAAATCCTGCCGGTAACACATCAGGAACATCCTCCAACACATTACATAACCCGGTCCATAACCTAGATAGTACCTAGCCCAATATAGGTCACCATAAACCAAATCCAAAACCACCAATCAATAGGAATACAAACAAGATAACCAACAACATCTTGAAAGCCATCTGGAAGTCATACCAACACGACTCATCATGTGCATCAAAAGATCTCCAAAAAAGCTATGTCGGTAAAACCCTTCCGGTGACCAAAAGGCTTACTACAACAAATGATAGTATCTGAGTCATCAAATCCTAAACCAACTAATCGTGATACACATCTAAATAGTACGAATGACATATCCAAAATAATTCCACAAACCAAAGTATATCGAAGCATACCAGATAAATATCATAAACCAACCAGAAACTGGTAAACAACCAGAACAATTGGTGTTGCCATCAATGGAAAAACATCAATGCAACACATAATCAATTCCTCCAAATTCCAACAATCTCCCCCTTTGGCATTGATGGCAACACTAGATGTGAAAAACATCCAAGTGCCAAGAAATGCCAAATAGGTCTCCCTGTATGGAAGATAGCCAACAATCTCCAACAAAATGATATAGCAATGGATCTCTCAACCAAACTCCCATAATAAATATATCTCTCCCTTATGTTTTTAACTAGAATAACTCTTCCCTTTTGACATCAATGCTATAAATCTAACATAAACATCAAAGAAAAATCATAAATCCTTTGATTCATACAACTAACTACTCCACCTGAGTAGTATCACCACCACATCAATTTGGACTGAGTAATAGATCTGATAATGCATACCAGACTGATTCCAATTAGCATCACTCAGGTTAGTACCGGAGGGGCAGAAACCTCCAATCTATCTCTGAAGTACTCAAATGATTCTTTAGGTAAATGTTTCATGAATATTTGTGCAATCTTCTCTTTGGTGTTCACATAAACCAGTCTGACTTCATTTGCTTCCACCATCTCCTTCAAAAATTTATACTTGATAGATACATGCTTTGTCTCAAAATAAAATACTAGATTCTTTGATATATCAATAGAAATAGAGTTATCATAGTGAATAACTACCGGTTCATTACAATCCACCTGTATATCCTTCAACATTTGCTTCATCCATAGAACTTGTGTACAGTTAGTAGCAGCAACGACATACTTAGCTTTAGTAGTAGATAAAGAGGTGCATGACTACTTTTTGTTGATCCATGAAACAAGTTTATTTCCAAGAAAGAAAGATTCACCGAATGTGCTCTTCTGGTCATCAACATCTCGAGCCCAATCTGCATCATAAAGTCATCATTTTTAGGATACCACAAACCATATTCAGTTGTTCCTTGAAAATACCTGAAAAATCCTTTTCACTGCATTCTCATGATTTTGTCTAGGATCACTCTAATATCTTGATACAATACAAACTGCATTCATTGTAGCCGATCTTTAGCCTGTGTACTGATCGCATTCTCCAACCTAGATCTCTTGATAATCTTGCATTTTCCATCCTTGAATTGTAACTAAAATCCCTTATCCACCAACTGTCCTACACTCAAAATATTATTCCTTAAACATTCGACATAATAAACATTATCAATTTTATGCTTACCATTCAATGATATTGTTCTTATTCCCTTGATCAAGCATTCTTTGTCATCTCCAAATCTAACCAGACCACCATCTAATTCTTGCATAGATGAGAACTTCCTTCTATCTCTAGTCATATGATGTGAACATCCAATGTCAATTACCCATTTATCCTTGTCTTCAATTTTAACAGCAAGGGCCTTCTCTTCTTGTACCGTATTATCTTCCTTGATAGCCAAAAATACCCATTCCTTTCCATTGCCAGATCCACTAACTGAATCTTGTGTCGGTTCATCATCAAAATCAGTCACACCTTCCTCATCCGCATAGTAACATGATTTGTCTTTTTTCCTTTTGTACTTATGCTAGTTCTAATAATCATGGTTAGTCTTAAAAGATCTTCTTTCTCTTTCTTCAAATCTTGAATTCCTTTTAAGACATCTAGATGCAAAATTACCTATCTTATTAGATGCAAAGCATTTAAAAGGTGATTTTCCTTCATACTTCTTGACGGTCGCTTAGATACTCTTCTAGCAAATAAGGCTTCAAGTTTCTCAAACTCTTCATCTTCTTTCTTCATATCCTCTAGTTCCTTCACATATAAAGCTTTCCAATCACTCTTGTCAGTAGCTGATGTAGATGCATGAAAAGCAGGTTCAAATTTAATATCTCTAGAAGGTCTGAATTCCTCAAGTTCAAAAGCTGATAACTTCCCAACCACGGTATCCCTATTAATAAAGGTGTTTGCCATAGTTCTTGGCTCATTAATTTCAATATCCTTCATCTTATAAGTTGGTGACAAATCTCTTAGTACTTTAGAAACTATTTCATCTTCGCTCAGAGATCCACCACAACATGGGATTCCCAAAATAATCTCATTAACTCTCTCCCTTAAAACAGTAATCCTTTCATCTTCTTTCATCTTTAGATTCTCATACCTTACCTGATAACCATCAAGTTTAGCAATTTTAATTGTAGGGTCACCTTCATTCAGAGTCTCCAATTTATCCCATATAGCCTTTGCAGTTGATTTATCAATTAGTCCCATTATTTGTTGATCAAAAAGTGCACACATAAGGGCTTCTCTATCTCTACAATCATTCTTAAATTCCTTATCCAAGCCTATCAGAGGAGGATTTCCAGATAAAGGATTAAATGGTGTAACACCTTTCTTAGTGATTTCTTAAATTTCCTTTCCAAGACATCTTAGATGAGTCTCCATCTAAATCTTCCATACCTTGTAATTTGTTCCATCAAGCTGCAAAATTTCTCTCTGAAAAATAGCTACAGATGTACTTGATGAACCTTAACTGCTAGATGCCATAGGATCTTCCTCAAGTAGTTAATCTTCTACAGAGAGGACCAAGCTTTGATACAAATTGTTAGATAGCTCAAATAACTAGAGGACAACTGATAGGGGGGTGAATCAATTGTCAATAGATTACAGAACATTAAGCATTAAAAACCTTGTTACCAGAACACATAAAATCAATACCGGAATGCATAAACCAAATAATAGAATAATTGATATAGCAATTAAACATAAACATAAATCACAGAACAGGTACCATCCATCCATAACCCATGACACCAAGATTTGTACGTGGAAAACCTGGTAAAGGGAAAAACCATAGTGGGAAGCCTACCCACGGTCAGATAATACTTTTGCAGTATGTGATTAAAATATGAGGGGCTTGCACATGCAGGAAGACCAATAGCCTAGACTGCAGTGCTCATCAGAAAAAAGGAGCCTCACTGACTACAAAATAAATCCAGAATACAATTTGGAAAGAAGAGTGAACTCAAAAGATAGCATCTCCTATGCTTGAGAACAGTTTTGGTTAAGCTCAATACTAGATGTCTTAAACCTCTCTTACTAACCCAATTCGATCACTTATGATCGACCAATACCTCTGCATATGTTTACAACATTATTCACACACAAGTAGTCCCATCTCCCCAATAACATTCCCATGATCTACAAAGAGATCTTACATCATATTTATACCAACCGGGGACCTAAACAATTAGGTCGACCACCTAAAAGATAATACAATGAATTCATAACATAAACCTGCAATCCAATTATCAACCATTAAATCCCGCGGGTAACAATATAAACCAATATTTAGGAACATCCTCCAACACATTACATAAACTCATCCATAACCTAGATAATATCAGACCCAAAGTAGATCGCCATAAAAACCAAATCCAACACCATCGATCAATAGGAATATGAACAAGATAACCGACAAAATCCCAAAAGCCATCTAGAAGCCACACCAATACTACATATCACATGCATCAAAAGATCTTCAACAAATATTTTCCGATAAAACCCTTACCGATGACCAAATGGCTAACTAGAACAAATGATAGTATCTGAGTCATCAAATCCCAAACCAACTAATCATGATACACATCTAAATACCATGAATGACAGATCCAATATAATTCTATAAACCAAAGCATACCAGAGCATATCGGATCAATATCATAAACCAAACACTCTACTGGAACCAATCGGAAGCCAGTAAATAACCAAAATAACCGATATTTCCATCAATGAAAAAACATCAA
Source organism: Cryptomeria japonica (assembly GCF_030272615.1). Taxonomy (NCBI): domain Eukaryota; kingdom Viridiplantae; phylum Streptophyta; class Pinopsida; order Cupressales; family Cupressaceae; genus Cryptomeria; species Cryptomeria japonica. Next base: position 229,255,574 of record NC_081412.1, read on the forward strand.
TGCAACACATAATCAATTCCTCCAAATGCCAACAAATACCAGTGAGGGTCTCCATAGACTTAATGAGTAGGCCATAGTTCTTTATGCTATCTCTCAGAGCAATTCCCCATTTGGCAACACATAGTTGGTCAAGAAGGCTAGGGCGGTGCATGCAGGTACACGTAAAAATCATAGAGCCCCATTGGAGGACTATTAGGATCCAAGAACACTGAGAGAGGGGGTGAGTTAGTGTTCTACCAGTAACACAGGATTTTATGCTTTTATACCAAATACATATAAATTGGTAAACAAATAAACATATAACTAGAAGCAAATGAACCATCCACATGAATGAACACCATAACACACAAATTTTTTACATGGAAAACCTCAATGAGGAAAAACCACGGTGGGATTTGTGACCCACAATATCAATTCACTAGCCATATGAAATATATGGCATATAATGGGGGCCTACACATGCAGGAAGGCACACTGCCTAGAGCACATGGCTCATCACTAAAGAGCCTCACTGACTAGAAGCTTTTGCTGAAGAAAAACAATGAAAGTGAACTCACAAAATGCATCTTCTATTCCAAGTAGAGTTATGGTTATAGCTCTGCTCTATACCAATTCATAAACCATGTGAACACTACTACCGGTATCACCTTCCCTCCAAGAATGTCCTACAAAACATTTACTGATCATTGTATGTTACAACATTCATATACAAATGATCTTTGCATTCACAATCCTTATCCACAAGTTCTATCCTCACATAACCCTTAATGATTTCCTATTTTACATTCATTTTCCATTTCATAATATCCTAACACACTGACCTATATACCCATTACAAACAATATGCCTTATGTTGGCTTACAATGCATTACAAAAGATATAGAATGTTGGCTTTATACAATAATTACAAAATTATTTTCTAAATAAATCTTCCTTAATGTCGGCTTCCTGAACTGTTTGATGTCAGTGTCGGTGTAGCCCTGAATGCTCCAAAGTCGGTGTTTGCTAGTGAATGCCTCATAATGTTGCTAAATGATTCCATCAAGTCTTGTTGCCATCAATGACAACAAAATGAATTGAATGAGTGTCAACTGCCAACAATCTCACCTTTGGCATTGATGGCAACACTCATGTGAAAAATGGATTCCCTGCTAGTTCAACTAAAATATGCTCCCTCTGAGCAATACACTCCTTCTGATATCCCGATATCCTTCCCATGTGTTCCTTTATGATTTTTCTGATATTTTTCACGTATATGCACACTCCCCCTTTGGCATCAATGCCAAAGACTGGCTAAAGAATTGAAATAATTTAGAAGAAAAGAATGAATGAATACTGTTAATTTCACTAGAGCTTGACTAACTTCAAAATTTCAAGGTATGCCTTATCTAACAACATAATATATGTATCCCAAGTGGTTTTGAAAGTTTCAGAAATGGATACTAGTCCACTTAGTAAGTGTGCTAGTGTTTCCTTCTCTTTGACTTCTGTCGGTGTGGGTTTAGCAATCATGTCCATGCACTCTCTCTTATGTACACCTAATGAATCTAATCTAGGACTTACTAGTCCTCTAAGACTTCTTGCCCTCCAAATGATCTTATCTTTCTCCTTCTCCAAAGAAAAAATTTGGTTGTCCAAGGATAAAATTTGTCCATCAATAGATGTGGTCAATGATATTAATCCATCAAAAGAATTTGTAATGTTAGCTATCTTAACATACAACTCCTTCAATTTGCCATCTACATGAGCTATAAGAATTTATATGTTACAACACACTCTGTAGATATTTGTACACTCTTTTAAACAAACCTCAATAAGAATGAGTTTGGCCTCAATTTTATTTTTCTCCGTTTCTATGATTTGATCAAAAGCTGCTCTTTTAGCCGTGGTGAACCTTTCTAAATCCTATCAGTCTGCGATCTGCCTCAATGATTGAAAATTGTTAGAAATATGCTCTGTTAGAGTTTTGAGCTTGCCGGAAGGGCTTGCTCCATCTTCAATCTTACAGTCAGGTATCAATTTGTGCAACACTGTAACTGATTGATCAATTAATCCCTTATCTGCAGTATCCTCCTTTAATAATTTCTGAGTAGCCATCATCATCAACTCAGTTGGACTCCTCTTAGTGACTGATTTCTTCTCAACCTGAGAAGTGTCAATTACCAAAACCTTTGTTGGGGAGTCAATATTGACTTTCGATATAGACTCAGTTTCCTTTACCTTATCCTCTTAAGCACTGGTGGCTTCACCACTTGATGCAATGTCGAATGCAACCGATGGAGTATTATCCATAATATTTTCTATAACCTGTACATTTCCTTCCTCAAAAATGGTTTCAGCCAGTATGGATTGTACACTCTCCTTAGCCGGTTCAGTCTGTATCTATAGTTACTGTCATTTTAGTCACAATTGGAGTTGAACTACCCAAAATACCTTTCCCTTTTGATTTGTTAGGAATGGTGGAAGTTGTAGCCTTAAAAAACTCTTCCTCAGATGTTAGAAAATCTAGATTTTTGTGAAAGAATTTTGCCCAGCCCTCACTAGTCTCATTAGTCACTTCATATACTCTGTCCATCATAAGGATTATCTATCTAGATTTGCTACTGAAAATTGTCCTATTAGCAACATTCTATACATCTTTTCATTTCATCATTACTAATAGCATCACATAAAGTCAAAAGTTCTACTTCTTTTGTCCCCCTATCCCTCTTAATAGCATCAAGTCTTCTAGCATCAAGTTTATTATACAAAGATAGAGGTAGCTCCTTCAAAATTTCTACTAAGGATTTCTTATAAATGTCTATATGTAACAAAATAGCCTCTTTTATTTCATTTTTCTCATTTTCTTCTAAGTTCTCATAACACATAGATACATTTCTCAAAATTCCATGTTTTGTAATTTCATCAATTAGCTCAGCACAGGTTATTTTGGCCTTACTCGACTCAGTATCATCACTCTTCTTCTTCTTTCTTGGGGTTGCTAGAGTAGATGTGACTGGTTTCCTTTTTTGTGTAGGCTTCCTTGCTGGAGGTGGAGGTGCAGTGGGTTTTGTTACTTTTCTAACAAGTCTCCTCCTAGGCTCTGTCTTCTTTTGCTCTACTAGTGGCTGATCTTCTTTCTTCCTCTATACCCTTCTAAAAGCTAGAGGTTCATTGTCATCAGGGTTAGAATTAGAGGGGATGAGGGAAATGAAAGCTTCAGACTTCTTCACTTTTAGAGTACTAGCCACTGTCGGTTCTCCTGCCAGTTTTGATCCATAACCCATTTCAGTGTCTATTTTGTGCAAGACATTCTGCACAAAAGTAGACATCTTCTCTATTTTCTTCTCCCTTCTCTTCCTATTAAAACCAGTTTTAACTTCAAAATCCTTCTCTCGTGTCATGCCAAAATGCTCCTGTTTTATCATCTAATGGGGCATCTAACAACATTTTTGCATAGAGGTCCAGGATGTTGTTATCCATGTCATATCCAAGCTCTGTGACCCATATTGTCCTAGGTTCAACTACCTCCATAAGGGTTTCATTGGTCTTCACCATGATATAGATATCAGTAGAGTATTTCTCCATAATGTTCTTTGATAACCTCTCTCTCTGCCTCATGTTTTCTTGAAATAATTTAAAGTATCCCCAAAGTTTTTCATCTCTATCGGTACCAATATCATTGATAGCTTCCTTAATCTGCATACCTACTAGTATTTCATGATCCCAATGCTTCTTGCCAAGACCAAGTAGCTCATTCATGAAGTAAACCATCAAACATACAATGAAATTACCATATCTGAAAGTTCCTTTCTTAACTCCCTTAATCTTTCCAATATTTATCATTAACTCACTCCTCAGCCATTCACATAATTCATACTTTGCATCATTCCTTAACATCTGATATGCAGAATGAATGCATGAACTAGAAATGGAATTCAATTGGCTAGATTGAGTTACCTTATAACCAATTACCATACTTACAAATTTCACATCAGTGTTGGTGATTATCTTGATCCTTATTGATTTGTGATCATGAGTTGCACCGATGAGTTTCTCGACCTCTGAGTTATAAATTTTCTTGCTAGGTTCTTGTCTAACCTTGGGTAAGCTGGTGACCGCTTGAATAACCTCCTTGAACAACACTTGGACCCTAGTACCCCGATCGGTAAACACGAATGTTATAGGTACTAAATGGGTATTCAGAAACAAGTTAAATGAAGATGGTGTTGTAGTTCACAATAAGGTAGGATTAGTATGCAAAGGTTATGCGCAAGAAGAAGGAGAAGACTATGGAGAAACTTTTGCACCAGTGGCAAGATTGGAAGGTGTCAAAACACTACTTGTATTTGCAGCTCATAATAAGTTAAAAGTATAAAATGGATGTCAAGTCTACATTCTTGAATGGGATACTAGAAGAAGAGGTTTATATAGAGCAGCCTGATGGTTGTGCATTGATAGTTAAGGAAGACATGGTATGCAAACTACGTAAAGCCTTGTATGGATTAAAGCAGGCACCCAGAGCATGGTATGAATGACTTCATACTCATTTGATGAAGATAGGATTTTCTGGAACTAGTGATGACAACAACATTTATCTCAAGTCTGAAGGAGATGATATACTGGCCAACGAAGTATTTATAGATGACATTATATTTGGAGGAAATGATGACATGAGTAATTGTTTTGTAGATGAAATGAAGAATGAATTTGAGATGTCATTAGTAGGGGAAATAAAAATTTTCATAGGCTTACAAATATAGCAGATGAAGAATGATATTTTTATTACTTAATCCAAGTATGTGAAGACGGTTTTGAAGAATTTCGGTATGAGTGACTATAAACTAGTTGGAACCCCAATGGTTACATGTTGTAAATTGTCCAAGGAAGATGCATCTAAGTCTATATATGAAAAGGAATTCAGGTCAATGATTGGCAAACTACACTATGTTGTTCACAGTTGACCAGATATCGCCCATGTAGTTGGTATTGTGGCTAGATTTCAGAAGAATCCAAAGGAGGCACATCTGATGGCAACTAAGAGAATCTTTAGATATCTGAAAGGTACTGTTAATTATGGATTATGGTATCCATGTGGTGCAGATCTTGACTTGCAGGCATACACAGATGCTAATTGGGTAGGAAATATTGATGACCGGAAGAGTACTATTAGTGGAGAATTCTTTTTGGGAGGAAGGCTAGTCTCAGGGAGTAGTAAAAAGAAGAGTTGCACTCCACAATCTACTGCTAAAGTTGAATATATAGCAGCTTATATGAATTGCACATAAGCTATGTGGATGAGGTACATTTTGGAAGGTTTGAAGATGAAAATATCAGAACATATAAAGATTTTGTGTGATAATACTGTTACCAAATTTTTGCACATGCCAAATTTAGTGCCCTAATGAAACCTTGCATTCATTCATTTTGAAAAGATCAAATAATGAACCAGGAAGAAATGCATTGTTTTTGTCTAACTTGTTTGCTTCATATGCAGATACAGGAAACGTAAGACAACATGTGGATTAAAATGTGGCTCCCATGATGGTAGAGCTCAGCATGTTGTAGATCACAGAGATATTCATGCTCCATTGCACTTTCAGGTATGACATGGCTATTAAAACCTTCAAGCAAATTCATTTGACAAGTGTATCACCAAATCCCTTGCGTGGCTATTGGGAAATTCCAAAAGAAACTCAAAGCAAATACAATCGGCCTATGTAAATTTTTTGCTTGGGCACCAAAGAGGATTTTAAAAGGCGAGAGAACTTCTAAGTAGTTTCTTTTTAAAAAGCATGAAGAATATTATCCCACATTGGTCGCGGCAAGGAGCATTTTCTTATTTAAAATCAAATTTACATTTATCCTTAGTGTCAAAGCTTATGGGCTTTTGGCAAGTGGCTGATTAAGGAAGAGGTGGGCCCCCCATATGTGTGCGCATCTCAATCTAAATTTTGTGAGCAGCTAGCGGGAGGAGGCTAAAGGTTAATTGGGTAGATTGGACATAAATCGCGGTGATCCAATAGTTGTCGCTATTTCGCGATGGTTAGATGCTCGCTAGATATCATCATGACTTAGCAACTGGTGAGGTGGCGGTCTAGTGGCAGGTGACATGGCACAGATGGACAAAGATATGGAAGGTCCAATAGTGATGACATGGTAGAACAAGTGGCATGTCACCAAAGGTTTCATCGAAAGCATCAGTTCCATAGACACAAATGAAAGGGTGACTTATTGAGAACACCTTGGTCGCGATGAATCTCTATAAGGTTTCACTAAAAGCTTAGTTCCATCAACATACGGTGTATCAAAGAAATTAGAACTGGTCCCGCCGATAAGAGAAAGGTATCGATGAAACTGCAGGTTTGATAAGACTTGTAAACGGCTCACCGAGGGAGTAGTTTGGCCGAAAGAATGATATCCAACAGAACCAAAGGTGACATGGTAGTCTAGGTGGATCTGTGAGTGGGCCATAGGCTAACATGTGGTAGGCTTGACAAATAGGTGGTACCTAAGCGGATCTCATGAGCGAACTAGGGGGTGCCACATGGTGACATGTAGTAGAGGGGAGTAGATCAATCAAGGTTAATAGTTAGGCAGATCAAGGAAGATTGAATGGTGATGCGAGAGATCTAACGGTGGTCACTATATCATGATAGAAAGAAGCTTTCCAGTTATCCCTGAGAATTGGTGACAAAGCACATGAGAAAAAGGGTGAGCGGCCCAAGTGAGATAAGGGCCGTGCAAATTGAGCAAGTTGATCAGATCAAATAGTTAGGTGAAGGATCTAGTGGTGGTCGCTATACTATGATCGGAAGATGTGCAATGTTTATTCACCATGACTGGGCAACCAAGTAGTGGGGCCCGCTAAGGAAGCAATTTAGAGGAAGAAATAAAGAACGCAGATTAAGGTTGATCAGACGAAAGCTTCATTTTGGTAGTGAGTCTAGGTCATGCTAAGATGGCAAGGCGGGAACCCCAGAACCAACCAAGAAGTGACATGTGGCGGGCCTAATAGATGGGGAGAGTAGTTAAGGTGAGTTAAAGGCTAAGAAGATCACAATTGATCGATGGCAATTAGAGAAGATTTGACTGTAATCGCCAAGTCACGGTGGGAAACTACTCGTTAGGATTTCCATCATGACCCAGTGATTGATGATGGAACTATCATCGGGCATTGAAATAACATGTTTGAGGCCACGTTGAGAACTTGATAAGGAAGCATTCAGTTGGGAGTGCATCATCAGCCATCGAAATAAGTGTTTTAGTGCTAACCCAATAACCTGATGACCCGATGGAAACTGTTGAGGGAGTGCGCAGTTTGGAAAATGTCATCGGACATCAGAGTAAGTATTTTGATGCTACTTCAATGACCTAATAGAAAAGAAGGTGAAATGCAAGTGTATCATCGACCATCAGAATAAGTGTTTTAGTGCTAACCCGATGACCCAATGAAGAAATCAATGCTAGTTACAGTCAGAAGCTGAAAGTGGTGGCAGGAAAGGTAGCATCCAAGGGTCCATGTGAAATAAGAAGAAGTCATCAGGTAGTTTGTGATCCATGCAAAATAAGAAGAAGTCATCAGGTAGTTTGGGATCCATGTGAAATAAGAAGAAGCCAACAAGTTTGCATGAGTTTTTCTCATAATTTTGAGGTGACAAGGCTTCATTTTGAGTGTTGCATGGGTCAACCTTAGGTTGATTAAGAGTTTGAACTAAATTACCCACTTGTTTGCATATTCTAAAGCCTTTTTTGGTGGCATTTTATTTCTACTCGATCAGTTTTCAAAAAAGATTTTTTCAATGGGAGTTCATCTTCAGTCATTCTGGAGTCATCTTTCCTCTACTTTTTGGAAGGTTTTTGTATAAAGTGAAAAAGTTTTATCTTTTGTCACTAGTTCTTTTCCTTTCCTCAACATGATTGTGGACTGATTTTAGGCCCTTTCACACTAAAGGATGGCATTGTAGCTCAACAGTATTTGAGTTTTTTGTAACAATAGATTCCTTATTTTTTCAGTAATATAGTAGCATATTTCCTTCTTGGTACTTCTTGTATTATCTAGCGAATGAATCAATTGATGATTTCCTATGATTTTATCCTCTAATTTGTCTCATTCAATCAATTTGTGGTACAAGGAGATACATATTAGTTGTAGGTTCTAGTTTATGTTAGTTGATTTTAATTCCTTGAAGTTGTGAAAACTTGTTGTTTTCCTTCATGCATGCATTAAATTCATCCCTTTCTAGGAAATTTTTATAAATCTACATGTTCAATTGAGTTGTGAGCTTCAGGGCTATTTGTTGGAAGGTTTTTTGTGAGTTCTGTGTTTGCAAATTTCAGAGAAAAATATTTGGTGCATCACCCCATTAGGATAGATTTTCAGTTACATGCAATATTTCTATTCCTTTTCATATCAAAAGTATTTGTAGGAGATTCATCAAACAGGAAGCCAACTTGATCTTCGGAGATTCACCTTCAACTTGAGCAACCCACAGGCTTGAAGGTGTTACCATGTTTCATAGTATTGCTTGGTTCAACACTTAGCATCACAAGTGCAATCCTCCATGACAACATTTTTTGGCATGCCCAGTGGGACCTCTTTGGATTGATCAATCCAAATCTTTTTCCACAAAATTCTTTTTTTGTGTGTGAAAATCAGAAATTACAGCCTTTGGAGGCAAAATCTACCCACACCTAGCAACTCCGAGTTATAAGTTTGCTAGTTTCAGTAGTCTGAATGTTGGTATGTTTCAAAAAAGTTTAATATTCTGAATCCCAGCTATTTAAAAGAGAAAATATGTTTGATTTTCAGTGACAATATCATTATCCACCTCCATATTATGAGGGTACTACTCCTACACCTTCCTATCAGCCATACCCAAATAGCCATAATGTTTAATCTAAATAGCCATAATACAACCAATAACGAGCATGTGTATCCTTCTTATCACCTACCCACCACAACTCAGTCCGCATGGAAACCTAACCTAGCTTTCAATCGGCCTTGGGAAGGTTATATTGATGCAAATTGGTATAGTTCAGAGCTTAGAGAGATAAAAGGTATGGTACAAAAGCAACATGGGTTGCAAAAAAAAGCATTGACTGATCAAGCTTATCATTATGAACAAGAGATGGAGGCACAAAAGATATATTATGGAGAAAATTTTGCAAACAAGTTTGTTGCTAAAGAGGAACAACTGACTGCTAAAGAGGAACAACTTGCTGCTAAAGATGAGCAAATGAAAATGCTAGAAGAAGAGGTGACAAAGGCATTTGAGGGATTTGTTGATAGGGTAAACAATGCTAACTGTGCTATCAAGGAAGAATTTCTTGCAAGAGAAAAGATTATGAGCATGTTGTTTTCCAAGGTACAAGAGTTAATGGCCCAATTAGCCCCTTGCATCTCAAGCCAACCCACAAATGCAAATCCATTGCATTTAGCTATGGAGGAATATTGGTTACAACAAATTATATATCCACCAAAATGGAAAGGTGAAAAGAAAGAGTTGGCAAACTTGGCTTACCAAGATCAAGATCAGCAACATGAAATGCAGAAAAGACAGTTTGAGGAAAATCTTAAGCAACATATAGCTGCAACGGAGAAGAAAAAAGCTTCTAAGATGAAAATACCAAGCTTTAAATAAGGTGACTCTCCTAAATCTCCCAAATTCAAAATTCTATGTTTTAGGAGTGCTCAATCATTTCAAGAACAAGTTATTGAATAAGTGAATCCCTATAAAGAGATCATTAAAGAAGAGACCATCCTGAATCAGCCTATTAAACAAGAGCCTCGCAGATTTGCATTCCCAAATTTTATACAACCTCTTTTAGTTCAAGGGTATCAACATTTCATTCCTAAAGAACCCATTGATGTCTTGGTTTTTCGAAGTATTTAGGTCAAAAAATAAAGAAAAAGAGGTACTTAGTGAAAATAAATCAGATCTCTCACCTATTGAGATGCATGCTTATGATATTTAAGATGATAGGTTAGATCTATTATAGCTAAAAGAAGAGGTTATAAATGAAGAACTGTAGGTTCAAAATCTAGAAAAGGTTGACAATTATCAAGTTCTAATTGATTTGATTGATGAGATGCCACTTTTTGTGGAAGATGAGGAAAATGAACTTCAAATTATAGTCATACTAACTTCAACACAACAAGAAGAGGTTCAAAACATTGTTATTTTGATCACACAAGAGAGCTGCAACAAGGTAGTAGACAATCCCCTCTTAGAGAAAAATGAAAATAATGATGAAGAGGACTCATTTTGGGAGAATATAGAGGTTTTTGTTTCAGATTTAGATAATAAGGGGTCTTTTTCTGAAGACATTCAATTGAAACAACATGGTTGTGATCAGCAAGAGCATTCACATGATAGTCACAAAGAATTTATTCATGAGCATGAAACAGAGGGCAGCTTTGTTGAGTAGGTTCAGGAGGCTGAGGTAGATGCAAATTTGGTTCAGGTAGAGAAAGAAAATCAGCAAGACACAAATTTCCATGATATAAGCCTTGAACACAATCAACAAAGTGTAGTAAACAATACTCAGCATAGTGAAATTGAACAAGAGGTGAGTATTTTCTCAAGCATCATTGAAGTTTTTTGTTCTAATCTTGTTGATAACTCTATACCTTTGGAAAGAAATTTTTTTGGTCAGCATACTTAGGTGGAGGAAACAATTATGGTTCAGGAGACAGTTGACAGAGTAGAAATAAGCAAGGAGAGCACAAGCTTTGTTTACACAAGGGGTTGTCATATAAGATATCTTTCCAGATTGGAGGCCAAAAAGACAATACAAAATGAGCTTATGCCTAAAAATGAATCTTTAGTAAAAGGTTATCATCTTACCTATACCTCACAGATAGCAGTATATATGAGCAAACAAAAGAGGTAGACCATGCTATTTTCATACTTATAATAGTCTTGCAGCATTATGTGAGGCACCTCTTCATACTATATTTCTTCTCAACTACTCATAAGCTTCTGAAACATCCTAAGCTAGGAAGAAAAGGATGTTATTTCTCAAAACCAATGAATGGTTTTGTATAACTAGGGTTCACTCTTGGTTAGGGTAGGCTAGAATAGTTTTCTAGTTTCAGTTTTTTTATTTCAGCAACTTGTCAAGCCTAGCTATAAGCAGAGTTGTAGTATTTTCCATTGAATAAAGTTCTTTCAATCACATCACAGTTGAATTTTCAGTTTCAGTTGAGTTTTCCATAAGTGCACAGGATGCACATGTTCTCTAACTCTATTTTAAACAAAGTTATAAGGATTGTTTTTGGTTTGTTTTGATGCTATTTTGCTGTGAAATGTTGAGCTACAAAAGAGGGTTTTATAGAATTCAAGAAGTTTTCAAAGTTGGAAGGGTAGATTTGACTCTATGCCCAATGGATATGCTAGGTTACTAGTCTATGTTTTGTTTAGCAAGCAAGCACCCCTGAGAGGATGCCAAAAATGTTACCAAATCTTTGCACATGCCAAATTTAGTGCCCTAATGAAGCCTTGCATTCATTCATTTTGAAAAGATCAAATCATGAACCAGGAAGAAATGCATTTTTTTTGTCCAACTTGTTTGCTTCATGTACAGATGCAAGAAAAGTAAGACAACATGTGGGTTAAAATGTGGCTCCCACGAGGGTTGAGCTTAGCATGTTGTAGATCACAGAGATATTCATGCTCCATTGCACTTTTAGGTATGGCATGGCTATTAAAACCTTCAAGCAAATTCATTTGGCAAGTGTATCACCAAATCCCTTGCGTGGTTGTTGGGAAAAGTGAAAAAAAATCAAAGTAAATGTAATCAACCTGTGTAAAGTTTTTACCTGGGTGCCAAAGAGGGTTTTAAAAGGCGAGAGAACTTCCAAGTAGTTTTAGTCACCAGGCATGAAGAACATTTATCCCACATTGGTCGTGGGGAAGAGCATTTTTGTATTTAAAACCAAAGTCACATTTATCCTTAGTGCAAAGCTTATGGGATTTTGGCAAGTGGTCAATTAAGGAAGAGGTGTGTGCCCCCCCCCCCCCATGTGCGTACACATCTCAAGGCATCCAAATTTTGTGACCAGTTGGTGAGAGGAGGCTAAAGGTTGAGCGAATCGGGTAGATCAGACACAGATCATGGTGATCCAATGATTGTCACTATATTGCGATGGTTAGATGCTCACCAAATATCATCATGACTTGGCGAGTGGTGAGGTGGTAGTCTAGTGGCTGGTGACATCGAATGGATGGACAAAGATATGGAAGGTCCAGTGGTGATGACGCAGCAGAATAAGTGGCATGTCACCAAAGGTTTCACCGAAAGCATCGATTCCATCAACACAAACCAAAGGGTGACTTATCAAGCAGACGTTGGCCGCGATGTGTCATGCCCAAACTTTTGGGCACAAACGGAACAATTTTTTTCACTAAAATAACCTAATAAAACTAAATTTGCTAAAAAGAAACGCAATAACAAGTTTTGTCTTACCTATGTTTTGAGTTAACCTAACAACTAAATCAAGAATGTGAAAATAAATTAAATTAAATGTAGAATAATAACTCTCCAAAGGTATCATTATCATTTCTTTAATTAATATTTTAATTTAAACAAATAAGCTTTAACTAATTTGTCAAGAGATATTAACAATCTCAAATAACATTTAATTTTCTAGAAATGATTAAATTAATGCTAGCACTTAGATTATTGAATTTAAATAATTACTTAAGCTAATGTAAATAAAGTGACTAGATTCGACTATAGGATTAATTAAAACATTAATAACATTTGCCTAAGATAATTCATCCCCTGAAATGCCCAAATTTGATTTCTTGCAACTATATTTAAAAAATAACACATTAAAGGATGCCTATAATAATCCCCTAAGGTTAAATATACACAAAAGTCTTTTATAATTCCACATTAAAATAAATCTCCGAGAAGAATTAAATTTAAACATATATATATATATATATATATATATATATATATATATATATATATATATATATATATATATATATATATATATATATATATATATATATATATATATATATATAATTGTTTATTAACAAATATATATATATATATATGCAAAGAATTAATTGATTTAGAACAAAAATGATAAAATAAAATTATAAACACTCTTACAAATAAAACCTTGAACTACATAACTAAAATACACTAGGGGATTACCCTTTTCAAATTTAAAAAAGGGTTTCCCCCCCTTTTACTTACTTCAATACTAAAATATGTCCATGCAACCTAATTAAAATTTTATAAAAGAAAAACTAGCTATTCCATTCTTATCTATGTTACAAAGGCTAACCCTAACCTGAAAAATTTGGGTTAGGGTGCCCTTGTTATACTTTTTTTTTTCCCTTTGCATGTGTGTTATGCAGGTTCATGGTGGAGGCAGATCTATAGAGCAACGATGGCGGGCTTCACGTAGTGACCGTGGGGGTTAAATGGTGGTGGCGAAGGACCACGTAGGGGGCTCCCCACAGGGATGGCCATAGTCGTGCCTATGGGTCACAGCCCACAGTGGCAGCCTTGGTCACCACTGTGAGTCACAGCCCATAGCACGACTCCCGCTGCCACTGTGGGGTGCCACCCACAGGGGATGGCAGAAGCTACCCCTACTGTGGGTTGTGGCTGCCACTGGGGGTCGCCGCCCACAGTGCACGCTGGCCGCCCTGTGGGTTAATTCACAAGGGCCGAGGCTCATGGTTATTATATTTATTTTTTTGTTTCCTTATTCTTTTTGTATATATTTAAAATGCAATATATATATATATATATATATGCACATATAAACATGCACACACACACACACACACACACACACACACACATATATGTAGGGATTAAATTGGCTGTCATAAATAGAAAAAAAATAGCAACTTAAATAACTTAATATTTTTTTATTTTATTTTTAAATATTTTTAATATTTATGCATACATATTTGGATTTAAAATACATGGCATTTAAATTTAACCCCTTTTTTTTTTGTGAACATTAAAGCAGAATATTTAATCTAAACATATTTTAGATAAATGTATTTCTCCCTATAAGAATCATATAGTTAACTTTAGAGCTAGTTTAAATTTATCTAGATTTATTTTCTGAAATATTTTTAAGGAATAAAATGGCAGATTTAAATAATTTATAGAAGCATTTAAATAGACTCGGAATAACTTAGGAACATTTGGAATGCAACTACTATTCTCCAAATTTCTATTAAACCATATATGGATTTGGACATAAATGAATGGGACTAAGAGAATCATTTCTAGCTCACTAACTTTAATGCTTTTGTACTCCATTCATTTCTATTATTTTCAATAAGCATAAAATGATGAAATGCCTTTCTCTATTTTCAAAAATAAACACAATAGGTTTTACTCATACTATAGAAACTTAACCCATAGATATATATTTTAATTTGCAATGACAACTTAACAAAAGAATACTTTCTTTAAAGAATATTTAGGATTCAATATTGTCAACATTACAAATGGGTGAGATACCCAACTAGTCTCTCATTCCTATTAAATGAGGACTTTAAATAAAGTGAATATATTTCTTTTTCAAAATAAATACAACATGTAACTTTTCATATACATTTCTGCAACTAAAATATAATATCCCATTCCCTAATCTTTTTCTGCAACTCAAGTAAAACCAGCAACCCCTAGCTTGTCTTTTCTTTTCTTTCCCAAGCAACCTACATATAAATCATAAGGCTATGACCATAGAGAGCTCACCTCCCAGCCTAGGCTTACTAGAAACCACCCCCGAGCTTGGAGAACCAAGCCCTAGACAGGTTACACTCAAGCAAACACAACAAGCAAGGGAAAACAAAACTCAACAAGCACTTTCCCATCCAAGGCTAAACTTCATCACAAAATGTGATGTTTTTACAAGGGTGGAAGTGGACCTGATACCTTGAGGATACTACATGGATGGTAGATCACAAGCCATCTCATAGCAACCAAAATACAACATAAGTCCATTAACCCCACATCCTTATGCCCCCCAAGGCATACATGCCATACTTTCTCCCCTTATGACCCCTGAATGCGTAAACAAGGCTATGCAACCAAGGTCTCACAAACATCCCTTGAGATCACTCTCATAATGAGAGCCTCTCATTCTAAGGCTGTCAAACTCCTTCCACCCCCAAGACCATTCTACTCTCTCAAGAGTAGAAGGCCTTGGATACTCTCAACAAAAGAAAAATGCATAAAAGAAATAAAAGGAAGACCACATAATCTTTCACAAAGGAATTACAAGAAAACAACATTTACATACAAGCAATCTTTTAAACATAAATATACAACATGAAAGGAAGAAGATGAACCAACCTTCAATCTGCCCAAAGGTTTGCTAGAACTAGTTTGAGGAAGAGCAGCCCAATTCCACAAATCTTTCCTCCAACACTTAGCCAAAATTCTATCCTAAAACTATTATTTTCAAAATTCCAAGATCTCCAAAGATGGAGAGTGGTTGATTAACTCACTAAGTCCCTAATCCTTGCCTAAGAAGTCTTCTCTCACTCTTCCCAACCTCTTATAGGTTGCTAAAACTGGAAAGAGAAAAGGTAAGAGAAGGTGTGGAAGAGAAACTGACACAAGAAAGGAAGGTTATCTATCCTAGGAGGAACCTTCTAAGTTGAATTTTCGCTCATCTTGGGAAAATCACTTTTTGTGGTGACTAAACAGTCACATGGGAGTAGTCACATGTTTAAAAATACCCCTAACCCATAGGTATACCCTATGGACCTTTGGAAAAACCCTTAAATTAACCCTAGTAGTCCATTTGACCTCTTAGAAACCCATCTGAAGTTAACCTATGGCTCAAACCTCTCTACCCAAGGCAAATTTGGGACCACACTCAAATGTTTGAAAAGGGCTTTGGTTGAAACAAACTCTGTCCAAGAGACAAGTCAAAATCAAGACACTAATCAGCACGTGTCAAGTGACACAATAAAATACATTACAAAATTACATAAGGAAATTGTCTCTTGATGGATTTAAACAAATTAATAAATAGATTTTAACACACATGCAACATTTACTTTTACAAATAAAACATGATACATACGGGGTGTTGTCTCTCCAAATAGACAACCCCTGGTTTTATGAACGTACATAGGTCTAGGTTTGGTTCTCCATAATGTTTCCATGGTCACATGGATAATTTTCTTGTGCATCTCAATTACACATTAGTGATTCCAATTAACCTCATATAATATTAAACACATGAATAAGAATACACATCAAACACTTTGCATACAATTGACATTAAAAAAATCAATATATCTTATATCCAAATAAATCTACATAAGCAATTATCATAATCCTCATAATTTTGATCCATATATAAGATAAGCATTCCTATTTCTATCATCATAATAAAGTCCTGCAAATCCAATAATGACATACATCATCTCAAAGTTATCCTATTCTAGAATCATCTAAAGTTCTATATCCATAATGCATAGAAATGAAGCATCAATATACATCAATGTTATCCAAATCATGGAATCATACGAGTTATAAATCCATAATGCATAAAAATAAAGCATCCATAATAGTCTCAACATGAAAATCATGAAAATGCTAGGATGAGTCAGGGTAGGGCCTCACACCCTCCCCCTCTAGGCATAAACTTCCACCTGGAGTTCATCAAAAAGATGGGGGTACTGTGATCTCATACATGCTGCATCCTCCCATGAAGCTATAACCTCATCATAGAAATCCCACTGGACCCTAACCTGGTCTAGCTCTTGATCTCAAAGGGCCAACATCTAGCATGCCAAAATGTGAGTGGGCTCCAAAGCTAGATGCACGTCCAACTCCACCTGCAAGGCATCCCAATCTAAAATATGAGACTCATCATAGATATACTTCCTCAAAATTGATACTTGAAACACATCGTTGATGCATGATAGGCTAGGTGGCAATGCTAAATGATAGGCAACTGGTCCTATCCTCTCAAGAATCTCAAATAGTCCTACAAAGTGAGGTGTGAGCTTAGAACCCTTTCTGTAATGGATTGGACTCTTATGCGGTTGCACTCTCAAGAAGACTCTGTCTCCAACCAAGTAGCTACGATCTATCCTCATCACATCTGCATACTTCATATGTCTATCATGTGCCTCTCTAAGATGTTGCCTAATCAAATCCACCTACTGCTCCATATCCCGAACTATCTCAGGACCAATAGAAACTATGTCCTCTATGCGGTCCTGACTCAATGGTGTCTTACAAGGCCTGTCGTATAATGCCTAATAGGGTGACATCCCCAAAGAAGCGTGATGCCCATTGTTATACGCAAACTCCACTAAGCGAAGGTACTCTTCCCTTCTAGTCTAGTGATCCATGACGTACATGCGAAGCATATCCTCTAACACCTGGTTAACCCTCTCTATCTGACCATCCATTTTTGGATGATAGGCTGTATTGAAATTGAGCTTGGTGCCCATAGCTGCCTACAATGCCTTCCAAAAGGAAGAAGTGAAGAGGGAATCCCTATCAGAAATAATCTTGTGTGGAATGCCATGAAGTTTGACAATGTCTTGCAAGAACACTTGTGCTACTATTGGTGCTGTGAAGGTAGTCCGAACTGGTGAAAAGTGGGCCACTTTGGTCAACTTATCAACTATCACCAAGATGGCATAATGGCAACGAGATGACATGGGGAGACCAATGATGAAATCCATGGATATAGTATCCCACTTCCACTCTGGTATAGCATGAGACTAGAGCAACCCACCTGGATGGCAGTGCTCTACCTTGACTCTCAGACACTTAAGGCATCGGGTTGCTAACTCAGCAATAAGTTGTCGCATTCTTGGCCAATGATATAACTATCTCAAGTCTACATGCATCTTCTTAACTCTGGGATGCACTGTATAAGGAGCTCTATGAGCCTCCATGACAATGAACTCTCACAATTTCCCAGAAGAAGGTACATAGATGTGCCCTCTATGGTGTAGTAGTCCATCTGACTCAAGGGAATAATCCACATATTTCCCTTCTAGAGTCTCCTTAGACCGTATCACCTAACAAACCCCTAAATACCATCCATCCTCTAGCAACTGCTATAGTATACAATCTCTCAAATATGTGCCCATAGATATGGTGTATACCTCGTGATGTCTCCTACTCAAAGCATTTGCAAATACATTTTATTTCCCTTTGATGTAGTGAATGTCAAAATCATACTCGCTTAAGAATTCCATCCATCTCCTCTGACGTGCATTAAGATTCGGCTGAGTGAATATGTACTGAAGGCTCTGATGGTCTGAATGAAGCTGAAAATGATGACCCAAAAGGAAGTGTCTCCACCTCACAAGTGCATGCACTACTACTACAAGCTCAAGGTCATGAGTAGGGTAGTTAAGCTCATGAGTCTTAAGTTTCCTAGACTCAAAAGCTATAGCCCTACCATCCTGCATGAGGATTGCTCCTAAACCCTCTAGGGAAGCATCTGTGCAAACCATGAAGTCAATTGAGGGATCTAGCACTACAAGGATAGGTGCGCTAGTAAGTGCCTTTTTGAGTTCCTGAAAGGACCTCTCGCACTTCTCTATCCACTCAAATTTCTTTCCTTTATGCTAAAGAAAAGTAATAGGATGTGCGACTCTAGATAATCCCTCAACAAAGCGTCAGTAATAACCTACTAAGCCCATGAAGCTCCTGACCTCTGTCACACTAGTTGGCACTGATCAATCCATAATAGCCCTAATCTTTGATGGGTCGACTGAGATCCCATCACTAGATATAACATGCCCAAGGTACTTGACCTCTGATCTAAAGAAAGCACACTTCGACAAACTGCCATACAACTAATTGTCCCTCAAACACTGGAAAACCTGCCTCAAGTGTTCCTCATGCTCCTTCTCATTCTGAGAATATATCAATATGTCATTAAGGAACACAATCACAAATCAGTCAAGGAATGTGCGGAATACCCCATTCATGAGGCTCATGAAAATAACTGGGGCATTCGTAAGACCAAATGGAGCCATGGTGAACTCATAGTGGCCATATCTAGTGTGAAATGGGGTCTTGTGGATATCGCTTTCCACTATTCTAAACTGATGGTACCCTAACTTCAGATCAATCTTGGAAAATACTTTGGCACCCTGAAGTTGGTCGAATAAATCATTGATCCTAGGCAAAGGATATCGGTTCTTGATGGTTACTTTGTTCAACTAATCCATGCATAATCGAAGAGATCTGTCCTTCTTCTTCATGAAGATGACTGGTGCACCCCAAGGGGATACGCTAGGATGAATGTGGCCCTTCTCTAGGAGTTCCTCAAGCTACATCTTGAGCTCATTAAGCTCATTTGTGGTCATCCTATAAGGTTTTCTCGAAACTGGCTCAGCTCCTAGTACAAGGTCTATATGAAAGTCAATCTCTCTACAGAGAGGCATGCCAGGTAACTCTAAAGGAAACACATCTAAATATCCCTTAAGGATAGGATGGTCGTCAATAGATGGCTCCTTTTCATCATCTTCCTCTCTATCCCTAATGGTGATGGCAAATAACTGACATACCTTTTGCATGCTCCACTTAAGGTGCATTGCAAAAATCATACGAAGAGACACGGGTCTCTGAATCCTAGTGATTACTATGGGTGAACCATGATCATCCTCACACTCGATCTTTTTCAGGTGACAATCCATCTTGGATCTATGGACATAAAGCCAATCCATGCCAAGTACGATGCCATAGGATCTAAGTGGTGTAACTCTAAGGTCTACTAAGGTGGTGGTATTACCAATCTAAAGCTGACATCCCCTAACCTCTGATTCCACTAACACTCTAGCCCCTAAAGCTAACTCCACTTCCCAACTGACACCTTGTCTAACTGCCACTAGCCTGCAACGCTCCACAACCAATGGAGATATAAAGGAGTCAGTATCTCCTAAATCAAACAATATAGATACACTGCTACCACTAATCATACCTGCAACCTCAATAACTGTGGCTTGGTGCTCTTTCTGGCAGTTGTCAACCGCTATAAAGACCCTATGGGACTTGCCCATATCCCCAACTATAGGCTCTAATGTTTCCATCCTCTGACTGCCTACCATCTGACCTTGAGGACACTCCCTCACCATGTGCCCCATGGCTCCACATGTGAAACAAGCACCACGTGCCTGAAACTACACACCCTGAGGCCTAGAGAAAGACTATCCCCCTATCCTACTAGAACCACTATAGCCACCCTTGGAGGACTACTAAGTCCTAGCCAGAGGTGTGTAAGGAACCTGGGATCATTGATCTCACCTTTGACCCTAAGACTGCCACTACTTGGGCTTTACGCCCTGCTGACTCTATGGAGGCCTATGCCTCTAGTTTTGTTGTGACTGCTATGGAGGAGGGGGTTTGGAAAACCCCAATGTGTGTCTATTATTACCCTTCCAATGGGGTTTCTGAAACTCCTAAGTCTAGGGTATAGGGTTTTGGTTCTAGAACCGATCCCTCATGTCCTGTGGCTTGACATGAATCTCCTCTACTATCAAGGCCTTCTCCATGGCAACCCGAAGGCTCCCTGGAGCAGCCATCCTTACCGATCCTGCTATGCCGACATTCAGTCCTTTGATAAATCAGTTGACGAGAAGCTTCTCATCTTTCAGGTAGTCCACATATGGTAAGAGCTTGAAGAACTTTCTCTCATACTAGGTCACTGAGAGACCCTTCTGCTGGAGGTCATGGAACTCATCTACCCTACACTATCTGTAATGCTATGACAATTACCCCTCCCTAAACCTCTCTATAAAAATCTCCCATGTGAGGGTGTTTGTGACTAGGCCACACTTGTATTCCTCCTGACTCCACCATGTGGAGGTCGGTCCTCTCAATAGGTGGACTACTACACTTGCCTTCAGATTGCTCTCATAGGAGAACAATGCAAAGCACCTATCTAGGCCCAAAAGCCAAGCCTCAGCTTCTACCCCATCGGTAGATCCCCCAAAAGATGGTGGCTGGAGGTGCATAACCTCTCTGATCAAATCCCCTCGATCATGACATGATCTCTCATAATACACTGGTGCTACCACTGGAGGTGGTCCTGGTAGGTGAACGGACTCAAGCTCATGCCTAGCCTGACTCTCTACAGGGTTAGGAGGTGGACTCCTACTTTGTTCCCTATCTGTTGATCTATGGCTCCCTGAGTCCTGGTTTTCAACATGATGATCCATTGCTAGAAGCCTATCCTGGACTATCCCAATTAGGTTTTGAAGTGCTAATAAGATGTCTTGGTTCAGGTCAGCCGACCGTATAGGAGGAGCCTCTGGGTTCCTTTCTGAAACTGATTCCTCCCTATCGACCTCTTCGCATGCCATGCGCACATGCCTAGGACCTCTACCACGTTTGCGAGCTTGTTGCGTAGTCAGAGGCATCCTTATGAGAAAATAAAATAAAATGAAATAAATAAATAACTTTTTGGAGAAAAATTTAATTAATTAAAAATGAATATAAAAATAAATATAATATAATTAATTAATTAAATAATTAAAGCGAAACATAATGGAGAAAGGTTCCTAGTGTTGGAAACCTTGCTCTGATACCAAAATGTCATGCCCACACTTTTGGGCACAAACAGAATAATTTTTTTTTACTAAAACAACCTAATAAAACTAAATTTGCTAAAAAGAAACACAATAACAAGTTTTGTCTTAACTATGTTTTGAGTTAACCTAACAACTAAATCAAGAATGGGAAAATAAATTAAATTAAATGAGAATAATAACTCTCCAAAGGTATCATTATCAGTTCTTTAATTAATATATTAATTTAAACAAATAAGCTTTAACTAATTTGTCAAGAGATATTAACAATCTCAAATAACATTTAATTCTCTAGAAATAATTAAATTAATGCTAGCACTTAGATTATTGAATTTAAATAATTACTTAAGCTAATGTAAATAAAGCGACTAGATTCGACTATAGGATTAATTAAAACATTAATAACATTTGCCTAAGATAATTCATCCCCTGAAATGCCAAGATTTGATTTCTTGCAACTATATTAAAAAAATAACACATTAAAGGATGCCTAAAATAATCCCCTAAGGTTAAATATACACAAAAGTCTTTTATATTCCCCATTAAAATAAATCTCCAAGAAGAATTATATTTAAACATATATATATATGTGTGTGTGTGTGTGTACTATATATATATATATATATATATATATAATTGTTTATTAACAAATATATATATATATATATATATATATGCAAAGAATTAATTGATTTCGAACAAAAAAGATAAAATAAAACTATAAAACCTCTTACAAATAAAACCTTGAACTACATAACTAAAATACACTAGGGGATTACCCTTTTCAAATTTGAAAAAGGGTTTCCCCCCCTTTTACTTACTTTAATACTAAAATATGTCAATGCAACCTAATTAAAATTCTATAAAAGAAAAACTAGCCATTCAATTCTTATCTACGTTACAAAGGCTAACCCTAACCTGAAAATTTGGGTTAGGGCACCCTTGTTATACTTTTTTTTTTCCTTCGTGTGTGTGTTATGCAGGTTCATGGCGAAGGTGGATCTACAAAGAAACTATGGCAAGCTTCACGTAGTGGCTATGGGGGTTAAGTGGCAGTGGCGGAGGGCCACAGAGGGGGCTCCCCACAGGGATGAATGCAACCGTGCATGTGTGTCATGACCCACAGTGGTGGCCTTGGTCACTGTTGTGATTTGTGGCCCAAGGCACGACTGTCGCTACCACTGTGGGGCGCCACCCATAGGGGATGGCCGAAGTCGCCCCTGTTGTGGGTTGTGGCCCACATTACGGCTACGGCCGCTGCTAGGGGTTGCCACCCATAGCGCGGGTCGGCCGCCCTGCAAGTTAAATAACAGGGGCCGAGGCTCATGGTTATTATATATATATTTTTTGGTTCCTTCTTTATTTTGTATATATTTAAAATGCAAATATATATATACACATTCCTGCAGTTATATGTTTTCAAAAGATGCACAAGTTGATAATATTAGCGAAGAAAATTTTAGACTTATATATATATATATATATATATATATATATATATGTGTACATATAAACATGCACACACACACAGATATATATATATATATATATATATTTGTGTGTGTGTGTGTGTAATTTTTAGCTGATAATTGTTCTATATTTTTTTTTTAATATATATATTCAGGGATTAAATTGGCTGTCATAAATAGAAAAATGAACCAGCAACTTAAATAACTAAATATTTTTTATTCTATTTTTAAATCTTTTTAATATTTATGCATACATATTTGGATTTAAAATACATGGCATTTAAATTTAACCCCTTTTTTTTTTGTGAACATTAAATCAGAATATTTAATCTAACAGATTTTAGATAAATATATTTCTCCCTATAAGAATCATATAGTTAACTTTAGAGCTAGTTTAAATTTATCTAGATTTATTTTCTGCAATATTTTTAAGGAATAAAATGGCAGATTTAAATAATTTACAGCAACATTTAAATAGACTAGGAATAACTTAGGAACATTTGGAATGCAACTACTATTCTCCAAATTTCTATTAAACCATATCTGCATTTGGACATAAATAAATGGGACTAAGAGAATCATTTCTAGCTCAATAACTTTAATGCTTTTGTACTCCATTCATTTCTGTTATTTTCAATAAGCTTAAAATGATGAAATGCCTTTCTCTATTTTCAAAAATAAAAGCAATAGATTTTACTAATACTATAGAAACTCAACCCATAGATGTATATTATAATTTGCAATGACAACTTAACAAAAGAATACTTTCTTTAAAGAATATTTAGGATTCAATATTATCAACATTACAAATGGGTGAGATACCCAACTAGTCTCTCATTCCTATTAAATGAGGACTTTAAATAAAGTGAATATATTTCTTTTTCAAAATAAATACAACATGTAACTTTTCATATACATTTCTGTAACTAAAATATAATATTCTGTTCCCTAATCTTTTTCTGCAACTCAAGTAAAACCAACAACCCCTAGCTTGTCTTTTCTTTTCTTTCCCAAGCAACCTACATATAAATCATAAGGCTATGACCATGGAGTGCTTACCTCCCAGCCTAGGCTTACTGGAAGCCACCGCCAAGCTTGGAGAACCAAGCCCTAGATAGGTTACACTCAAGCAAACACAACAAGCAAGGGAAAACAAAACTCAACAAGCACTTTCCCATCCAAGACTAAACTTCATCACAAAATGTGATGTTTTTACAAGGGTGGAAGTGGACCAAATACCTTGAGGAGATTGCAAGAATGGTAGATCACAAACCATCTTATGGCAACCCAAATACAACATAAGTCCATTAACCCCACATCCTTATGCCCCCCAAGGCATACATGTCATACTTTCTCCCCTTATGATCCCTGAATGCATAAACAAGGCTATGCAGCAAGGGTCTCACAAACATCCCTTAAGATCACTCTCATAATGAGAGCCTCTCACTCTAAGGCTGTCAAACTCCTTCCATCCCCAAGACAATTCTACTATCCCAAGAGTAGAAGGCCTTGGACACTCCCAACACAAGAAAAATGCATAAAAGAAATAAAAGGAATACCACATAATCTTTCACAAAGGAATTACAAGAAAACAACATTTACATACAAGCAATCTTTTAAGCATAAATATACAACATGAAAGGAAGAAGATGAACCAACCTTCAATCTACACCAAAGGTTTGCTAGAACTAGTTTGAGGAAGAGCAGCCCAATTCCACAAATCTTTCCTCCAATACTTAGCCAAAATTCTATCCTAAAACTATTCTTTTCAAAATTCCAAGATCTTCAAAGATGGAGAGTGGGTGATTAACTCATTAAGTCCCTAATCCTTGCCTAAGAAGGATTCTCTCACTCTTCCCAACCCCTTGGACAGAGTGAGAGTTCCCATTGGTTGGTCTTCCCATCCTCTTATAGGTTGCTAAAACTGGAAAGAGAAAAGGTAAGAGAAGGTGGGGAAGAGAAACTGACACAAGAAAGGAAGGTTATCTATCCTCGGAGGAACCTTCTAAGTTGAATTTTCGCTCATCTTGGGAAAACCACTTTTTGAGGTGACTAAAGAATCACATGGGAGTAGTCACATGTTTAAAAATACCCCTAACCCATAGGTATACCCTATGGACCTTTGGAAAAACCCTTAAATTAACCCTAGGAGTCCATTTGACCTCTTAGAAACCCATCTGAAGTTAACCTACGGGTCAAACCTTAGTTGACCACTCCCAAGACTCTCTACCCAAGACAAATTTGGGACCACACTCAAATGTTTGAAAAGGGCTTTGGTTGAAACAAACTCCCTCCAAGAGACAAGTCAAAATCAAGAGACTAATCAACACATGTCAAGTGACGCAATAAAATACATTACAAAATTACACATGGAAATTGTCTCTTGTTGGATTTAAATAAATTAATAAATACACTTTAACACACATGCAACATTTACTTTCATGAATAAAACACGATACATACGGGGTGTTGTCTCTCCAAATAGACAACCTCTAGTTTTACGAACGTACATAGGTCTAGGTTTGGTTCTCCATAATGTTTCCATGGTCACATGGATAATTTTCTTGTGCATGTCAATTACACATTAGTGATTCCAATTAACCTCATATAATATTAAACACATGAATAAGAATACACATCAAACACTATGCATACAATTGACATTAAACAAATCAATAAATCTTATATCCAAATAAATCCACATAAGCAATTATCATAATCCTCATAATTTTGATCCATATATAAGATATGAATTCCTATTTCTATCATCATAATAAAGTCCTGCAAATCCAATAATGACATACATCATCTCAAAGTTATCCTATTCTAGAATCATAAAAAGTTCTATACCCATAATGCATAGAAATGAAGCATCAATATACATGAACATTATCCAAATCATGGAATCATATAAGTTCTAAATCCATAATGCATAAAAATAAAGAATCCATAATAGTCTCAACATGAAAATCATTGAAATGCTAGGATGAGTCGGGGTAGGGCCTCACATGATGAATCTCTAAAAGGTTTCACCAAAGGCTCAGTTCCATCAACATAGGGTATATCGAAGAAATCAGAACTGGTCCCGCCGATAAGAGAAAGGCATCGATGAAACTGTAGGTTCGATGAGACTTGTAAACGACTCGTCGTGGGATTAGTTTGGCCAAAAGAATGATATCCAAAAGAACCAAAGGTGATGTGGCGGTCCAGGTGGATCAACGAGCTGGCCATAGGCTGATGCGTGGCAGAGGGGAGAAGATTAGTTGGGGTTAACGATCAGGCAGATCAAAGAAGATCGAATGGTGATGTGAGAGATCTAATGGTGGTCGCTATACCATGATAGAAATAAGCTCGCTAGTTATCCCTATGACTTGGTGACAAAGCACGTGTGGAAAAGGGTGAGCAGCCTAGGTGAGATAAGGGTCATGCAAATCGAGCAAGTTGATCAGATCCAATGGTTGGATGAAGGATCTAACGGTGGTCGCTATACTGTGATTGAAAGATGCATGGTGTTTATTTGCCATGACTGGGCAACCAGGTAGTGGGGCCTGCTAAGGGAGCAATTTTGAGGATGAAATAAAGAATGCAGATTACAGTTGATCAGACAGAAGAGCTTCATTCTAGTGGTGAGTCTAGGTCGTGCTAAGAAGGTAGGGCAGGAACCCCGAAACCAACCAAGAAGTGATATGTGGAGGGCTCGATAGATGAGGAGAGCAGCTAAGGCGAGTTAAAGGCTGAGTAGATTATAGTTGATAGATGAAAATTAGAGAAGATCTGATGATAGTCACCAAGTTGCACTGGGAAACTACTTGTTAGGATTTCCATCACGACCCAATGACTAAGGATGGAACTATCATCGGCCATCAGAATAACATGGTTGAGGCCATGCTGAAAACCTGATAAGGAAGCATTCAATCGGGAGAGCATCATCGACCATCAGAATAAGTGTTTTAGTGCTAACCTGATGACTCGATGGAAACCATTAAGGGAGTGCACAGTTTGGAAAATGTCATCAGACATCAGAGTAAGTATTTCGATGCTACTCCGATGACCCAATAGAAAAGTAGGTGAAATGAAAGCGTATCATTGGCCATCAGAATAAGTGTTTCAGTGCTAACCCAATGAAGAAAGCAATGCTAGTTGTAGTCAGAAGCCAAAAGTGGTGGCAGGCAAGGTAGCATCCAGGGGTCCATGTGAAATAAGAAGAAGTCATCAGGTAGTTTGTAATCCATGCGAAATAAGAAGAAGTCATCAGGTAGTTTGGGATCCATGCGAAATAAGAAGAAGCCATTAGGTAGTTTGGAGGTTCTATTTAAGCTTGAGAGAAAGTTTGCATGAGTTTTTCTCATGATTTTAAGGTGATAAGGCTTGATTTTGAGCATTGCATGGGTCAACCTTATGTTGATTAAGAGTTTGAACTAAATTACCCACCTTTTTGCATATTCTGAAGCCTTTTTTGGTGGCTTTTTATTTCTACTCGATTAGTTTTCAGAAAAGATTTTTTTAGTGGGAGTTCATCTTCAATCATTCGAGACATCTTTCCTCTACTTTTGGAAGGTTTTTGTATAAAGTGAAAAAATTTATCTTTCCTCACTAGTTCTTTTCCTTTCCTCAGCATGATTATGGACTGATTTTAGGCCCTTTCACACTAAAGTATGGCATTGTAGCTCAATAGTATTTAATTTTTTTCTAACAACAAATTCCTTATTTTTTAGTAATATAGCAGTAGATTTCCTTCTTGGTACTTGTATTATCTAGCGAATGAATGATTTGATGATTTCCTATGATTTTATCCTCTAATTTATCTCATTCAGTCAATTTGTGGTACAAGGAGATACATATAAGTTGCAGGTTCTAGTTTGTTTTAGTTGATTTTAATTGCTTGAAGTTGTGAAAACTTTTTGTTTTCCTTCATGCATGCATTAAATTCATCCCTTTCTAGGAAATGTTTATGCATCTACATGTTCAATTGAGTTGTGAGATTCAGGGCTATTTATTAGAAGGTTTTTTGTGACTTCCATGTTTACTGATTTCAGAGAAAATTATTTTGTGCATCATCCCATTAGGATAGATTTTCAGTTACATGCAAGATTTCTATCCCTTTTCATATCAAAAGTATTTGTAGGAGATTCATCAAATAGGAAACCGACCTAATCTCTGGAGATTCACCTTCAACTTGAACAACCCATAGGCTTGAAGGTGTTTCCATGTTTCACAAGATTGCTTGGTTTAACACTTAGCATCATAGGTGCAATCATTTGTGACAACAAATACAAGTGCAATAAACATTTCTAAAATCCCATTTTGCACGCAAGGACAAAACGCATTGAATTAAAATATCACTTCTTGAGGGAAAAAGTTCAAAATAAAGATGTTATCTTAAAGCATGTTTCTACCTGATGAATAATGATGAACAACAGATACCCTAATTGGTACTGAGAGGGGGGGGGGTGAATCAGTATAGTCAAAGACTTTCTGACAATCTTTTCAAGCTAAAACAACACTAACTGGTTGTCTTTGTCATTGAACTTAACCATGGCAATACTAGTTAAACACATTAAGACATCAAACAGCATAGACCAGAAAGTTTGAACACTTCAAATACACTTAATACTTGATAGCTACTTTACCCATAAACATATGCATGTGGTGTGTCACCAATACCATAACAATTAGCTCTGCATGCATAATCTCTTAAACAAAGAACACTTAA
This sequence comes from Cryptomeria japonica, assembly GCF_030272615.1. Taxonomy (NCBI): domain Eukaryota; kingdom Viridiplantae; phylum Streptophyta; class Pinopsida; order Cupressales; family Cupressaceae; genus Cryptomeria; species Cryptomeria japonica. The sequence continues at coordinate 229,284,310 of NC_081412.1, forward strand.
TCATCACATGAAAAATGCACAACCCATGACACATAGATTTTTCACATGGAAACACAAATGGGAGAAACCATGATGGGGATGAATACCAACAAGCTTGTTTTCAAACTCTTTTGAAGCTCGCTTTGTTAGGAGCCTAGTCCAGTTAAAGACCTTACAATAAGGTTCTACTAGGAACCGATCCTATTAAAGATCACCTGGTTAAGGGATGGCTATATACCCTATTAAAGGTTTAAACCTTGTTAAAGGTTACCTTGCTAGAGGATTTGAAGAACTCAATGAACTTGAGTCTCTTGGTTAGAGGATTTACAGTAAGCCTGTTAAGCTACCTTGCAAAGGGATTTTCCTTCTGTTGAAATGGTTAGAAGACAATAGGTAAAGCTTTGATCTGATAACAACACTATATGCTAAGGTAGATCCTTTTCAATTCCTCTACTTTTGCAATCACACTCTACAGTTTTCTCTTACTGGTTTGGCAAGTATCTCATCCCTCGAATACAAACACAACATTTGCCAACAACTTGCAATAAAAAACATCGTCGAACTTATAGACAACAATTTGGTCGGTAGCATAAACCCTAAACCCTAAGCATTTTAGGTTTACAATACAAGCGGTCCAATATTGACCTTCCAAACACTTTTCATAGAGAAATACAATTTTAAACAGATCACAAGACAATCTACATCATCCATTCTTCATTGCACATAGAAATCAATAACTCATCACACTTTCTTCTCATACCGCTAAGAAGAATGTTCATTCCTGAGGTAGAAATTTAATGCATTTGATCTCGTCATGCAAGATCCTCAAGGGAATCCTTCACGTGCACAAAGCTGACATGGCATCACGATCTCATCTTCATCTCTTAGCTAACTTAACAAAGAATGTCATCAATTGCATCATACAGGCAAGATTGCCAAATCGGAAACCCTAAAGCTGAGACTACCAACCTATAGTCACACTCAGTGAAACCCCGACACCAGTTCACTACATTTCTTCATACCGGTTCACCAACTTCTTCCAATCTACATACTGGTTTACTTACACTTATTGACATCAATGACAACATACATTATCATCATATCAACATGTTGGTTCATCATATGCCAACACTATCCCCATTTCGCATTGATGGCAATACTCAGTGTAGCATTACAACTATAGACATCATAGACTGGTGTATTGTGCATCATCACATATCTTCTCCCCATACATTAGATGTCTTCTCCCCCTTTAACAACAATGCCAAAGTGGAGGTACAAGCTTCCACTCTCCACTATGTTGCTCCCCCTATGCAGTAGCATCCTTCAACACATCAATCTTGAAAGATTTGACACTGTAGTACCTGACTAATGTGGAGCACACAAATTTTAATTGACTTCATGAAGGGGTAGAACCCCTAATTCACCTCTCAAATAGGTAATTGTAATCTTTGGTAAGGGCTTAGTGAATATATCTACTAGCTACTCCTTACTGGAAACATGTTCAAGTACAACCTCCTTATTCTGAACCTTTTCTCTCAAGAGGTGATACTTATGCTCAATGTGCTTAGTTATAGCATGCAATACCGGATTCTTGGAAATATTTATTACACTTGTGTTGTCACAAAATATATTCACTGATTCAGATACAAGTACTTTGAAACCTTCCAATACATGTTTCATCTAGATTGCTTGAGTGCAGTTCATAAATACTGCCACATATTCTGCTTCAGCTTTAGACTGAGAAATACAACTTTGCTTCTTACTCGTCCATGAGACTAGTCTTCCACCAAGAAAGAACGCTCCACTGGTTGTGCTCTTTTGGTCGTCCATATTACCTGCCCAATTGACATCGGTATATGCTTTGAGGTTAAAGTCACCATTATATGGATACCACAATCCATAGTCAACTGTTCCTTTCAAATATCTAAGAATCCACTTGACAACTACCAAGTGTAATTCTCTTGGACTTTTCTGAAAATGAGCTACTATTCCCACTACATGAGCAATCTCTGGTTTGTTGTGCACCACATAGTGAAGCTTACCGATCATTTACCGGTACTCCTTCTACTTCACCAATGCTAAATCATCTTCCTTAGTCAATTTACAGCTGGTCACCATCGGTGTACCAACCAGTTTACTCTCCTCCATGCCAAAGGTCTTCAATACCTCTTTCACATACTCGAACTGGGTAATAGAGGTATCCTCTTTCATTTGCTGAATCTATAAACCAATGAAGAACTTTATCTCTCTAATTAGAAACATCTCAAACTCTTTCTTCATTTCATCTGCAAAAGCATGACTCATTTTATCATCTCTTTCAAAGATTATGTCATCTACAAATACTTCACAAATCAGAATTTGATCACCTTCAGATTTTAGATAGATCTTGCTATCCTCACTTGTTCTCTGAAATCCAATCTTCACAAGATGAGAGTGTAACTATTCATACCATGCCCTAGGTTCTTTTTTTAATCCATACAAGGCTTTGTGTAATCTACACACCATGTTACTGTCTTCTGATAGGCAAACCCTTTCGGTTGCTCAATATACACTTCCTCTTCTAGGATTCCATTGAAAAACATGGACTTCAAATCCATCTGATAAACCTTAAATCCCTTAAATGTTGAAAATGCAAGTAGCATCCAGACACCTTCCAGTCTAGCCATAGGAGCAAAGGTTTCTCCATAGTCTTCTCCCTCTTCCTGAGCATATCCTTTTCATACAAGTCTTTCCTTATTCCTCACAACTGTGCCTTCTTCATTTAGCTTATTCTTGAAGACCCATTTGGTACCTATGACATTCTTGTGTTCTAGTCTGGGTACCAAGGACCATGTTGCATTCTTTTATATTTGATCTAGCTCCTCTTCCATTGCTTTAATCCAGTCTTCATCTGTAAGTGCTTCTTTGGAAGTTTTGGGATCTAATTTAGAAATCATGCAAGAGTTTTCTTTCACCTTTCTTCTTGTGAGTATCCCTGCATCTTTATCTCCTATGATTTACTTCAGATCATGATGTAGTTTCATATACCTAGGAATGACTCTAGCATGATCTGCTAGTTTTTCCTCTTCTTCTTCACTTACCTCTTCTTCTTCTCCTATTGTAGCTTCTACCAATATAGGAACACTAATATCTTTACTTGTTTCTTTCTTAACTGATTCCCAGAAGGCTATACATGGTTCATCTTCCACTTCTTCACTGCAAGATTCTTCAGGTTCCTTAGGGGATTCATCAACCTTGACATTGATACTCTCAACAATTTTCTGTGTTCTATTGTTGTAGCACTTGAGAGCTTTGCTCTTGGTGAAATATCCCAGAAATATTCCTTCATCACTTTTAGCATCAAACTTGCTTAGATGCTCACCTCTCTTGATATAACACTTACTACCAAATACTTTAAAATAACTCACAGTGGGAGTTTTCCCAGTCCAATACTCATAAGGGGTTTTAACTCCACCTTTCTTGATGAGTACCCGGTTCATAGTATAGACTGCAGTGCTCACTGCTTCTCTCCAAAAAGTGTGAGCAACCTTTCCTTGGATCAGCATTGTTTTAGGTGCTTCAACTATAGTCATGTTATTCCTTTCTGCTATGTCATTCTATTGTGGTGTCCTTGGGGCAGACAACTGCCTCTTGATACTGCTATCTTCACAATACTTGTTGAATTCACCTCCTTGATCAGTTCTTAAGCATTTTATCTTCTGACCACTTTCCTTCTCTACTAATGCTCGGAAAGCTTTGAACTTTCCAAATGCCTCAAACTTGTCTTTCAAGAATGTGACACACGTCATTCTTGAGCAGTCATCAGTAAGAATCATGAAATAGCTATCTCCTTGAATACTTCTATTTTTCATAGGACCACACAAATCAATATGCACAAGATCAAGTAAGTTTTCTACTGAAAAAGACTTGTCTTTGAAAGTTGAGGAAGACATCTTCCCAAATTGACATTCTCTGCACAAATAATTATCCGGTTTGTTTAGCAAAGGCAATCCTCTTACTACCTTAGTCTTACTATCCTTTACAATATTATCAAAATTCATATGAAAAAGTCTCCTATGCCATATCCAACTGCCATCAAACACTGACTTATCTTGGCATTCAACTAAAACAGGTTACCTCTAGTTTGCTTACCAGTGGCAATAAGTTCACCACTTTTACCATTTATACTGCAGACTCCACCTTTGAATTCCAAAATGAGTCCTTTATCATTTAGCTAAGCAACACTCAATAGGTTATGATCAAGACCTTCTACCCAGTAGACATCATCTACACTACTATTTTCATTTAGTGAGATGGATCCTTTACCTTTCACCAAACATGGTGCATCATTGCCAAATCTGACAACACCTCCATCATATTCTTCTAGAGACAGAAACTTTCTCCTATCACCAGTCATGTGGTGAGAACAACCAATATCAATTATCCACTCATTAGAGTTTTCAATGTGAGAGACAAGTTCTTTCTTGTCAGACACTTCTTCCTTTACAGCTACAAATACTATGTCTTCATTTTCTTCATCCTCAGATTCTTCATTAGTAACACCTTCATCCACTGCAACAAGGCAATTTCTTCTATTTCCTCCTTTATACTTTCTAAACCTTTTCGGTTTATCCTTATTCTCATTGTTAGGACATTTAACAACTATATGTCCTATCTTATTGTAGGAAAAACATTTTAAAGGAAGCTTACCTCTGTATTTTCCAGTACCTTTTGGAAGTCTCTTGGCAAGAAGAGCTTCAAACTCCATCAAAATTTCTTCATCATCCATACCTCTGCTTTGCATGGATTCATAACTGGTACTTTCTTCTTTTCCTTTTCTGGTTGGTGCAACAGATGCTCTAAAAGCTGACTTGGTCTTCTGAACACTGCCATCATAGCTATTCAACTCATATGCAATTAACTTTGCAATGATAGAGTCTAAGGATACCTTGGTTTTGTCAATAGACCTTAGTTCCTGAATAGCAAGAAATCTAATTGCATAGACTGGTAATAATGATCTCAAGACTTTACTGACAATGGTGGCATCATAAATTGTTACACCAGTGCTCTTGATATCTCCAACAACAGTCTTGATTCTTATGCCATATTGCCCAATGGTCTCACCTTCAACCATCCTCATGTCTTCAAATTTTCCTCTAAGGCTCTCTTCCTTAGCTTGCTTTACATGCTCATCGTTGCCATAAATAGTTTCCAATATTTCCCATACATCTTTAGGAGTGTCCTTATCTTGTACATCAATTAACTCAATATCAGACAAACTGCTAATAAGGGCTTCCATGACTTGCCCATTTTCTTGAATCTCTCTTTTCTAATCATCAGTTAAAGTGCCAGTGGGAATTACATACACATTTTCAACATAGCTCCAGTGTTGAGCACCCAAACACTTGATATAGATCTTCATTTTGTCCTTCCATATTTTGAAGTTATATCTATTGAACTTAGGACCTTCCCTCTTCATCATTAAGGCAGGATCTTTTACCTCAAGCAGTTAAGCTTATATCACCAAGGACCTAGAGTTGCTCTGATACTAATTGATAAATAATGATGAACAACAGATAACCTAACTGGTATTGAGAGGGGGTGAATCAGTACAGTCAAAGACTTTCTGACAATCTTTTCAATCTAAAACAACACTAATTGGTTGTCTTCATCACCAAACTTAACCATGGCAATACCGGTTAAACACAGTAAGACATTAGACAACATAGAGCAGTAAGTTTGAACACTTCAAATACATTTAATACTTGATAGCTACTTTACCCATAAACATATGCATGTGGTGTGTCACCAATATCATAACCATTAGCTCTGCACGCATAATTGCTTAAACAAAGAACACTTAATCATCACATGAAAAATGCACAACCCATGATACACAATTTTTTCACGTGGAAACCCAAATGGGAAAAACCACGATGGGGATGAATACCCACAAGCTTGTTTTTGAACTCTTTTCAAGCTCGCTCTGTTAAGATCCTATTCCATTTAAAGACTTTACAATAAGGTTCAGCTAGGAACCGATCCTGTTAAAGGTTACCTTGCTAGAGGATTTGAATAACTCAATAAACTTGTGTCACCTAGTTAGATGATTTACAGTAAACTTGTTAAAGCTACCTGGAAAAGGGATTTTCCTTCTTTTGAAATCATTAGAAGACAATAGGTAAATCTTTGATATGATAATAGCACTATATGCTAAGGCGGATCCTTTTAAGTTCCTCTACTTCTGCAATCACACTCTGTAGTTTTCTCTTACTAGTCTGGCAAGTATCTCATCACTCAGATACACACACAACATTTGCCAACAACTTGCAATAACAAACATGATCAACCTTATAGACAATAATTAGGTGGGCAGCATAAACCCTAAACCCTAAGCATTTTAGGTTTACAATACAAACGGTCCAATCTCGATCGTCCAAACACTTTGCATAGAGCAATAAAATTTCAAACAGATCACAAGACAATCTGCATTGTCCATTCTTCACCGCACATAGAAATCAGTAACTCATCACGCTTTCTTCTCATACCACTAAGAAAAATGTTCATTATTGAGGTAGACATTTAATGAAGTCGATCTCCTCATGCAAGATCCTCAAGGGAGTCCTTCACATGTATAAATTTGACATGGCATCATGATCTCATCTTGATCTCTTAGCTAACTTAACACAGAATGTCATTGGTTGCACCGTACAAACGAGATTGCCGAACCGGAAACCCTAGAGCTGAGACTACCAACCTGTAGTCACACTCAGTGAAACCCCGACACCGGTTCACTACATTTCTTCATACCGGCTCACCAACTTCTTCCAATCTACATACCGGTTTACTTACACTTATTGACATCAATGACAAAATACATTATCATCATATCAACATGTCGGTTCATCATATGCCAACACTACCAAGGAGCAGCTTGCAGATATCTTTACAAAACTTCTGCCTAAGACCACTTTTTAGTATCTTAGAAGTCAATTGGGGGTTGTCCCTCTTCATGAAGTTAGTTGAACATGATGTTGATTGCATTAGTCCTTTAATTACTTGTAGAATCTTATATGGATTGATGAAGGAGTGGATGTATTCCACAGGGGGAGCATCAAGTTGTAGAATGATGTTGATGCATAGTGAGAGTAGAATTACATGTTTTACTTTCACTTTGGTATTGTTGTCAAAGGGGGAGAAGAATTATGTGATTGAGGAGAAGAATTATGTGTCTGATAAGGTGAATACTTGGTAATGTAAACTAGGATTCCTACTCACCAGTGGCAAGCTGAAGACACACAGAGCAAGGTGAATAATTGGTATTGTAAACTAGGATTCCTATTCACCAATCTCAGCAGCAATCAGAGGCATTGATATTTGTATTGCCATCAACATTAAAGGGGGAGATTGTTGGCATTTTGATTTTATTGGCATTTTTCATAGAGATTTAATTAATGATATGTTGCCATTGATATTAATTGAACCGGTAAATGGTATTCATGTTATTGTTGATATTGTTTTTTTTTATATTGGCTAGTAACTGATAAGAAGAGAGTTGTAGATGATGTTGTAACCAGTATGTAAAGTTTGTGAGTTGAACCGGTGAACTAGTGTAAAGGGTCAAACCTTTCCATGTAATGTAATTGGTGAACCCTATCAGTTGTTAAACCCTAACTGATCAAGTTTATTGGTTTATTATCTGATGAGCGGTAATGATGGAGACACGTGTGATCATTGTATGAGGATAAATTCAAATTGGTTTGGTACATTTGCTTATTGTCTAGGGAAGGAGAAAAGAGGATTGCATTTAATGCAAGTGTGTGATGAGTTACAAAGTCCAAGGGAGCAGTTATCATGGAGCGGTTGAAATTGTCTTGAAGAATGTGAAAAGATTGTCATGATTTCTAATGATCAAGATTGAACCGACTTGTTTGTAATATCAATGATGAGAATTAGGTTTTTGTTTGTAAAGGTTGTTTGCAAGATTGGTAGAAAACCTATTGAGTGTGTGGTTGCCCAACCAATGAATGGATCTCCACTTTGAGTGAAGGAAGATTGAAGCTTAAATGGACTTGATCAAGCAAATGCAGTGCTACTCAGACAGATCAAGAAAACCTATTGTTTTCTAACAATTATAGCAGAAGTAAAATCCCTTAACTGGGTAAGCTCTAACAATCTTGGTTACTCATTAAATCCTGTAACAAGGTGGTCTATTAGATTGGATTCTTAAATCCTCCAGCGAGGTTACTACTAACAGGGTATTGTGCTTCTAACAAGGCATATTTGTAAATCCCTTAACTGGGTGATTCCCAATCAGAATTAGTTCTTAACATGACTTATTGTAAAGCTCTAACAGGTTTTGGCTCGTAACACGACAAACTTTGAAAGAGTTTAGATAGCTATCATTGTGAGTCCCATCTCACCGTGGTTTTTACCTATCTTGGTTTTCCACATATAAACACTTGTGTCAAGTGGTGAATGTTTTTTTTGGTTGTGATCTTATTTGTTGATTTGGTTAACTTTTGATAAGGCATGTTAAGTAGAAGCATTGAGAGAAGAATATGTCGAGTTAAGATTAAGCATTGTTGATGTTTACAAGATTGAAGGTGTTTACTGCTAAAAGTGGTCATAACAATTAAACCAGTTAATGTCAAGTATTCCTAAGAATATTGATCTTGACTAAGATATGTTTACTTTGTTTGACTGAGTTTGAGCTTGGGAACTTTGTATCAGTTTTTCAATATAATGATTCACCTCCCCACTCTCTGTATTCTACCAGATACTTATTCTTTCATCATACCATCAAGGACCTATTATGCCATGTCATTGTTGGGATTTCAGAACACTGAGAGGGGGGGTGAATCAATATTCTATTGGAATGAACAATTTTTAACTTTCTAAACCATGCATGTATGTACTGGTAAACAAATAAGAATATAACAAGAAGCAAATAAACCATCCACATAAATGAACACCATAACACACAAAATTTATACATGGAAAACCTCAATGGTGAAAAACCACGATGGGATTTGTGACCCACAATATCAGTTTACTATCCATATGAAGAGATATTACATAAAACAGGGGCTTGCACTTGCAGGAAGGCACACTACCTAGAGCATACTACTCATCACTAAAGAGCCTCACTAACTACAAGCTTTCTGCCCAAGTAAATTACTAAAAATGAACTCAAGAGTGCATCTGCTATACCAAATAGAGTTCAGGTTCTCATTCTGCTCTGTACCGGCTCACAAACTTGAACTATTACTGGTATTATTTCTCCTCCTAGAGTGCTTTCCAAGCTATCTATAGATCATTGCATGATATAATGTTCGCATACCAAAATGATCTCCATACATATATTTTGCATCTCATAGTTTTGTTATACCTATATTTGCCTATATCTATTCTATCACAATACCTTCATACTTATTACAAAATTGACCTAACAGGCTGACTTATATACCTATTAAATGATATGCCTTATGTTAGCTTACAATGCATTTACAAAATATATTCAATGTTAGCCTTGACAATAATTACAAAATGATTTACTAAATATATCTTCCTTGATGTCAGCTTCCTTGAAGTATTGATGTCGATGCCGGTGTAGGCTTGAATGCTTCCAATGCTGGTATCTACTAGTATATGCCTCCTAGTTCCAGTTTGTGACTTCCATCAGATCTTGTTGCCATCAATGACAACAAAATGAATCCAATGAGTGTCAATTACCAACAATCTCCCCCTTTGGCATTGATGACAACACTCATGTGAAAAATGGATTCACTGTCGGTGTGCTCCCCCTAAGCAATAAACTCCATATACTCCATCTGACAATATTTTCTTTGATATTTTTCACATATGTACACACTACCCCTTTGACATTAATGCCAAAGACCGGTGAAAAAATAAAAGAATGAAAGAATACTATGAGTGTCACTTGAGCTTAGTCATCTTCAGGATTTCTAAATATGCCTTTTGTAGCAATTGAAGATATGTGTCCCAGCCTGATTTGAAAGTATCAGATATCGATGCCAATCTACTAAGTAAGTGGGCAAGTGATTCCTTCTCCTAGGTATCTACCGATGTGGGTTTTGCTAGCATATCCATGCATTCTTTCTTGTGAACACCCAATGAATCAAGTCTAGGGCTTACCAATCCTCTTAAATTTCTTGCTCTCATTATTTTATCTTTCTCCTTCTCAAAAGAAAAAACTTGGTTCTCCAAGGACAAAATTTGTCCATCAATAGATGTAGTTAGTACAGTCAGTCCATCAAAAGAGTTAGCAATATTAGCCATTTTGTCATATAACTCTTTCAATTTTCTATCTACATTAGCTATAAGATTTCCCAAATTACAATATACTCTATAGATGTTAGTACATTGTTTTAAACAAATTTCAATGGGAATAAGCTTGTCTTCTATTTTCTTCTTCCCAATTTCTATGAGTTGATCAAAAGCTGCTCTTTTAGCTATAGAGAAACTTTCGAAATCCTGTCAGTCTACAATCTATCTCAAGGATTGAAAATTATTTGATATGTGCTCTGTTAAAGTCTTGAGCTTACCGGAAGGGCTTGCTCCATCCTCAATCTGATAGTCAAACATTATTCTGTGTAGTATAGAGACCAATTGATCAACTAACCCTTTGTCTACAGTTCCTTCCTTTAGCAATTTCTGAGTGGCCATCATCATTAATTCTATTGGACTTAACTCAAAGACTTATTTCTTCTCAACCTGAGAAGTGTCAATTGCCAAAACTCTTGCCAGTGAATCAATTTTACCCATCGGTATGGACTCAGTTGATTTTACCTTATCCATCTCAACCTCTATTGCATCAATGGCTTCACCACTTGGTGTAGTATCGCTTACTGCTGGTGGAGTACCATCCATAGTGTTTCCAGTGTCCTATACATTCTCTTTCTCAAAATTAGTTTATGCTAGTACATATTGTACACTCTCTTTAACTATCGGTTGTGGTTGTGCAAAAACTGGAGTTGAACTGCCCAAAATACCCTTTCCTTTTAATTTGTTAGGAATGGTGGGGGATGTTACCTTTGAAAATTCTTCTTGTGATGTGAGAAAGTCTGGGTTTTTCTAAAAAAAAAATTTCCATCCCTTACTTGTCTCATTTATCACCTCATTTACTCTTCCCATCACAAGGCTTGTCTATCAATTTTTACTACTGAAAATTGTCCTATTAGCAGTATCTATGCATCTTTTCATCTCTCCATTATTTATAGTACCACATTATTCCAAAAGTGCAACTTCCTTAATTTCCCTATCCCTCATGATAGCATCAATTCTTCTAGCCTCAAGTTTATTGTATAGGGATAAAGGTATCTCCTTCAAAATTTCCACTAAGGCTTTCTTACAGATGTTTATATACAATAAAATTGCCTCTTCTAACTCATTTTGCTCATTCTCTTCAAAATCTTCATAATACTTTGATATATTCTTTAATATTCCATCTATTGTAACTTCATCAATAATTTCATCACATGTCATTATTGTCTTACTAGTTTAGTATCATCACCCTTCTTCTTTTTGCTTGTGGTTGTTAGCGTGACTAGTTTCCTCTTCTGCATAGGCTTCCTTACTAGTGGCAAAGGTGTAGTAGGTTGAGATGCTTTTCTAACAAGTCTTCTCCTAGGTTCTGCCTTTCATTTATGTATTGATGATTTTACCACATTCTTCCTATGTACCCTTCCGAAAGATAGAGGCTCATTATCCATAGGATCAAAGTCAGAAGTGATAGGGGAAATGTGTACTTATAACTTCTTCACTTCCTCAGTAGCAACCTCTACCGGTTTAGTAGCCTATTTTGATTTGGAGCCCAGCTGAGTGTCTATCTTATGTAGCACACCTTGTATATATGCAGACACCTTTTCTATTTTCTTTTCTCTTCTCTTCCTATTAAAGTTGGTTTTCACTTCAAGAGCCTTCTCTCCTATTGTACCAAAGTGTTCTGTCTTATCATCTAATGGGGCATCTAACAACATATTTTCATAAAGCTAAAAAATGCTATCATCTACCTCATATCCAAGCTCAATAATCTAGGTTTGCCTGGGTTCAACTACTTCCATGAGAGTTTCATCAGTTTTCACCATGAAACATATGTCAATGGAATACTTCTCCACAACACTCTTTGAAATTCTCTCCCTTTTCCTCATGTTTTCTTGAAAAGTCTTAAAATACCCCCAAAGTTTCTTGTCTCTGTCGGTACAAGACCGGTGATAGCTATATTGATATGCATACCTACCGGTATGTCATGAGCCCAATGCTTCTTTCCTAAACCAGGTAGCTCATTCAGGAAGTAAAGCATTAAACAAACAATTAAGTTTCCATATCTGAAGGTGCCTTTCTTGGTTCTTTTGATCTTAGTAAGGTTTAGCATTAGTTCACTCCTCATCCATTCACATAAGTCATACTTCACATTATTCCTTAGCATCTAATATATGACATGAATGCATGAACTTGCAATAGAATTCAATTGGTTGGATTGAGTTACCTTGTATCCTATGATCATGCTTGCAAACTTTATGTCTGTGTCGGTGATTGTGCTTATCCTCATTGATATGCTATTGGATGTAGCACCAGTGATTTTTTTGACCTCTGTGTTGGAAATTTTCTTGCCAGGTTCTTGTCCAATCCTGGATAACCCAGTGATAGCTTGAATAGCTTCCTTTGTGATCATGTAGGGTTTGTCTAACCAAATGAATTCATTGTGAACCCTACTCAAAACGTATCTAATCACCTCATCCTTGAATTCCAATATGTATAGAATACCGGTTAACCCTAGATCCTCAATTGCCTTGAATTCTAGTTTGATCATTTTGGTGTCTCCCAGTATCACTAATTGATACATGTCTTTGATGTCATCGATGCCCAAATCCTCAAGAGTGCAATGAATGTATGCCCTCACATCTTCAACATACATTACTCCGTCAAGAACCCTAGAAAATGCTCCCACAGAGTCTTCCTTCTTGGCAATTTCAGGAACCTCCTTAAAGACTGGCCTTAACCTATCCTTGAATTCCACAATGGTGGGATTTGCAATAAAAGTAGGTGCTAAAGATCCAGATGCCATTTCAAAAAATACCTGAAAGTGAATGCCTATGGACGATTGAGTGCTTCAGATAATTGCTCAAAATCCTCTCTCAATGCTTTTCTCACTCTTAATTCACCTTTACTTCGCTCTGATTTCTTGAATGCTCGATGAGTGGAAATGAATTCACTTACCCTCTTTTAACAATGAATAAAACCCTAATTTCCTTTAATAAATGCTTCACCAACAACCCTACGGATGTTGGTTTCATAGTTATGTGTTGAGGTAACCTTCATTGATGATGAACACATTTCTCAAGATCTCTTTCCAGATCTCCTTTGGGGTAATATGCAAAATTTAGTAGTGACTTTTCCAACCCCTAAGGCTTATGCCTCAGTTACCAGTGGAATTTCCTGCCGGTGGAGGACTACCCTGTTCTACTAGTGGATTTATCAATATAGGTCCATCTCCACTTTGTTCTTTAGATCTTATAATCCATCTCTTGGTGTGATCTTGTTGTATTCCATCTACCTTCTGCTTTCCTTTCTCATTGTATTTATTATTATTATCCGGTTGAGTCTTTCTTCTACAATACTTAGCAATATGACCTATTTTGTTGCATGCATAACATGTAACATTGTTCTTTTGAATTTCTTTGACATGTCCGGTATTATTATTTCTTGACCTAAAATGATTAGCAAAATGTCCAAACTTTCCACATGCATGACATTTAACATTCATTCTACAATCTTCTGATCTATGATCATCTTTCTTGCAGCTTGTGCATTGACCGGGAATAGAATTGTAGTTTTGATTTGCCTTATTTCTACATTGTTTAGCCATATGCCCAAATTTATTGCAAATAATACATTTACCTTTGAATTTATAAGCATTATATTGCCTTACCAGTTTCCTCTGTTCTGATGAGTTCTACATATCGGTTGTCTAATCTTCATTAGCAGTACCGAAGCTTTCACCTTGTACAAATCCAAGTCCTCTAAAATCATCAATTTGTCTTTGTCTTTTCAATAAGTCATCCAACTATGCAGCATTGATCCTAAACTTCTCTTTATACTCACTTGTAGTACTCAGAATAGTTACTTGTCTTTCAAGTTCTTGTTCATTACTCCAGGAGTGTGCCAAATCAGTTCTCAACAGATTATTCTCATGAGTCAACCTTCCACATTCATCAATTTTTTTCTTCAAAGATATAACAAGATTATCTTCCTTCTTCTTTCTATTCTCAATATCTTTTGATAACCTCATGGTCAGATCTTGTATTTCATTCTTCATGAGCATGTTTGCTTGACTTAGTTTCTAACATTGTTCCTTAAGAGTATTTTTCTCCTCATCATCCAGTTGTTACAAAAGTTATTTTCTCTTGGATTGAGCAGATGATAACCTTTCTTGCAGGATAAGAATGAATTCATTTGCAAAATTCAACTCTTCTTGCAATTTCAAGTTCTTCATCCTTTCAGCATCATAATCCTCAAAAGCCATCTCAAGTTGCTTCTCCATAACCATGTTCAAAGATTCTGGTTTCAGGATCGTCCTCAAGTTGTCAAAATTCTTCTAAGGTACCAGGCTCTGATACCAATTGTTGGGATCTGAGAACACTGAGAGGGGGGGGGAGGGTGAATCAATGTTTTGCTAGAATGAACAGTTTTTAACTTTCTAAACCATGCATGTATGTACCGGTAAACAAATAAGCATATAACAAGAAGAAAATAAACCATCCACATAAATGAACACCATAACACATAGAATTTATATGTGGAAAAAACACGGTGGTATTTTTGACCCATAATATCAGTTCACTAGACATATGAAGAGATATTACATAAAACAGGGGCCTGCACTTGCAGGAAGGCACACTACCTAGAGCATACTGCTCATCACTAAAGAGCCTCACTAACTACAATCTTTCTGCCAAAGTAAATTACTAAAAATGAACTCAAGAGTGGATCTGCTATGCCAAAGAGTTTCAATTCTAGTTATGCTCTATACCGGTTCACAAACTTGAACTATTACCAGTATCACTTCTCCTCCAAGAATTCTTTCCAAGCTATCTGTAGATCATTGCATGATATAATGTTCACATATAAAAATGATCTCCATACATATATTTCACATCTCATAGTTATTCTATACCTATATTTGTCTATATCTATTCTATCACAATACCTTCATACTTATTACAAAATTGACCTAGCAGACTGACTTATATAGCTATTACATGATATGCTTTATGTCATCTTACAATGCATTTACAAAATATATTCAATGTTGGCCTTGAAAATAATTACAAAATGATTTACTAAATATATCCTCCTTGATTTTGGCTTCCTTGAAGTATTGATGATGGTGCTAGTGTAGGCCTGAATGCTTCCAATGCCGGTATCTGTCAGTATATGCCTCTGAGTGCTGGTTTGTGACTTCCATCAGATCTTGTTGCCATCAATGACAACAAAATGAATCCAATGAGTGTCAATTGCCAACAATCATCAAATAATAGGACCTTTTATGCCATTATCAAAAATGTTGCATATTGCACAATGTTGTCTCAAAAATGTAATCCTGACATCCAAATATTTCCATACTAAAACTATCAAGATATTTCCATTAAGATATGTTAGTTTTCTCACCAATCGCATCACCATCTACATGCAAGATAGTCAATGAATTCATGAAATCCATAGTGAAAACTACTGAGATATCAAGAGACTTTACTTGTAGTAAGGTTTGATCCACTATAGTAAATTTCAAATGGGCTTTGAATCTTTCAATAGTTAATTGTGAGACTTGGGTTAAATGTTTCTAGGAATTATTTTTTTAGGTATTGGGCCTTTCAACCAATAAACGAAAAAATTTAACCACTTCTAGCAAGCCACCATTCCAATTCCTTAAATCACATATGTACCAAAATTGTTCTTAATCTTGATTAGGCAATACAAAAGTTACAACTATTAGTTATTGGTACCTTTCTAGTGCCTTGGATCATTTTTTAGGTGACCATGAGGCCTTTTGGGCTATTCTAGTGGGTTATGGGAAGTCAAAAAAATAGGCGACATGTTTTAAATTTCATGGATTAGACAAAATCCATAATTAAAACCACAATTTGAGCTACTGGACATTGGGGTAAATAAAAATTCATTTTAGAAGAGGGAAATCCAAATGTATAACCTTAAATAACTAACATTACTCTTCAAATTTTAGATATCAAAGTTTAGGCTTGATTCATACCCAGTACCATTTCGAAGGAAATTCTAATTCTCAAACTTTGATGGGAAATATTTAGCAAGTTATCAAGTGAAAATATTTAGAAGGAATCAAGGAAAGAGAAATAAGGTGGGAGGATGGATGAAAGTTTGAATTAAAAAAATAATGAAAGAATAAATAGAGCTAGAGAATTAAGCATAACATGAATAATTGTTAGATGAAGAGAAGTTTGACAACTCTAAAAAGAAGAAAGGATGACAATTTTTAGAAGGTGGGTTATTGAAATGACAAGGATGATAAGGAACAAGTAGCTAGGTTAAGGGATAGTTATGACATAATAGGTCCTATTATGCCATGACATACCATAATAGGTCCTATTATGCCATGAAATGGCACAATAGGACCATTTATGCCATGTCATGGTATTATGGTCCTATTATGCCATGTCATGGTATGATAGGACCAATTATGGACCTATTATGTCATGTCATGGCATAATAATATGTCCTATTATGCCATGAAATTGCATAATAGGTCCATAGTTAGTCCTATTATATCATGTCATGGCATAATAGGACCTATCATGCCATGGCATGCCATAATAGGTCCTATTATGCCATGAATTGCACAATAGCACCATTTATGTCATGTCATGGAATAAAGGTCCTAATATGGTCCTATCATGCTATGTCATTCTATGACAGGACCAATTATGGACCTATTATGCCATGTCATGGAATAATAGGATCTATTATATCATGTAATGGCATAATAGGACATATTGTACCATGATGGCATAATAAGTCCTATTATGCCATGACATTGCATAATAGTCCACATATTATGCAATCGTGACATAATAGGTCCATAATAGGATCTATTAAGCCATGACATGACATGATTTTCTTGAATTTACAACTTCATCATCTAATTCATCTCCAGCACTAAAGTACTAATTCAACATGTTTACTTAGTAAATGACCACTTAGAGAGGTTACCATCTTATATATTAATACTATTCCAACACAAAGTACTAATTCAACATGTTTACCAGAACTGTGACTAATTATTTATTATATATTACTTTATATATGTTGATATTATTTTACTTTTTTTACAAGTTCATGTATGGAATATTTTATATTGATTTTAATAGTTGATTCATTTTACAAGAAATGAATGCATTAAATTGAATATATAATAGATTTATGAAGTTTCAATGAAAGTTTTTATTATGTTTTGTGCATAAATTTTATATTTAAACATTCAATAGTATGTACATGTATATATTTTTAAGTTCAATATTATATTATATTTCATGTGTATCTCATTCAATAACATAGAACTGTTACTATTCATAAATGCTCTTTTTAAAACTAAAATAGATTCTTCTTTGACATAGAATTGTATATAATGCATATATATCTTTATATATGCAGGAGCTCTTTGTTATGATGGATGTGTTTGACATAGATGAATTGTTAGGTGAAAATCCCCCACTGCAACCCCTTCCACCTCCATCTCCACCTCCACCTCCACCTCCACCTCCACCTCTACCCCCTAGATTAGATGAAATTCATTTAAGAGAAAAATTAATGAAAACATATAAGTTATTGAACAAAATATTACTTTAATCCAAAATGAGCCAATCACACCCCCCCCCCCCTCCCCTAATATTCTAGAGTTTTTAAAAGGGATGCAAATTTTTGTTGAGTCAGTTAGGCTAGTTGATTCTCAATTAGAACAATTTCATAGACATCGATAAGAGTTGCATGACTTTTATGCTGATATTAACTTATAGGCAGATCACTGATCTTAGAATAACCAAAGCTCATTTATGTCCATATTTTACTAAGCCAAAAACAAAAGAACCAATGCAACCTACCCAGAAAAGAATTTCAATTAGGTGGTGTGATCATCCAGAAATGGATAGACACTTTTGGGATAGATGGTGGATGGTTTTTCATTATCCACCACATCATAATTATGAGGTCCATTTATATTTTTTGAATAAATTATACTATGATTTTTTATTGCACAAAAAACCAAATTATTTTGATATTAAGTCATTCCAAGGTGTTGGTGGTGGAGTGCCACAACATATATTAGGGGAACGTACTAATAATATCCTACTAGATCCACCCATGGTTCCACCTATTGCTCCATCGATTTCTACAGATGTGCAAAATACATCATTCATTTCACCATTAGATGCTTTGACTTCCCTCACAGGTAACCTGAGTGAGCAATCTGTACACATGGTATCTGCTCCTCAATCGATGCCATATATGTGTACGAGCTATCATCAGATGTGTGTAGGTCCTAATGTTGATCTAGGATCCACTTCAATTGCAGCTGAGCATGATGCAATAGATGATACTATGATGACATCGTATATGGATTTTCTTTGCTTTGATGATCATCTTGAGCAGGTATCTATATATATATATATATATATATATATATATATGTACATGTCAATATATAAATTAAGTGCATGTCTTTTTTTATACAATCTAATACTTCATTAAATAAATTTGGTTTATGTAGATAAGGACTACACCAAATATTTAAGTCAATATTGCATCTACTCCTACACAACTTGGCACACCTTTTGGAGTATAGTATAAATTTCTATCTATACATTTTTAAGTTAATATGTTATCATCAAATACTATATAAATTCTCATGTTGATACATTGAATGCTTCTTTCTCCAGGATTCAGGTCATGAGGGACCCTCTACATCACATTGAGAAGAGGGTGTGACAATTGTGACACAATCTACTATATGTATCTTAGAATTCATAAATTAAATATGTTCTTACAACATTTTAACTTGAAATTATTTAATACACATATATATGTTCAATAAATATGATTTCATTAAATGCATGTTTGCAGGTGGACACTACTATCACGATAGATTATCCTAATCATTTTTATCAGAGCCAACATGAACTTCCATCAACATCCTTTGAGGTCTTAATATGTAATACTTAATTTGACCTTATATTGACTTAATTTGATATTTAATTGGACACTTTGAATTTGACCTTGTATAGGACTTAGCTAGCACTACATTTGGCATTGATTTCAATGTACATACACGTCAAGGTGCACAAGATACTACTAGAGGAGATGAGCAACCTCATGTACAATATTTTAATATATGATTATTTAATCAAATTATAAATGTTTAATTTTATTTAATAAAGAAATAAACACGTGTATGTTCTCATGTTCATTATATCATGTTTCTTATCTTGTATACAAGATGGTGCAACTCCTGAGCATATAGTACATGCAAAACAAGTTACAAGAGTTCATGTGCACATGCATACGGTAAGTTTGTAACTTAATTTATGAATTCCAACTGTATTTGATAAATGTTTATCTTTTAATAGTTAATCAGGTATTTTAATATTATTTTTTCTTTGTACAACATGAGATGGGTCGATCTGGTCCACGTCCTGGGGAGAAGAGGCCACGAGATGTTATTGATGATAGCACTTAGATTTTACTATTTATTTGGCTCTGATATGATGTACATGTACTTTTTAATGGACCTTACACATTTGTTTACACATGTACTTATTTTTTAACATTATATATATTGTCTTGGATGTGCACATACTTTATATATATGGATAGTTGCATAATAGGATTAGATCATATATATTTTTTGGACTACATATATATATATGCACATTAGACACTATGTGGAGTTAATCATATTACCATCCAGATATATATGGATTAGATATTATATGGATTATGTGGACTTGAAATTTTATTTAAATAACTTGTGATTAGATAAAATAAAGGTGGACATCATGAACTAACAATGATGATAAGACCAAAGTATCAAAACATATCTTATAATTATAACATATTTTAAACTAAATTAAAAATTATTAATCATCATAGATAAGAAAAATATATAATCAAATATATAATTACCATTACAATAATAATGATGATAAGTGAAAAGTATCAAAACATAGGTTTAAATATATAATTACCATTTCAACAACAATGATGATAAGAGCAAAGTGTAAGGAACAAAGTAGGTGGTATGGTGGGGTCCAACAAGTAGAACCAGTGTGCTATGTATGAAATTAAATTTACGCCATAGAATATATAATATCTTGAATAGAACTTAATTAAAACATAATTATCTCATTCATAAATTTGACCAAAAGTCTCTCATTTGTGTATATTACACAAAGTGTAATCAAGTAGACCTATCTAAAATCATTGACTTCATCTCCTAAGGGACCTACAAAAAAAAAGTATATCATATAAAATACACAATCATAATTCAACATTAAAGTGCAAGAATATTACTTTAGTCAAGTAAAGTAAAAAAATTTAACCTTAAACATATTTGTAAATGCACAAATAATAGTATTCATTGATGCCATGTACATGAGGAAGACTTGAAATAAAATTAAAAATAGTATATTTAAATTATAATAATAAGGATATATCTCTCAAAATACAACATAAAGTATGCACACACAGTAGTAGTCATTGAGGCCAAGTCTACTCTAAGAGACCTGGAAAAAAAAATATACATATGATTAGTTTTTATAATGAGGATGCATTCAATTTAAAATACAACATAAATCATACATCACGACTCTTAAAAGGGAGTTGCCTTAAAGGTACAAAACTTTAACTTGTAATTATTAAAAATGAAACATCAAGTATGCACAAATAACATGGTTTTCATTGATGTCTTCTACTTGTGGTAGACCTAAAACAAAATTTCTAGATTAGATTTTATAATTAGGATGCATGATTTAAAATGCTATATAAAATATACATCATGACTTTTAAAAGGGAGGTGGATTAAGGGTTCAAATTATAACTTGTATTTATTCAATTTGTTATACCATCTGCATCCTCTCTCTTTTGTAAAGCATCTATAATTGTCTCGTGCTCTTCCATAGAGAGAGTCCATAATTGTTTATTAGTAGGTCTACCATGATATCTATCCAATTTTATATTAGTTGCCACTACCAAATGCGAGTAATGTATAATCTTCTTCTCTAATTCATAATCTTCAAAAGTGAGAAATCCATTCTTTCTTATTAGATATTTGCGTAGCCAAGTGCCAACAACAACCACAAGTCCTGTTGGATAGTCATAACCATCATCATCTACTCGAGGAGTGGTTAGCTTATGTTTTGGCTCTACACATCGAGCCAACCAATACTCTATCCCCTCTTCATTTTCCTTTGGTGCAACAACAACATAGACATGTCTTGTGCACAAAACAATTTTATTTTAATATTTAATGAGATATTTAAAAAAAATATACACTGTAAGATTTCATATATGTACTATTTAATAAATCAAAACAAATTTCAAATTTTTTTTTACCTTATTGTATAAGATCTAAAATGCGATCATAGTCATTTGATGCAAACATCTGATCCATATCTTCATCAATTCTTTCATGTGGATCATTTGCATCTATGGGTGTCAATGATCTTTGTTGTCATTATTCAACCCATACTTTATTCTCACAAAATTTCCAATCTCTGGAAACACAAAACTGACAAAAGCAAGCAAGCTCCCTTGTGAATATAGTCCATGTGTTTGAATTAGAACTCTTAAATGAATGCCATTTAGTTGATCCAATGATGGTATTTCAATCATGCCGAATAAGAATACTATCTTCCTCTACCAACAAGAAGAAAAGTCGAATTGCAGAGTTCTTAGTTGATCATTTTGACAACTTTGAATTGCACCAATCTACAACTACACTAGCATCTCTGAATTTCATGGCATCCTCAAATTTCAATTGTTCTCTAGAAAGAGCTCTTTTTACACAGGCAACAGCTCCATCGTGTTGCCCCTTACCATGTCTTGCTTAAAAAAAATCCATAAATGTTGGACATTGGTTTTTTTGTGAAA
The DNA here is from genome assembly GCF_030272615.1 of Cryptomeria japonica. Classification (NCBI taxonomy): domain Eukaryota; kingdom Viridiplantae; phylum Streptophyta; class Pinopsida; order Cupressales; family Cupressaceae; genus Cryptomeria; species Cryptomeria japonica. The sequence continues at coordinate 229,306,465 of NC_081412.1, forward strand.
TCTGCATAGCCAATAAAACATTGCATTTTTGAATTGTCCAGTGTAGTTATCTGACCATATCATATGTTGTTTCATGTCAATTTCTCTTTCCTTAAGATTATCATGAAATACCTTGAAGCAGTGTTAAACAAACTCTGACGAGTGTAATCACTAACAAAAGAATGATACTCCCTCAAAAAAATTATGCTATCTTTTGTACTATCGTGGTCATGTCTATATATAATGTGCCCAAATATGGGCAGTTGTATTGAGTTGTAGTATTGTGATTGAGTTTCCTCTTGTGTTTTTAGGGTATAATTTTCTTTAAAATCCACAAGTGATACTATTGTTCCAACTGGAGATGTGTTCTTGCATATGCGAAACTGTCCATCAATCCATTGGGCATGTTGGGAATGTTTCACATATTTTGGAACAATATGACCTTTAAAATCACTGATAAATGCATTCATGCTATTCTATTATGTAACCAATTCTAAATGTTTCCCCATCTTTCCATCTTTTAGAGGGTATTCTATATTTTTAAATCTCCTAACATCAACCATTTTTTGTCCAAACTCAGATGAAACATGTTCATGCAAACATTCACCTATCAAAGAATAGTTCCCACATAAATTGCAAAGGCCATAAATGCATAAACTAGAAAGAAATAATTTCTCATTAGGTGGTTTACAAAATAAACTTGCAATAAAATCTTTTATAGTTTCAGGTGGAACATAAACACCACAATCCTACATAAGATCATTACCATGCAACATACAAAATATATATGGAAAAACATCATAATAGTAATGATAATGAACATGAGTTTTACAACAATAATATATTCTTTGTTTATTGATTTTAACATACCAAGGTTCACATTTTTCAAATGATCTTTGACTAATTCATAAATTCATTAACACAGATTCAACACTAAATTTTTTAAAGGATTCAGTTTGAGTCATGTCAAGAAGATGTTTTGGATGAGGATCATGAATTTTTTATCTCACCCTTAACTTTAAAACATCTCTAGCATTTGATGAAAATCTACTGTTATCATGCCAAAATTTTGTGATTAATAGTTTAGTTTCAACATTTAATTTCATGGCCGATCTTTGAAGCCTACCACTAAAACTCCAACAATGGTTTAGTGAATCAATTTCAATTGTCTCTTCTTTTGGCCACTCTTGATAAGGTTCTACAATGTAATTTTAAATACCCACTTATATCACTTAACATTCTCTTACTAACAGTTGTTTTGTCAACTATAGCATTTGTTATAACTCTACGTGCCACATTCTTATCTTTAAATCGACATGTTTTTCTGATAGAATTGATAGAACTGACACAATAGATACAACTTGCTTATATGATTCATCTTTTCTTTTTGGTTTTGCATAAATACCTATTTTTTCATGACTTTACGCATTTTTAACATTTTTATTAATTGTAGCATTAATTGACATTGAAATCCTAACTTTTTATTATAGAAAAATTACTTATATAATCTGTTCGCATGTGATCTGATTTGTTTCCAAGAAACTAACCCATTTAGATTATCTAGCACATTGCTATCAATAGTAAACAAATTACATTCATTTTCTTTCAAGAGGGTGGTGTAATATTTTCAATTTTTATTTCTTTTCGTATTAGTGTATTAAATTTATATCCAACTTCATTTAAATCAGCAATTTGATTGGCATCATAGTCTTGGGGATTTAAAAACATACTAGGATTTGCATCCACATGAACATTTGCATCAATAGTCATACCCGTGTTTGGTTCTACATTGCTTGCGTCCATCATGATATCTTCAATGTTCTCATCTACAACAGGCACTGAACTACATGCTTCAGTGTTCTTCAATTTTTGTTGTTATGATCTTTGATGATCTCTTTGGCGATTTGCCTCCTTCTCTCTTTGTGCTTGAATTTTGTTTGTTGTCATTGTGTTCCTTTGTTTCTTTTGACATTGCTTTGACCCCATCTTTATCAAGTTCTTTTGAAATTTGTGTAAAAAAGATTAAAAAAAGTAGTGCCAAATCTAAAAAATATTTGTTAGTATGGATTCCAATGATAATCCGGTAAATTGATGCAATCTGTCCTTTTCTTGGACAATAACGGTAATTTTATGAACAGGCCCTCTTTTTCAAAACAAGCGTCGGTTATTTATATAACGGGCCCTCATTTTAAAGACGGGGGCCCATTCTGAAAACCAACAGTTAAAAAAGGAATGGGCCCCTGTTGCCCATTCTATGGAAGTTGACTTCACAACCTGTCACTTGCTTCAAGATTAGGTTTGGGATAGGTCTGGGATGGCCACACCTGAGACATGGACTTGCAAATTCAAATCTCCATGAATGAAAGCACAATATAAACTTCTGAAATAGTTTACGTGCCTCTAATTAGACAATTTTTATATGAAATTAAAACCCATTTCAGATTATAGTGTCTAGATTCTAAATATGTAGTTTTTTTTAAAAAAATGATTATTTTAACTAATTTTCATTTAATTTGTACTAAATCGGGTCCATAAACTTGAAATATTAACTAATTTTGTTAATTAAATAACTTTTTTATTTTAATAAATTTTGAAAAAAAATTATATGTCATCAATCTACACAAAATTATTTTCTATTTAAAAAAAATCAAAAAATGTTAAGTTTACGTCAAATTATGTGGGCTGTACATGTGAAATTTTTAAAAAGATAATTACGGTCATTAAAAAATTAATAAAAAAAAAATATATTTAAAAAAAAATACAGTAAAATATGCTCATCAATCTTTAGTGTGTTACAAACCATTTACCAAAATGGTTTGAGAAAATAATTTTAATTGTGTCAAAAAGTGTGGGTTGTACACATGCATGGTATGGTCCTGAAACAAACATTTTTAAAACATAGTTTTTAGAACTCCATTCAAAAAGTTATTTTTTGATATGCAGATATTAAAATAAATTACATATTTGGAAAGTAGACTCAAGGGATATCTTTAATATTATTGACTTTTTCCAAGATTCAATCTCCAAGTGTTTCAAAATTTAAACTCAAATGAGGCAAAACTTGAAAATCAGGGAAAACACTTCCACTTTTTGGCCCAAAAGTGGACTCAGCTTCTTGCACTGACCCTTAACCTACTTACCCTCCTTCCAATAGTTAGCCACCATGGGGCCATGAAAAGCCACACAAAGATCCTTTAAAGATCCCAGAGTAGGATCTGAAGCCAATGAGTGATGCCCAATCCAACAATCATCCCAAAACAAGATTTTCATACCATTCCTAAGCTTCCAATAGGCTCCCTAGCTATCCACATCCCTAGCCTTGAGAATATTATTCCAAATATGAGTACCAACAAGGATATGAGAAGAACTCAAAAAATATTGCAAAGAATGAACATTGGAAAGATATTTATTATGCCATAAGGTGTTCCATTCCCTTCTACAGTCATAAGACATCCAAACTTGTTTAGCCAGATGAGCATTACTAAAGGTTTTGATGTTTCTAATACCAATCCACCGACACTCCTTGGCTTGCAGACATTCTCCCAAGCAAACTAAGGGATTCTTCTCTTTTCCTCAACCCTTGACCAAAGGAATATTTTTGAATTTTATCAATAATATCAACAAATTTAGAGGTAATTTTGAAGAAACTAAGATCATACACTGGGAGATTTTAAAGAGTATCTTTCAACAGCTAAATTTTACCAGCCTAACTCAAAAGGTTACCTTTCCATCCAGCCAAATTCCTATAAAATCGATCAATTAAAGATTTCCAGAGGGACTCAGAAGGTTTAGATCCTAGAGGGAGGCCCAGGTAAGTAGAGTGGAATTTGCCAATTAGGCAGCCAAGAATGTTATCAATCTTCATTTGGCACTGCTCAAGAGTGTTGATAAAATAGATAAAACTTTTAGTTCTATTAATCATCTATCCAAAGGATTTTTCATAGATGTTGAGAATCGATTTGATGACTTTGGCTTCTCCAAAAAAGGAGTTACCCATCAAGATGGTATCATCAACAAATTGTTGATGAGAGAAAATCAAATTGGTAGAGGACAGTTTGAGACCTTTCAGGGAACCATTGACAACTTTTGTATGAATGCGTCTTCCCAAACTTTCTGCCATTATTGTGAAAAGACTAGGAGAGATGGGGTCACCCTTCCTAAGACCCCTCGATGTTCTAAAGAAGTGGGATGACAAATCATTGACAATAACAATAGAAGAGTCGGTAGAAATGAGCTACCAAATCAAACTAATCACCTTGCCGGAGAAACCAAATGCTTGGAGAACTTTTTTTAAGAAGCACCAATAAACCCTATCATAAGATTTAGCAATGTCCAATTTTAGATGAAAGCCTTGAAACTTTGCATCCAAAAGAGAATGAATGTTTTCATGAACTGTGATGGGGTATGTGCACCAAGTTGTGGTACCAAAAGGGGGTCTTAAGATGCCACTTTTTTTCTGAAATCAACAAAGTTTGAACTTCAACGACAAATTGAAGATAGTTACACTCCAAATTTGAAGATGCAACAAGAACAAGAGTTAGAGTGCTTCAAGTCTACTTTCTAAACTACTAATTTGTTTTGAAAATGGTGGAGATTAAGGGCTTCAAAAAGGCGGGCCACAAAAAATGGTCTTATTTTTATGCAAAAATCATAACATAGCATCTGTTGTGGCCCCCCCAAAATGTTAACTTTTTTTTTGAATTTTTAAAATCACTTCAATGAGAAATTAGCTAACACCTTGTAGTTTATGCCAGATTTTTCAGCTCATTTTTTAATTAGTATATGATTTTTTACTAATTTTTGAAGTGGACACATCCTGAAAAATAGAAATTTGAGCATGCTCCCCCCTAAAATCATTGATAACTAATCAAAAATCATTTTTTTTTTAAAATTATGTAGAATGGAGTCTAGTTTCTAAAAATATAAGTTTCTTCAAAATCACATGAACGTGTAAAAAACTATACCCAAAATAGTGCATGTTGGTTTTCTACCAAAAATGGACACACTTATAAAAGAAATTATAGATGAAAGCCTTAATGAAATCAAAATGCAAAAAAAATTACATGCTTGGATAGCTAAGAGAGAGATTGAGGTTGCTATGGTGTTTTTTTTAGTTTCATTGAAACATGTGCAAACCTGATGGACAACACAACCAAAAATATGTGAAATTTTTTAATCTTTTGATAAAAACACGTCTCAGGCCTGAAATGATCATCCAACCCTTTGGTTTGGATGCACAAGTACAATCCAACCCAAAGGGTTGGTGGTTTCCAATCCAAACCATTTGGTGAGTGCCAAATATGGCTCTTGTCAAATGCAAATTTTAAATTTTCACATTTGGTGCGCGCCAAATGTTCTGCATTATCCAATGTGAAGGGTTTGTGAGTGTTCTTCTCTATAGGACTTATAATGTAGATTCTACTTTTAAGAGGATTATATAAAATTTTAGATAGTCAAATTTTAGTAATCAGCATGCTCCTATTAGCATTCTTCAGCTATGTATCTCACTCTCTTTATCATACCCAAACTCTAGACCTATTTCTATCCCTCTTTTGTCTCTCTCACTTCTCTCCCCCCTCTCTAGGTAAACCCAACTTCTCTACCTTTCATTCCTTCCTTAACCCCATATCTATCCTTGACTCCCTCCCTCTCTCTTCTTTTCTCTCATTCTCTTATTATTTCACTCCCCTCCCTCTCTATTCTCTTGGTCACTACCTATCCATTCTATCTTCTCTCTCCCCATATCTAGGTCTCTTCCTTCCTCCCTATTCACCTTACTAAATCTCCTTCCCTATATTATTACCACCTCTCTCTCCCCCTCTAGGTATCTCACCAAATTAATTGTCCACCCTCTAGTTCTCTCTCCCTATCTCCATATTTCTCTCCCGCTCCCTTACCCCTATCTATTTATGAACTCTCTCCCTCTATTTTCTCTCTCCAAACCTATCTATCTCCTCATTCCTTAGGTTTTTGAATCCCTCCATGTTTACCTCTCAATCCATCCCCTCTTAGTCATCTATTTTCTCTTATATCTATTCCCTCTCTCCATTATCTAGGTTGTCATCTCTCTCTCCTACTCTCTCTACTTTCCTCTCTCAAATTTCTAGGTTTCTCCCTCATTTCCTCTCCACCTCTATACTTATCCATTAATGTCTCATTAGGCACATATCTTTATGCCCCTCTATCTATCTATCCTCTATCTCTCCCATCTAGGTATTTAACCTCTCTCTCATACTCTACATATCTCATGTCTCTATTTATCCCCTCTATAGTTCTCTCCCTTCCTCTCCACCTCTCTCTCTCCATCACCCCTTACGCATGTCCCTTTATGAACTCTCTCCTTCTCTTATATCTTTCATCACCTCTATATCTACCAAAAAATATAGACCTATTACTCCCCCTTTCTTCTCTCTATTTCTTCTCTCTCCCCTCTCTATGTCTCTCCTATACTCTCTCCCTCTCTCACCTTCCCTTCTTATCTACATATCTATCCTTTCCTCCCTCCATCTCTCTTCTCTTCCTATTATTTCTCTCCACTCTCTCTGTGTTCTCTTAATGAATACCTCTCCCTCCTAACCTCTCTTTCCATACATATTTTTCTCCTTCCCTCCATCTTTACATATCTACATCTCCCTCTTTGTCTCTTAATCCCCCTATATCTCCTTCACCTCTATCTTTCCACCCTAGGTCTCTCACCTCTATATATCTCTCCTCTCTAATTCTTTCCTTTCCACCTCCTTACCCCTCTTTCCCTCTTTGTGAACTTATCTCTCTTATTTTATTCTCTGTCTCCCTCGCCTATCTACTATTCCCTCTCCAGGTCTCTCAACCACTCTCTACCAACCTCTCCCTTTCTTCGTAGATCTCTCTTTCTCTTTATTCTTCCCTCTCCCCTCTTTTTTCTCCCTCCCTTGTATAAGATTTAGATAATAGGTTGTAGAATATAAGGTTTATGGTATGGGGTACAAGATTGATGGAACATTTTTTAGTGTAGATAGGGTTGAGGGTAGTGGATGGAACATTATTTAGGGTAGATAGGGTTGAGGGTAGTGGTTGTATTGATACTCGGGACACCATATGACCCCTTACGATATCATATGACCCCTTAGGACACCATATGACCCCTAACAACACCATATTACCCCTTAGGACACCATTTGACCCCTAACAACACCATATCATGTCCTAAAGGGTCATATGGTGTCGTTAAGGGTCATATGGTGTCGTAAGGGGAAATATGGTCTTCTAAGACCCCTTAGGGCACCATAGGACATCATATGAGCCCTAACAACACCATATCATGTCCTAAGGGGTCATATGGTGTCCTAAGAGGAAATATGGTCTTCTATGACCCCTTAGGACACCATATGACCCCTAATGACACCATATGGTGTCCTAAGGGCTCATACGGTGTTTTATGACCCATTAGAACACCATATGACTCCTAACGACACCATATGGCATCAAAAAGGGTCATATGGTTTCCTAAGGGGTCATATGATGTCCTAAGGGGTAATATGATGTCCTAAGGGGTCATATGGTGTTCTATGATCCCTTAGGAAACCATATGACCGCACATGATACCAAATGATGTTCTAAGGGGTCAAATGGTGTCCTAAGGGGTCATATGATTTCCTAAGGAGTCATATGGTGTACTAAGGGGTCATATGGTGTTCTATGACCCCTTAGGACACAATATTACCCCTCACAACATCCATAGGATACCATATGACCGCACATGATACCAAATGATGTCCTAAGGGGTTAGATGGTGTCTTAAGGGGTCATATGATTTCCTAAGGAGTCATATGGTGTCCTAAGGGGTCATATAGTGTTCTATGACCCCTTGGGACACCATATGACCACACATAACACCATATAACCCCTAAAAACCCCATATGGTGTTCTAAGGGGTCATATGGTGTTATATAATCCCTTAGGACACCATATGACCCCTAATGACAACATATGGTGTCTTGAGGGGTCATATGGATTTTTATGACCCCTTGGGACACCATATGAGCCCTCAAGACACCATATGACCCATAAATAACACCATATGGTGTCTTAAGGGGTCATATGGTGTTCTATGTCCCCTTAGTACACTATATGACCCCATACAACACCATATGGTATCCTAAGGGGTTATAGAGCACCATATGACTCCTTTAGACACCATATGACCCCTAACAACATCAGATGACCCCTTAGGACACCATATGGTGTCGTTAGGCTTCATATGGTGTCCTAAGGGGTCATAAAACACCATATGACCCCTTAGGACACCATATGACCCCTAAGGACACCATATGGTGTCCTAAGAGGTCAGATGGTGTCCTAAGGGGTCATAGAACACCATATAACCCCTTAGGACACTGTATGATCCCTTAGGACACCATATGACCTCTAAGAACACCATGTGAAGCCTAAGGACACCATATGACCCCTGAGGACACCATATGGTATCGTTAGGGGACATATGGTGTCCAAAGGGGTCATATAACACCATATGACCCCGTAGGACATAATATGACCCCTATGAACACTAGATGACCATTAACAACACCATATGGTGTCATAAGGGGTCATATGGTATCCTTAGGGGTCATATGGTATCCTAAGGGGTAACAGAACACCACATGACTCCTTAGGACACCATATGTCCCCTAACAACACCATATAACCCCTTAGGACACCATATGATGGTCTTAGGGGTCATATGGTGTCCTAAGGGGTCATATAACACCATATGACCCCTTATGACACCATATGACCCCTTAGGATATCATATGACCCCTAACAACACCATATGGTATCGTTAGGGGTCATATGTTATCCTAAGGGGTCATATGGCATCCTAATGGGTCATAAAATACCATATGACCCCTTAGGACACCATATGACCCCTATCAACACCATATGACCCCTCAGGACACCATATGACCCCTAATAACACCATATGGTGTCCTAAGGGGTCATATGGTGTCTTGAAGGTTAATATGGTGTTCTATGACCCCCTATCACACCATATGACTCCTTTTAATATCCTAGTACATGACATGACCAGTTGTGACACGATATGACCCCTCAAGACATAATATGGTGTCGTTAGGTGTCATATGGTATCCCAAGGGGTCATATGGTGTCCTTAAGGATCATATGGTATCCTAAGGGGTTATATGGTATTCTATGACCCATTAGTACACCATATGACCCCTTAGGACACCATATAGTGTCCTTAGGGGTCATATGGTGTTGTTAGGGGTCATAGGCTTGCATGGTATTCTATGATCCATTAGGATGCCATATGAGCCATAATAATACCATATGACCTCTTAGGACACCATATAGTGTCCTTAGGGCCCATATAGTGTCCTAAGGGGTCAGATGGTGTCTTAATGGGTCATAGAACACCATATAACCCCTTGGGACACTGTATAATCCCTTAGGATACCATATGACTCCTAACAACACCATATGGTGTCTCTAGGGGTCATATGGTATCCTAATGAGTCATAGAATACCATATGACCCCTTTGGACACCATATGACCCCTATCGACACCATATGACATGTCCTAAGGGGTCATATGGTGTCTTAAGGGGTCATAGAACACCATATGACCTCTAAGGACATCATATGACCCCTAACCATACCATATGACCCCTTAGGATACCATATGGTGTTGTTAGGGGTCATATGGTGTCCTAAGGGGTCATATAACACCATATGACCCCTTAGGAAACAATATGACCCCTAACGACACCATATGACCCCTAACGACACCATATGACCCCTTAGGACACCACATGGTGGTCTTAGGGGTCATATAGTTTTCTAAAGGGTCATAGAACACCATATGACCCCTTATGACACCATATGACCCCTAACAACACCATATGATGTCGTTAGGAGTCATATGGTGTCTTAAGGGGTCATATGGCATCCTAATGGGTCATAGAATACCATATAACCACTTATGACACCATATGACCCCTAACAACACTATATGACCCCTTAGGACACCATATGATCCCTAACGACACCATATGGTGTCCTAAGGAGTCGTATGGTATTATGAGGGGTCATATGGTATTCTATGACCCCCTTGGACACCTTATGACTCCTTTTAACATCCTAGTACATGAAATGACCACTTGTGACAACATATGACCCCTCAAGACACAATATGGTGTCGTTAGGTGTCATATGGTGTCCTTGTGAGATTTTGCCAAGATCAAGAGCTCAATGAAATGTACAAAATAGAGACACAATATAGGACAAGAATAAACTATATTCTCATCAATAGAAAATGATCAATAATATCAAAAATTACATACAATGTAGATGAGCTTGCTTATATAGGCAAGGCTAGAGATATGTGAGCACACAAACATGACATGTGGCTTAATAAGAAACAAGGATAGGTAGGAAATAGGTGTGGGTAGGTAGGAGAAATAATATAATAGTCCACATGAGGTGGATCACCCACTGAATGTGGAGTGTAACAACAAGATCAACACCATAAAAGGTGGAATTTATCCTACACACACTATCCCAATGTGGCACAAACACCCAAGTGTCTCATACCCAAACTACTATGAAATGCATTTCCTAAGTAAACTTAAGTAAGTGTAATAATATTCGAGATGAATAATTATTTACACCAACACCCCCCCTTAAGTGCAACTAAGGGGAATGCACTTAAGTCTACAATGCAACTAAGCAATGCAAGATGAGTCCCAGGTACTAGGCCATGTTAGGTACCCATGTACAAATGAAAATGCATACAAACCAATGCAATGAAAACTCTCACAAAGTGGGGAAAGAGAGAAAAACCCAGTGGGAAAAAACCCTCCCCCAAAAGAGAGATGAAAAACTAGATACAAAGAACTCTCATAGAAGTATGTGAAGGACAAAACCTCATGTGAGGAAAAAGTCCCCCCCATATGAGAGAAGAAGAGAAGCTAGGAAGCCCCCCCTCAATGTGGAATCTACACCAATGATAGAAGCTCGATGTATGAAGAAATTGCTCCACAAACGTCGAACAACATTCCTCCCCTTAGGAAGAAACAAAACCAAAGGTGTATCCATGAAGTCTACCCAATCATGAAGGGAAGATGTATGAAGAAAACTCATGATGAAAGGAATCTCTGAAAACTACTCAAGTGTCCCCATGTCGATGTTGAAAGATACCCCCTCCAAAGGTGGTAAACTATGCCACACTGCTGAAAAAGGAACTCCAAGATCTAGTGGAGATGGATGTAGAACATGTCCCAAAGACTCACATGTCTCCTCAAAAAATAAAGAGACCCCCTCCAACTGCTATACATAAGTATCCACAATCATGTCAACCTCAAAAGAATGATCATGTAGAGAATGAACAAGAGGGTCAGAGTGTGCCCTCGGAACAATCGAAGAAGGATCACCTTCATCAAAGAGAAGATGAATGTCATCAATGATGTCTCCCAAATCTGCAATGTAGGATTCCATAAATAAACTTGCAATGTCTGTCAAGTAATCATCCCATGAATCTGAAGCTGGAAGACAATGAATATCTTGTTAAACTGAATCACATGAAGGCAAAACTGTCACACTATTCACATCATCAGGTGCAATAGGTGATGTGATATCAATATGAGGAGAGGAAATACAAGACTCAAGAATGGGGTCACATGTGAGAATCCCCATGTTCAAGTGTCCAAGTTCTCCTCAAAATCTGAACTATCACAAGAAGTGTGATCATCATGTGTAGAATCATCAAATGTGAAATCATCATCATCAACAAAATCTAAAAAGGAGTATAACCGAGATGCATGATCAACCACCCCAGTCGCAATGATAGCTCTAGTCTCTAAGTCTCTAATGAAAACAGAGTTAGGTGTGAACTCCACAACTCTCTTAGTTGCGCCATGTGTGATTTGATAGATAGAAAGGAGATTGTTTGTCAAGTGGGGTACAAACAACACATCATTGAAGGAGTTATCCCCAATGTCAATAGATCCTTTCCCAATCACATCAATGTATGTATTATTTCCCATCAAAATCTATGGCATGGTGCAAGCCTCAAATGTAGAGAACATAGACTGTGAAGATGCCATATGATGAGAAGCCCCTGAATCTAGAAGCCATCTCTCTGAATTATGACTGATAGTAGCACATAGAGCTTTTCCTTTTCTTGTTCCAAAAGAGTGAGTCTTTCCACTTGTAGAAGCCATGAATGCTTGCCCTTTTCCTTTTGAATGTGAGGAAGTGGAAGTTGATGAATCATCCTTCTTGTAGACTTTAGGCAAATCAATGTTATGCTTTTTGATGATATGTGTAAGCTCATCAATCTTCTTAGAATGGCAATGATGCTCCTCATGACCAATCTTTTTGCAATAAGCACAAGTAGGTCTCTCCCTCTTTGGTGAATTATCTCTCTTAGAAGAGGATGAATCTCCTTGTTGTGGAGAAGATGGTGCTTTTTCTTTAGGCTTTGATTGCCATTTCTTCTTGTTTGAGTTGTCCTTTCCTTGATTTCCTTTATTCCCTTGATTTGCCACTAATGCTTGAGACTTAGAAGCCTTAAGAATGCCCATGCTTATCAACTTAGTTTTTTCCATCATCAACATTTCATTGAAAGCATCAAATGTAGGCATTTTGTAGCTTGAACCCATTGTCATCCTATGGGTTTGGAAACTAGAAACAAATGTTGCATATTCTTGTGGAAGCTTGCCTATCAAGTTGAATATCAATTGAGTATCCTTCTTATCAATGCCACAATCTTTGAGTTGTGCCCTCAACTCATTTGCCTTAGTGACATAATCTTGTATAGTATCAAAGTTCTTGGGATCTAACATGGTGAGATCACTATCAATTTGAGATCCCCTAATCTCATCAACTTGACCATACAAGTCTTGAAACTTTTGCCAAGCATCCTTGATTAGAGTACATTTGTCAATATGAAAAATGAGATCCTTTGATACATACTTTCTTAAGGTACCAATTGCCATGATATTTTTAGTGAGCCAATCCAAGTGACCAACTAGATCAACCTTAGGATCAGCGGGAGCAACAATAGTTCCATCAATGTAATGAGTGAGTCCTTTTTCCATAAGTTTACTCCATGCATCAATTTTCCAAGTAGCATAATTATGAGGAGTTAAGAGAGGAAACTTAGAATAGCCCATAGCAGCAAAAAGGAAGGAACACAAGAGCACAAAAGCACAAGAGACACCCCCCCAAATTCACTCAATCAAAGTACCCCCCCAAAGTGATGATTTTGGCACTTTATACTTAGTGCAATTACAATGAGCCACTTGCAAAACAAGGCAAAGTGGACTTATGATGCAAATTTTAAAACTTCTTAAATGAGATACAAGAGACTTCAATCAATAGTGCAATGAATCTAACTGAAATTCAAGCAAATATACAAGTACCAAGAGAGCCAAAAATGGCCAAAATTTGAAAGTACAATTTCTACTTACAATGGCATCAATCTGATAGCATCATGTGAAAGAAGACAAAAAAATACGCACTTTAAAAAAAAACAACACCTGAAAAGGAGGTTGTATGACCCTAAACGAAGCCTCTGAAGTTGCAAAAAATGGGATTACTCAAGTACAGTCACCAAAAACTGCATTTTCTGAAAAATCCGTGCATCAAAATAAAAAAATTTCTTCACCACTATGGAGAGCATGAAATTCTAGCCCATTTCAAACAAAATTGCACCCAAAAAGGAGCAAAAATGAGCAAGTTATGGCCATTTGAAGTTGAACTACAAAATCAAAAAGCTCAATGAGAGGGGCCTACAAAATTTTTGAAAAATGCTGATGTGGCACTGATGTCAGCAAGTCACTATGTTAAATTTGATGGTCATATGACCATTGCAAAAACTTCACTTCCCTGCTGACTAGGCATTCGTACTGTACGGACTGCTGACGTGGCAGATGACTATGCAGTATGAAAATCTGATGTGGCAAGCAGATTTGGCTGATGATGTGGTGGCCATATGGATGATGTGCATATGGGTTTTACCCAGGGGCCAGTGGCTGCCTGCCACGTGGTGGACGCAAGTCCTCCTGGTTTAGTGGTCGCCGGCGAAGGGAGCGGCCGGAGCCGAGAGGCCGACGGCGGTGGCTGAGGGGGCTAGCGACGGCCTGTAGAAGGTGGAGACCGGCAGCACGGAGGGTGGAGACCGGCGGCAACGGGCTCCAAAGGGTGTGAGCGGTGGCGTGCTTGGCAGTGGCAACTGCTCAGGTGGTACACTGCATAGAGACCGGCAGGGACACGGGCGACGACGGCGGAGACTGGCAGCGGCATGGGCGGTGGACGGCTGGAGCACAGAACCAGCGTGGAGGATGGTATGGCACCAGCAGTGGCGACAGGTGGTACACTTGCAACCTGCGTACTGCAGGTACGGGGGGGTTTGTGGACCCCCAAACACAGCACAACAAAACGTTTTTTTTTTTGTTTTTTTTTTGCTTTTTTGATTTTTCAAAAAAATTTTGATTTTTTTTTTTTCGAAAATTTTTCAGAAAATAATTTTTTTTTTTTTCGAAAAATTAATAAATTTTTTTTGAAATCTATAGGATAATAGCAAAATTGGTGAAAAAATTCTTCTCACCAAAATAGGCCGACTTTATAACCAAAATTCATAGAAACGGCCTTCTGGATGCAATGGCGAGGTCGGATCTAGTCTAGGACACCTCCAAAAGATGCTTCTCCTCAGATCTACCTCTTGACGTCGCAATAATGCCTCTTCAAGATGAATCAATGAAGCCCCAATGGCTCTGATACCATGTGAGATTTTGCTAAGATCAAGAGCTCAATGAAATGTACAAAATAGAGACACAATATAGGACAAGAATAAATTGTATTCTCATCAATAGAAAATGATCAATAATATCAAAAATTACATACAATGTAGATGAGCTTGCATATATAGGCAAGGCTAGGGATATGTGAGCACACAAACATGACATGTGGCTCAATAAGAAACAAGGGTAGGTAGGAAATAGGTGTGGGTAGGTAGGAGAAATAATATAATAGTCCACATGAGGTGGATCACCAACTGAATGTGGAGTGTAACAACAAGATCAACACCATAAAAGGTGGAATTTCTCCTACACACACTATCTCAATGTGGCACAAACACCCAAGTGTCTCATACCCAAACTACTATGAAATGCATTTCCTAAGTAAACTTAAGTAAGTGTAATAATATCCAAGATGAATAATTATTTACACCAACAGTCCTAAGGAGTCATATGGTGTCGTTAGGGATCATATGGTTTCCTAAGGGGTCATATGGTATTCTATGACCTATTAGGACACCATACGACCCCTTAGGACACTATATGACCCCTAATGACACCATATTACCCCTTAGGACACCATATGACCCCTAATGACACCATATGGCCCCTAATGACACCATATGTTGTCGTTAGGGGTCATATGGTATCATAAGGGGTCATAGAACACCATATGACCCCTTAGATCACTATATGGTGTTGTTAGGGGTCATATGGTGTCATTAGGGGTCATATGGTGTCTTTAGGGGTCATAAAACAAATGACCCCTTAGGAGACCATATGAGACATTAGGACACCATATGACCCCTTAGGACACCTCATAGTGTAGTTAGGGATCATATGGTGTCCTAAGAGATCATATGGTGTCCTAGGAGATCATATGGTATCCTAAGGGGTCATAGAACACCATATGACCCCTAAGGACACCATATGACTCCTTAGGACACCATATGACCCTTAACAACACTATATGACCCCTTAGGGCACCATATTTTGTCCTAAGAGGTCATATGGTGTCCTAAGATAGATAATAATGGTTTCCTAAGGGGTCATATGGCCTACCATGCTCCTACACATACCCAGATGGGTTATATAGATATATAAGATACCTAGAGGGGGAGAGAGGCATGGGAGACCTAGATAAGGTGAGAGAGAGAGGTTGGTAATGACATATTGATGGAGATGTCGAGAGGTGGAGAGGGAAGTAGGGAGAAACCTAGAGAGGGGTAGAAAGGGTGCGATGGAAAGCTGATGATGTAGACAGTAAAGAGAGAATAAGAATTAGTAGGGAAGGGAGAGAGAGAGAGAGAGAGAGAGAGAGAGAGAGAGAGAGAGAGAGATGGGGATAAGGAGGGAGAGGGAGATAGAGTATTATAGAGGGAAAGGGGAAGAAAAGAATGGAGATGCCTATAAATGGGAGGGAGGGTTAAGAGGAGAGATGAAAGAATATATAGAGAGAAGAGTATGAGGGGATTGAGGGAGAGGTAGACATGGAGGGACTACAAGACCTAGGGAAGGAGAAGATAGAGAGGTGGAGGGAAAGAGAGAAGAGGAGGAGAGAGTTCAAAAATAAATAGGGGTAAAGGGGGAGGTAAATAGAGGGGAGGAGAGGGAGAGAACTAGAGAGGGGACAAATAGATAGGTGAGAGAACTATATTGGGAAAGAGAGATGAGAGACCTGGATGACAAGAGAGAGGAATGAGATAGATAGAGGGGCAGAGAGAGAGGTGAGTAATGAGACATGATGGAGAGGTAGATAGGTGGAGAAGAAGGAAGTGATAAGCCTAGAGAGGTGGGAGAGATTTGATGACCTGGAATGTAGAGAGAAAGAATAAAAGAGGAAGAGAGAATAAAAAAGTGGGGGAGTGAGATATATATGGGGGTATGTATGGATGGGGAGGTAAAGAGGGAGAGGGGAAGAAAGGAAGGGAGAGAGGTAGAGAGAGGAGGGAGGGAGAAGAGAAGTGATAAAAGAACAATGGGAGGATTAAGAGGGGATGGATGGAGAGGTAGACATGGAGGGAGTGAGAGACCTATGGAAGGAGGAGATAAAGAGGTTAAAGGAGCAAGAGAAAAGGAGGAAATTCATAAAGGGATAGGGTTAAGGATGAGGGAGAGAGGTAGAAAGGGACAAAGAGAACTATAAAGGGGGAATATAGATAGGTGAGAGACCTAGATGGCCAGAGAGGAGTGAGATAGATAGAGGGGGATAAAGAGAGTTGGGTAGTGAGACCTATATGCAAAGGTAGATAGGTGGAGAGGAAGGGAGGGATAAATATAGAGATGGGAGAGGGTGGGATGGAGATGTAATGACCTAGACAATGAGGATAGAGAATATGAGAGGAAGAGAGAAGATGGGAGAGTGGGAGTGGGAGATAGAGAGGGAGAGAGGAAGAAAGGAAGGTAGAGACCTGGAGAGGGGAGGTAGGGAGAATAGAAGAGATAGAAGAACAAAGAGATGAGTAAGAAGAGATGGATAGAGAGGTAGACATGGAGGGAGTGAGAGATCTAGAGAATGAGGAGATATATAGGTTTGGAGAGAGAGAGAGAGAGAAGAGAGGGAGAGAGTTTATAAATAGATAGAGGTAAGGAAAAGGGAGAGAAAGGTGGAGAGGGAGGGAGAGAACTAGAGGGTGGACAATTAGATAAGTGAGAAACCTAGATGGGGAGAGAAAGGTGAGTAATAATATAGGGAGGGAGAGGTAGTGAGGTGAATAGGGAGGAAGGGACAACCCTAGATATGGGGAGAGAGAGGATAAAAGGGATAGGTAGTGACCAAGAGAAAGGAGTGGGAGGGTAGAGAAACAATAAGAGAGTGAGAGAGAAGAGAGAGGGAGAGAGTCAAGGATAGATAAGTGAGAGAGACAAGAGAGGGAGAGAGATAGGTCAGGAATTTGGGGAAGATAAAGAGATTGAGATACATAGCTAAAGAATGCTAATAGGAGCATGCTGATCCTAAAATTTGAATGTTTGAAATTTTATATGATCCTCTAAAAACTAGAATCTACATTATAAGTCCTATAGAGATATAATTAAATGTTATATATCATGTATATATTCTCCTTCAGGGGTGGATATAACTTGTGCCTAGATTGGAAAATCTACACACTCATAAAACCTTCACATTGGACAATGCAGAAAAATTGGCGCACGCCAAATTTGGTACTCTCCAAATGCAAAAAATTGACTTTTCACATTTGGTGAGTGCCAAATTTGGCACACTTCAAATGTGAAAATTCAAAATTTTGCATTTGGTGATCGCCATATTTGGTGCTCACCAAATGGTTTTCTTGGGAGAATACCAACCCTTTGGGTTGGATTTGCCTTGGGCATCCAACCCATAGGTTTGGACAACCTTTTCATGCCAATGACACATTTTTATGAAAAGATAAAAAGTGCCACCTTTTTGGTACTACAATTTGGTGCACTTACCCGATGATGGAGTCAAAAACTTTTCTTGATGGCACAAAGCCATTTTGTTGAGGGGAGATCAGAAGAGGAAGAACACCCAACAATCTTGACGTAAGGACCTTGGAAATAATTTTATAGAAAGAGTTGCACAAGCTGATAGGCCTAAGAGAATCCAAAGAATCAACCCCATGCTTCTTAGGAATAAGGACAATGAAGGTAGCATTCAGTTCCTTTAGCAGAGATCTAGCTCCAAAAAAATCTTTAATAGCAGTGGAGACATCTTCCCCGACCACATCCCAAAAGTGCTGAAAGAAAAACATAGGAAAGTCATTAGGGCTTGTAGATTTACTACCATCAAAAGAAAATACAACACTCCTAATCTCCTCCTTAGAAGGAATGACAACAAGATTATCATTTTGGCTCTCAGATAGGACTTTGGGTATAGTATCAGGCAACATATTCTAAGCCTCTAGGTCCAACAACGTATCTTTAGAAGATCAACAAATAAATCAACAACAACTCTACTTATTTCATCCTCATTATCAATTGTTCTCCCATTCTTCATCAAGTGGCCAATTCTATTAGCAGCATTATGTTTAGGGGTAGAGATGTGGAAGAATCTAGTATTTTTATCACCATTCTTGAGCCATAAGGCTCAAGATCTCTGCCTCTAAAGGGTCTCTTCCCAATCTATTATATTGTGATATTTAGATAGAACCTTACTCTTCTTAGAAAAATTATCATTCACATATCCTTCACGTTGAACTTTATGCTAGATCAAGGCCAACTCCTCTTGAATAGAAGATTTATGAACAACGATGTCCCTAAAGACTTCTCTATTCCACTTTTTAACCCTATCCTTGACATGCCTCAACTTTTTAGCCACCCAGAACATAGCAAAGCCATCCAGATGTATATTCCACCAATCCTTCATGCTACTGGAGAGATTTGGGTGGGACAACCACATTTTCTCAAATCTAAACAAAATCCTCCTTCTCGGACCATTTTTAGGATTAGCCATCATACATATAGGAAGATGGTCAGATCCAATTCTAAGCATAGAATTCAAAGAGAAGATATAATTTTGGATCCAATCAATAGAAATCAAGGCCCTATCAAGCCTAACTTGAATCAGGTCAGTACCAACTCGATGATTGGACCAAGTAAAGGAAGCTCCAGATAAATCTAAATCAACCAGACCTTGACCATTCATGAAGTTAGCTAAGTCCAATTTGTTATCAATCTATATCTAGGATCCCCTAAATTTCTCAGCATCCATAAGAGGGGTATTAAAATCACCCATTATAAGCTAGGGAGTATTGGGATAACAACTATGAAAAGAAGAGAGCTTTAACCAGAATTTCCTCCTGCAAACTTTATTATTAGGAGCATACACATTGGACAAAATCCAAGAAAACCCATCCCTTGATTGGTTAAACAAAGTAGCAACATGGTTACTATCATGGTAGATAGGAGTGCCATGAATGTACTTTGTATTTCAGAGGTTAGTAATTCCCCCAGAGGCCCCATCAAAGTCACTCCCATAAGAATCACAAAATTTAGAGAGCTTAATTTTCTCCACCTTATTTTAGTTTCTTAAATAAGTTAAATGTCTAGTCTATTATCCCTAATAATATTATGGATGATGTCTTGTTTATGACTACTATTAAGACCTATAATATTCCAAGATATGATCTTCATTTCTTACTAGGGGAATTGAATAGATTGCCATGGATTGTTTTCAGTGATCCATTCGCTAAGTTCTGTATGCTCTCTTTCTCTCTTTTCCATCTATTAGATTTTGTCCCTGCACTTTGAGATGGCCCACCATAGTCTACCTTCACGGAACAATCTTCCTTCACTCTATTAAGAGTTGTAACTCCAAGCTTCTACTAAGACTTCGTTTTCTTCGACACCACCTTAGTATAGCTCATTTCTTCATCAAAGTCAATTCCTTCTAAACCCGTAGAACTGTCAATCTTTAGGGATTGCAGGGTATCCAAAATAACAATATTCGGATCAAAATCAGGGAGGTTACAGGTAGAGTGTTGTGATGAAGAGTCATCCTCCATAGTCCTTTTTAGCTCATTGAACTCAAGAGTTCTAAACGATGATCCAAGAACCAGAGAAGATTTCCAATCTTTGAAGGAGCATCCTTCCATATCCTTGGATCTGTTGGGGTTCAGGGAAAGTTCTCCCTCCTCCAAAGCTTCCACCAAAACCTATTCTTCTACCTTTTCAACAATCACATTCTCCTTAGTTATCTCCTCTTCAACCTGATCAGGACCCTCCTCACATGTGATCATCAGATCTATTTGCCTTATGGTTTTGATCACCATGAATACTTTCTTTGTTATATTCTTCTTGGCCTATTACTTTCACCTCATCATTCTGGCCATGTTGAAAACCATTTTTTTTATTGGTTTCATGGCTTCCATTAGGCCCTTTCTGGTGAAAAAAACCACCCATCTTAATCTGTGTATCTGCTTCCACAGTTTTGGGTTTCCAGACATTAGTTCCTTTATTAGGATCTATCTTAGGATTTTGAGGATATTTCTTTGCCCAATGGCCTACCTTTTTACACAAGAAGCAAAAAAGAGGTAGTGATTCAAACTCAATAGTTTGAACTAGCATTACCAACTTTGACACTAGCTCAATCAACAAAGGAAGATCCTTAGATCTAGACACCCCCACACAAATCCTAGCATAGACCATTATTTTCCTAGCCATTGTCATAAGGTCAATGGATAGAAGTTAACCAAACACTCCAACAATTCCCTTAAAAATATCTTCAAAAACAGTATCAGACATATCCATATTCGGCCTCCACTTCTTAAGAGTTAAGGAGGACCTCCCCATAATCCATGAACCACCACAAAGAATAGTCATGATATCCTCAGCACATGAGAATGAAAAAGAGAAAAAAATCCAAGGGAGAGCCGAAACATCAACTTGCCCTTTGATCTTCCACCTTTGACTAATAAAGACCCTAACTGAGTCTATGTTGGATCTAGGTCTAGTGAGCTTTCCAACATGGGTGAGTGCCATAATAGCAACATTGTGATCAATCACCCAATCTGGGATAGACAAAGCGATCTTTCCAGTAGCCTTATCACAAGTAATAGAAATAGGTTGAAAAGAGGAATTTTCAGTCATCTTAACCCCAAATAACGCAGCCCAATGATTATTCATGGCTCTAGTTAAAAAGGTTCGTTATGTTGCCCCCATGACAGGACCCCAAAAACCAAGTGACCCATCCCCTAAGTCCACCTGAAAAACCCATTTTTGGGTCCCCACCATCTTCAAAATTTGCATCATCCAGGTTGTCTTTAGAGCTAGCTCCTTGTGAACCTAGAAGGGGTCCGCCAAGGACCGTAGAAGCATCACCTGAAACCCTCCCCTGAACCACCTAAAACCCTACCCTAAGCATCACGATACTTGATATATAAAGTTATATATAATTGAATAGGCTAGACACATGTTAGAAAGGTGGTTAGTTGGATAAAGGAAAGTAATTTGAACATGTTATCTATTAGTGAACCATTTGAGCATACATATCTTCCCCTAACTATTAGAGCAATTCTTAATTTTGTAGATAATTATTCTATTCATTTCGTATTTTCTTATAATTTGATGCTAAATGTCTCTAGCTAGTTGTCAATACATTGATCCATTTAATGTGATTCCTATTATGGCTAACTACAAATCATCAAGTATTGTGGGAACAATTTGGGATATTTACCAGACAAATATCACCATGATATTTGATTGTTGATATACTCACTCTAACAAGTGGTTTTCCTTATAAGCATCATGGTTTTTCTATAGATTTTTAACATTGATCTTTACTACATAACATCTAGTGTTTTAGAGTTTTACATAACTTTAAACTAATACAACTAAATGTTTTCATGGATTAACCTCTTTGGTAATGAGTGCAAATGAATATAAGGTTTTTTAAAGAATTATAAAGTCCTCTAACAACTTAAATGGTTTCTCACGTCTATAGGAACTCATTGTCTTTTTTATGTGAAAAGTTTAAGCATAGTCTAGTACTAAATCCTCATTATAAGCATACTTTAACTTACTATTGATTAGAGATGGCTAACAAAAATAAGGTACATGAAAATTATAATTATTTTGTGGGAAAATGACGCTAGAATATAGTTAAGTTTGTGCTAATTCATTTTAAGTGCTAATTACCAACCCTTGATATTGGGTAGGTGAACATAAATTATTTTATTAAATTTCAAGTAAATTCTTCTTAGTCTTAAGCATCATTGCAAATTACACACTTTACAAGGAATAAAACAATAGAGAGGGGAAAAAAGTTATTAAGAGAGATGACATGGTTAAACTTTTATAGTAAATAATATGTGTTATTTAAACTAACTAAATAATATGGGTTCCCAAATTCTAGGTTACATTATTCATAAATTTTACCTCATGATAAAGATATTACTTGGAAAGCTCCTCCTTCCATTGTAATGTGTGGAGAGATGAAAGCAACATGAATTCCTCTTAACTAAATAATGCATAAAATATCCATTATTTTGAATATTTGATCAATATTCCTTTGTAATACCTTTCATTCTATAGATTTTATTCTTACCCTATGGACATCTATTAATAAAAAAATAAATAGTAAATATGAGGTAATTGTGCTCACCTATTTGTAAGTTCCATGACTAATCTTAACAAATAAATAATTACCACTTTCTATCGCTCAATATTAATTGTTCATGAAAATTAAACATCTTGTAAGGCCTTCCCCAAACCAAGCTTTGATTTACTTAGTTGACCCTATTTGACCTATTAATAAATGCTTTATAATTCAACAGAATGGACTGTGTTAGGCAGATAGGTTTGTGAGAAAAATAATTGAACCAAGTTATAGAGTTATCGCAACTAGTGGTGTACTTTTGATGTGTTATGAAGTTGAAATCCTAAAAGACCCATTGATTGGATAATCTTGATTTAATGTATGTCAGCTATGTCTGGATGAAGAACTTATATGATTCTGTGATTGGGTAACATTTATGAATGTGGATGCTTCATTTATATGCTTTATAGGTACAAAACTCTAGATGATCCTAGAATAGGATAAATTTGAGAGGAGGTATGTCATTATTGGATTTGCAGGACTTTACTATGATGATAGGAATAGGAATGCATGTTTTAATGAATGGATCAAAATTATGTGAATGATAATAATTGTATGTGGAGTTATTTGGATGAAAGATGTATTGATTGATAAATGTATATTGTATGAAGAATGCTTGTAGTGCATTATTATTCATGTGTTTTATATTATATGAGATTATTTGGAAGTACTAATGTGTAAATTGAGTTGTGCGGGAATTATCCATGTGACCATGGAAATATTACAGAGAACCAAACCTAGACATATGTATGTTCGTAAGCCAGGGGTTGTCTATTTGGAGAGACAACACCCCATTTGTGTTGTATTTTATTCGTAACAGTGTATGATGCATGAGTGTTAAGTGTCATTTAAATTTAATGTGTAAAACCCACAAGAGACAATTTCATGTTTTAATTTGTAAAAAGTATTTTATTGGTGTCACTTGACACGTGTGGATTTAAGTTTAAATGTTTTATTTTTGTCTCTTGGTGGGAAAGTGTTCAACTATAGTTTTTTTTCAATTAATATAACGTGATGTCATAAATACCTTGGGAAAAGAATCCTTGGAGAGGTCAACATATGTTTGACCCGAAAATAAACTTCAGAGGGGTTTAAAATGGGTTAAATGAACACCTAGGGGTAGTTTAATAGGGTATCCTAAAGCCCATAAGGTATACCTAGGGGTTAGGGGTAATTTTAGGCAAATTTCTACTTTTTAGTGACCTTTTTGATGCTTTAAAAATTGGCTTTTTTGAGTTGTGCGAAAATTGAAAATTAGAAGTTTAAATCTAATTGAGTTTTTTCCTATTCGAATGGGAGTTTTTTTTCCCATTTTTCTTTACTTTCCATTTTGGTTTTTTTAGAAACTTGTGAGAACTCAAAGAATGAGCTTCTTAAGCAAGAATTGGAAAATTTGAGGGTAATCACCCACTCTCCATTTTTGGAGACAAGAGAATTTTTGAAAAGAAAAGAATAGTTTGGAATAGAAAATTTGACTAAGGGTAGAAGAAGAAGATCCGTGGATTGGGCAGCTCTTCGTCAAATAGTATACTACCATTGGGCAGATTAAGGTTGGTTTCGTTGTTCTTTAAAAGGTTTATTTTCTTGTATGTGTTTGATAGTATGATTGGTGTAAGAAATCTGTGTTCTTGAATGTCTTGTTTTAGAAATTCATTTGAAAATTTTGCATTATGCTTTGTTGTGTTTTGGGAGTTTTCTCAAGACCTCTTACTCTTGGGAGAGAGGAGGATCTTGTGGGTGGTAGCAGTGACAACCCTCGAGTGAGAGACTCTCGTTTGAGAGAGATCACAAGGGATCTTTGTGTGACCCTTGCTGCATGGCTTGTTTGTGCAATGGGGGTCATAAGGAGGGATATAAGGCTAGAATGCCTTTGGGGGGCATAAGGAATAAGGGGTTGAGATTTTTGATGTATTTATTGTGCCATGAGATGGCTACTTGTTTTTTTCCATACTTGCAGTTCTCCTCAGGGTATTGGTCCACTACCAACCTTGAAAAAAAGTCATCACCAAAGTGTGGTGCTGTGTAGCCAAGTTGGGAGTGTGTCTGAATATCTGTGTGTGTAATTTTTGTCCTCTATGTGCTTGCATGTTTGTTACCCATCTAGGAACTTGGTTCTCTGAGCTCGGGGGTGGCTACCAGTTAGCTTAGGCTAGGAGGTGAGCACTCCGTGGTCATATTTGTGTTTCCATTATGCAAGAATGCCAGGAGAAAAGACTAGGAAAAGTGAAAGGTTGCAGAAGAATATTGTTGAAGAAATTTTAAATTGATTTGCAGTTAGTAGTTTTAAAATTGATAGGAGAAATACACCCTCATTCATAGAAGTGAGAGGCAAGTTGTAATTTTGAAAATAGACATGAGATTTATTGTTGTAGTTAAATAAAGAAACGTCCTGTAAATTTGCAGAATATCGTTAGAGTTGTAAAAAGCTTGGTATGCTTCTATTTTCTATTTTTTTTTTTTTAAAAAGATTTGCTTTTGATTTGCATGCAATAGTTTTTCTTGCTTTATAAAAAATCAGTTTTATTTAAATTTGAGTTCTTCTTTTTAGCTGAGAATCTATCTCCTTTTTAATTGCAGAAAATCATGATTTGTATTTGCTATTATCATGTAAATAAATTAGTTGTTTTATTAGTTGAGAAATCAATGAATGTATTTATTTTAGAAAAGTATAATGTATTCCTAAATAATATTTCCTAAGTTCAGAAGAAGAAAATAAAACATATATATTTCCGATGTGTTAGGATAAATAGCTTAGCAATAGATTTAGTTCATTCTTTTTATTAGCAATTAAAATAATAATTAAAAAAAAGAGCCTAAGCTTATATACCAATTATATGGGTATATATATATATATATATGTAATTTGATTTAACATAATGTTTTTCCTTTGTTATTTTGTTTAAAAAAAATTTTGCATGTAAAACTTATTGAGAAAAAAATATGTATATATATTTTCACACTTATATATTTATATATATATAAAATATATAAAAAATAAAATAAAATAAAATAAAACTTTTTTTTTACCTTTTAAAAAAAAAAAAAGGTTTTTTTTGGTTTGCACATGGACCCCACTATGTGTGCACACAGTGTGGGCCGCGCGGCTTACACAGTGTGGGCCGCGCGGCTTCCACTGTGCGAACACACAGTGTGGGCCGCGCGGCTTCCACTGTGCGAACACACAGTGTGGGCCGCTTTGGCTCCCACTGTGTGGACACACAATGTCGGCCGCGGCCACCACTGTGTGGACACAGAATGGTGTGAGCCACTAGCAGCTCCCACTGTGTGGACACACAGTGGTGCCATGCCGCCACTGTGTGGACACACAGTGGTGCCATGCCGCCACTGTGTGTACACACAGTGGCGCCCTCGGCCCTGTCGCCCCTTTTAAAAAAACCTGTGACACAAAATAAACCCAAGGCCGCCGCTGTTGTCATTCAGCCCTATAAAAAAAATGGGATCCAAAAAAATATTAAACCCTAGCCCGGGTAGGGCTAGGGTAATAAAATAAAATAATAAATTTAGTTTATTTAGTTTAGAGTCATTTTATATAAAAAAAATAAAAATCCCTAATTAGGGTTGGAGGGCATATATATACATATATATATATATATATACATATATATATATATATATGTATATATATATAGGTTATATTTTTGGAGTAAGTATTTAAATAGAGTTTTAAATATTTAAATACCTCGGTATGATTACTAATAGGAAGTAAAAGAAAGAGAAATATATAAACTTAATAATAAAGTCTAGTCTTTTTTTTTTTTTTTTTAAATATTTAGTGTGATAAATACTTACTTATGCCCTAGCTAATTTAATTAGAGCATTAAATTTTAAAATGGATATTAAAGGAAGTAATTGAAGCGCCTTCCACTTGAAGTTAGATTGGATAATTGTTAATTGGCTTCCTAAAGGCGAGTAATAGTTACTCGTAAATAACTTTGCCCGTGTTAATTAAATTATCTAAATAAAATGACACTTTAAACGATTTTTAAGTTATTTATTTAAAAAAAAAAGGATTTTAGATTATAAGGTCTTATAGGAGATTAAATTTATCTTCACCTTCCATAGTTAATGAGTTTGACTTAATTAATTTATGGACTAGGTAATTAATTTAGTGAACTTTGTTAATTAATTAGTATGTTTAAAAAAAAAAAATCATTTTGTTTTTGCCCTAAATTTTGGGCATGACATTTTGGTATCAGAGCCCTAGGTTCATACACTGGTGAACATGGGCTCCATTCATAACTTAGCTGAAAATGAACTATGACTTAAAGTATAACACCTAGGTGGAACTTGTGATATAACAAAGTGAAACATAAATAGATCAACAGATTAACAAATATCAATTCAAGGGTTCCAAGGGTCACTAAAAGCCCTGAAATTAGAAATTATTAGTCATAATATTTATGGCTTAAATAAAACCCCAAAGGCTACGAAATATTCAACTATTTATTCATATAACGTAATTTTGGTGTCTATTAACGAAAATTAAACCTTTTGTACCTACGAGGTTACCATTCAATTGGAACCTAAAACGCGATAACTGCCCTAATCAAATTAAGTATGAGGAGTTAATCTTTCAATAAAATACCTCTGATGGTAACTAAAGGAATGCCACCCATCGAGATATGTTTTTGACATGGCAAATCAAGCGAGATAAATTGGACCTTAGATAAAGGCACCATAAACAAGATAAATAAAACTGAGATAGTTTAAGTTAAGTTTTAAGCTATGTGAAAATTATAATGGTTAAAAGATCAAGGCCGACATAGAGAACATAAATGAAGGAGAGTTAAGAGGTACTCTTGTGAATAATAGAAAGAAGCATTAACCTATCCTAATGATTAGGTACCTTAAGAATGTGATCATGTTAGATTTCTTATTAAGAGCATTTGTTAGACAATGTTTGTAGCAATATAGTGAAGCTAGAGTTAGATAACCTTGAAGATAAGAACTAAACTGATGTATGACAATCCCCTTGATCAGAGAACCCTAGTAATACTATAGGTGAGTTAAATAAGGAGAAAGGAGGCATGAACTTCTTGGGTAAAAATATGTATTTACAATAAACCCTAAGTTCATCCGTGGTTATATAATTAGGAGAACAAGCAAGTAAAACCTCAACTAGTTCCTTTATGGGAAGATAATCTTGGAAAAAGTAGAAAATGAAAGAGAGAGTAGAGTTGATGTGAGAATCAAACAAAAGATCCCCATTGAAATGCAAGGAGTGTAAAAGTATTAGGATCCTATAATCTAGGAATGTGTAACTAGATGTCATTTAGAAACTAAGAAGCAAAGTGCAACCCAATCATGGTTAGCCATTAGGTACTGGTGAAGAACATGCAGATAGAAATGGCTTATGGAAAGATTGTATAAATAAATATAATACTAAAGTGTTAATGAGAATTAGTTGGCAGTATAAAATATTTTATAGAACATTGATAAGGAACCAATTATGTGGTTAGCAAAGGGAGAACTAGGAAGGTTACGAGAGTCCTAAGACATTGGTAATTATTGGACATCCTTATATTATACCGTACATGGGTAGCTCGATATTAGGCTGGTAAGATGGTTTATTTAGATTGAAGAGATCGAAGGTGTGATATGCCAGATTTGACTAGTAAGTAAATATAAATAAGTAATATGGAATGAGATAACTTCCCTTTTTACTAAATTTTTAATTAAAAGGATGGGTGTTGGCCACTTTTCGAGTGCACACCCCCTTGGTTTCAAAGTGATTAAGTAAAGTAGAAGAGAATAAGTCCACTCTTTGAGTTGTTTGAATTATGTCATGAAATGTGTGGGTTGAAATTGTTGTCAACTGTTTTTTATCTTACTTGACAATAATTCCACCCCAAATGGCTCTTAACCATAAGTGTTAGTAATTTTGGCAACAAGCTCCTACCTAAGGAAGGCAAGTGAATATTGGAGGTGAAAATACAAGGAGTTGGCATAAGATGCTAAGAAAAAAAAATGATTTCCCTAATAAAATTATATGATTATATTATTTCAAATCATAAGAGATTCCAAGTAAACAAGTGTCATTTTTGTACCAAACTATTAACTGTGCGTATAAGACATGAAAGTGCCAATGCTTTAAGCTACCACGTAACATTGAGTTAGGGCTTAGCATATTAAGATAATTAATGGAAGTCCAAGGGGAATGGATGGAGAATGGTAGAGTTAGTGCAATCACCTGCTAGATATAATTAAGGATGTTAATAACCCTAAATAGATAGTGGATTATATCAGAAAGTGTCGCTTGAAATAGTTAGCACGCGAAGGTTAAAAAAATTGAACATGATTTATAAAAATGAATGTGATCTCTTGCGTATAAGAATGTATTTCATAAATTGACAAAGGAGTTTAAAGAATATAAAATCCCAAGAATCTAATAATCACTTCCTAACACACTCAGGACGCGTGATCTTGGGTGATGTGTTGTGGTTACTCCCTATAGCATGGCTAGAATGGTCATCTTGTTTCAAGTTGATTCAACATTAATTTTGATTTTCTTTGAAGAGTATATTGTGACACTGGGGCTAGGACTTTCTTTTTATTTATTTTGTTTATGAAGAGAAGACCACTAAATTTATGTTTCTTTTATATGAACTATGGCACTTGCCATGTTTCTAGTTTTAAAATTTTTCAATTGTTGGCATTTTTCTTCTTTTTATTGGACTTGGCAGAAGTGACTTGTATTTTTTGAAAGGTGTCAAGTGGTCATTTTGATGGTTGATATAACTAGCCCTAGTGATGTGATTTGTGTAATATCTATCATGTTCATAGAACCACTGATAGCGTGTCAAGGGACAATACTGCAAGGAGTGAAAATTAGGCACAAGAATTAACAAAGAATGTGTTTTATCAAATTAAGATAAAGGAAGGAATATCCTCCTAAGTAAAATTAATTGCGAGTAATCAGAAAGAGAAAATTTATAACAATAGTGTGACCTAGACCTAAAGAATTGCGAAAGTAATGATTTTCGATTGGTAAATTTGGCATGGGTATGGAGATGATTGTGTGGATGATATCTAAAATAAGTTTTAATAATTTCTATCAATCCCTTAGAATGGGGTTGTTGTGTACCTTAATGGTTGGAAAATTGTGAATGATGCTCCCTATAAAACTTAAACCTTGTAGCCTAAGAATATAAAAAAACATTTTAATCCCTAGTGGTAGAAAACTACCCTATATAAGGGCGGAAATTAAAAAAAAACCTAAATTTGCTTTTGCCTTGTCACCTAAGAAAGTAGGAAGAAATTATGCACCTAGGATGATTTTACGAGTATTATATTAACACCCTAATGAGGTGCCTCGAATGTAGAATAAGTAGATTCGTTGTGGTTAAGTGTGATGTCAATTTTCTTAAGTAACTTGCATGGACGAAAATACAATAGGATAAACATGCTTTTAAACAAATCCTAAACAAAGTAGAACTCCTAGAAAATTCAATATGTGTAACCTTGATTGTGGGAGTTGATGTGTGTTATTGATACGATTTGGATGACAAATAATGTAAGTTGTTAAAAGATAGAACTTTGCAAACACCTACCTGAGATCAAAGGGAAATGTAATAAAAATACTAAGAACCTAACCTTGTGAAGATAGTAAGTTAATTACAATAATAAGTTGATATTGGTATTTCATCCTTCTAGTAGGAAAGGTAATAGTTTGAGTAACTTATGGAAATGGAGGGAAATGTTATGTCCCTACTTTGAAATTCTACTCATGCGACTTCTAGGAGTAAGTCGAACTCTAGGGGAGGAGGATGTAAGGCCTTCCCCAAACCAAGCTTTGATTTACTTAGTTGACCCTGTTTGACATATTAATAAATGCTTTATAATTCAATAGAATGGACTGTGTTAGGCAGATAGATTTGTGAGAAAAATAATTGAACCAAGTTATAGAGTTATCGCAACTAGTGGTGTACTTTTGATGTGTTATGAAGTTGAAATCCTAAAAGACCCATTGATTGGATAATCTTGATTTAACATATGTCAACTATGTCTGGATGAAGAACTTATATGATTCTATGATTGGGTAACATTTATGAATGTGGATGCTTCATTTATATGCTTTATAGATACAGAACTCTAGATGATCCTAGAATAGGATAAATTTGAGAGGAGGTATGTCATTATTGGATTTGCAGGACTTTACTATGATGATAGGAATAGGAATGCATGTTTTAATGAATGGATCAAAATTATGTGAATGATAATAATTGTATGTGGAGTTATTTGGATGAAAGATGTATTGGTTGATAAATGTATATTGTATGCAGAATGCTTGTAGTGCATTATTATTCATGTGTTTTATATTATATGAGATTATTTGGAAGTACTAATGTGTAAATTGAGTTGTGCAGGAATTATCCATGTGACCATGGAAATATTACGGAGAACCAAACCTAGACATATGTATGTTCGTAAGCCAGGGGTTGTCTATTTGGAGAGACAACACCCCATTTGTGTTGTATTTTATTCGTAACAATGTATGCTGCATGAGTGTTAAGTGTCATTTAAATTTAATGTGTAAAACCCACAAGAGACGATTTCATGTTTTAATTTGTAAAAAGTATTTTATTGGTGTCACTTGACACATGTGTGGATTTAAGTTTAAATGTTTTATTTTTGTCTCTTGGTGGGAAAGTGTTCAACTATAGTTTTTTTTCAATTAATATAACGTGATGTCATAAATACTTTGGGAAAAGAATCCTTGGAGAGGTCAACATATGTTTGACCCGAAAATAAACTTCAGAGGGGTTTAAAATGGGTTAAATGAACACCTAGGGGTAGTTTAATAGGGTTTCCTAAAGCCCATAAGGTATACCTAGGGGTTAGGGGTAATTTTAGGCAAGTTTCTACTTTTTAGTGACCTTTTTGACGCTTTAAAAATTGGCTTTTTTGAGTTGTGCGAAAATTGAAAATTAGAAGTTTAAATCTAATTGAGTTTTTTCCTATTCGAATGGGAGTTTTTTTTCCCATTTTGCTTTACTTTCCTTTTTGGTTTTTTTAGAAACTTGTGAGAACTCCGAGAATTAGCTTCTTAAGCAAGAATTGGAAAATTTGAGGGTAATCACCCACTCTCCATTTTTGGAGACAAGAGAATTTTTGAAAAGAAAAGAATAGTTTGGAATAGAAAATTTGACTAAGGGTAGAAGAAGAAGATCCGTGGATTGGGCAGCTCTTCCTCAAATAGTATACTACCATTGGGCAGATTAAGGTTGGTTTCGTTATTCTTTAAAAGGTTTATTTTCTTGTATGTGTTTGATAGTATGATTGGTGTAAGAAATCTGTGTTTTTGAATGTCATGTTTTTGAAATTCATTTGAAAATTTTGCATTATGCTTTGTTGTGTTTTGGGATTTTTCTCAAGACCTCTTACTCTTGGGAGAGAGGAGGATCTTGTGGGTGGTAGCAGTGACAACCCTCGAGTGAGAGACTCTCGTTTGAGAGAGATCACAAGGGATCTTTGTGTGACCCTTGTTGCATGGCTTGTTTGTGCAATGGGGGTCATAAGGAGGGATATAAGGCTAGAATGCCTTTGGGGGGCATAAGGAATAAGGGGTTGATATTTTTGATGTATTTATTGTGCCATGAGATGGCTACTTGTTTTTTTCCATACTTGCAGTTCTCCTCAGGGTATTGGTCCACTACCACCCTTGAAAAAAAGTCATCACCAAAGTGTGGTGCTGTGTAGCCAAGTTGGGAGTGTGTCTGAATATCTGGGTGTGTAATTCTTGTCCTCTATGTGCTTGCATGTTTGTTACCCATCTAGGAACTTGGTTCTCCGAGCTCGGGGGTGGCTACCAGTTACCCTAGGCTAGGAGGTGAGCACTCCGTGGTCATATTTGTGTTTCCATTATGCAAGAATGCCAGGAGAAAAGACTAGGAAAAGTGAAAGGTTGCAGAAGAATATTGTTGAAGAAATTTTAAATTGATTTGCAGTTAGTAGTTTTAAAATTGATAGGAGAAATACACCCTCATTCATAGAAATGAGAGGCAAGTTGTAATTTTGAAAATAGACATGAGATTTATTGTTGTAGTTAAATAAAGAAACGTCCTGTAAATTTGCAGAATATCGTTAGAGTTGTAAAAAGCTTGGTATGCTTCTATTTTCTATTTTTGTAAAAAAAAAAGATTTGCTTTTGATTTGCATGCAATAGTTTTTCTTGCTTTATAAAAAATCAGTTTTATTTAAATCTGACTTCTTCTTTTTAGTGGAGAATCTATCTCCTTTTTAATTGCAGAAAATCATGATTTGTATTTGTTGTTAACATGTAAATAAATTAGTTGTTTTATTAGTTGAGAAATCAATGAATGGATTTATTTTAGAAAAGTATAATGTATTCCTAAATAGTATTTCCTAAGTTTAGAAGAAGAAAATAAAACATATATATTTCTGATGTGTTAGGATAAATAGCTTAGCAATAGATTTACTTCATTCTTTTTATTAGCAATTAAAATAATAATAATAAAAAAGAGCCTAAGCTTATATACCAATTATATGGGTATATATATATATATATATATGTAATTTGATTTAACATAATGTTTTCCCTTTGTTATTTTGTTTAAAAAAAATTTTGCATGTAAAACTTATTGAGAAAAAAAAATACATATATATTTTCACACTTATATATTTATATATATATAAAATATATTAAAAAAAAAATTAAAAAAAATAAAACTTTTCTTTTACCTTTTTTTTTTAAAAAAAAGGGGTTTTTTGGTTTGCACACGGACCCCACTATGTGTGCACACAGTGTGGGCCGCGCGGCTTCCACTGTGCAAACACACAGTGTGGGCCGCTTCAGCTCCCACTGTGTGGACACACAGTGGTGTGAGCCACAAGTGGCTCCCACTATGTGGACACATAGTGGTGCCACGCCGGCACTGTGTGTACACACAGTGGTGCCCTCGGCCCCGTCGCCCCTTTAAAAAAAACCTGCGACACGAAATAAACCCAAGGCCGCCGCTGATGTCATTCGGCCCTGTAAAAAAAATGGGATAAAAAAAAATGTTAAACCCTAGCCCGGGTAGGGCTAGGGCAATAAAATAAAATAATAAATTTAGTTTATTTAGTTTAGAGTCATTTTATATATAAAAAAAAAATCCCTAATTAGGGTTGGAGGGCATATTGACTATTATATTGGAAAGGTATTTTAAAGGATATATATATATAGGTTATATTTTTGGAGTAAGTATTTAAATAGAGTTTTAAATATTTAAATAACTCCGTATGATTACTAATAGGAAGTAAAAGAAAGAGAAATATATAAACTTAATAATAAAGTCTAGTCTTTTTTTTTTTTTTTTAAATATTTAGTGTGATAAATACTTACTTATGCCCTAGTTAATTTAATTAGAGCATTAAATTTTAAAATGGATATTAAAGGAAGTAATTGAAGCACCTTCCACTTGAAGTTAGATTGGATAATTGTTAATTGGCTTCCTAAAGGCGAGTAATAGTTACTCGTAAATAACTTTGCCCATGTTAATTAAATTATCTAAATAAAATGACACTTTAAACGATTTTTAAGTTATTTATTTTTTAAAAAATGGATTTTAGATTATAAGGTCTTATAGGAGATTAAATTTATCTTCACCTTCTATAGTTAATGAGTTTAACTTAATTAATTTATGGACTAGGTAATTAATTTAGTGAACTTCATTAATTAATTAGTATGTTTAAAATAAAAAAAATCATTCCGTTTTTGCCCTAAATTTTGAGCATGAGACATCCAACATTTACCTTCTCCTCTCCATTTATATAAATCAAACCTCCCCATCCTTAATTTCTAGGCAATTTTTAATGGTAATTATTCCAATTGCATTCTATTGATTTGGACAACATATTTTCCATCTAAGAGTAGATCTATTTAATCACAATGGAGGTTGAAAGATTGATTTTTCTTTTATTATTTCTCTATTTTGTTGTATAGTCTTCCATTTGAGTTTCTAGGTTTTCCTATTGTTCTAATTTACATTTTGTAGTTTGAATAGAGGGTTTATAATTCTAACATTCAAGGTGGGACAATTCTTCAATAGTTTTATGCCTTTTATTAACCTTCTTATTTGTAGCTTTTTAAGGACAAAGTTTTATCTTTATTTAAAAGGTTGTTTGTTTGTGTCTAATTTTCCATTTTTTCATAGATTTGTATGATTTAAATCAGTAAATATTATATGCAAATCTCCCAATTTGTGAGAAATATTAAGTTTTGATTGTATGTTGCTAGTCCACAATGAGAGGACAAGTAGGGAAAAAAATTTATGAGTTGTTATGTTTATTGATAACCTCAAGATTATATATTTTATTTTATTATACATCATTTTTGAATAATATTTTTGATCAAAATAATTAGGGTAAGAGGCCCACTCCTTGAAATAGCTAGGAGACTTGTAGATCAAACCATTAAAAAAAAGGTAACTACAAAACCATAAGCAAGATAGAAACTATAGAGTAAAATAGTTTACTACAATTCATAAATAATTAGGGAAACATCAATAACCAAAAAATAATAAACATAATGATAAACATTATTCTAATAAATTAAGTCCTAGTCTCCAACAACTTTCTCCATAGTCAGTTACTAGCCAATTGTAGTCATGGTATTTTTTTCATTCCTCTAGTATACTACGTTTTTATTTTTTGCAATCTTCTTTTCTCTTCTCTCCACTTTTGTTCTATTCATAATCTCCCCAATCACAAGTTTTCATATGAGGGTATTGTTTATCCTTACCAATCACTCGATGACCCTCTCCAACATAGCAATTTTGACAATGTTTCTCACACAACCCATAAATTCTTGAGGATTTTTACCATTTTTAACCCTAGCCCTAAGGTCTTCATGCTTTGTGGAGAATACCCACTAGTTTTTCTCTGTAGTTATCCCCCCTTTGTCTTCTTTTTCTTCTTCCTCTTCCTCACCACAATTTTTTACAATGCTTAGATTTTCTAGGCCTTCTCCCATCAAGGGATTGTAAGGTGGAAAGTGCGATAGAGACTTCTTCGAGGTTATGTCAAGTCGTTCCTCTAATGATTCTTCATTCTCCTCTTTATTAAAGGGTTGTTTCTCATAGTACTTCTCTTTCTCACCTTTTTAAGCACAACTATCTATAATTTATTTTATTTTTAAATAATTTATAGTGATAGATCATAAAATGTTATTGAGATACACAATTACATTGAAAATCTAAAAATATTTTTCAGCATGATTATGAATTTTTAAAATATCATGTATTATTGAATGAAAGTTTTCATAATATAAACTTAATTGTAAAAAAATGTATATGAATCAAACAAAATAAAATAGTTCTATTTAAATAAAAATATATTTATTCAAAATAAAATTTGGCATAGTAAAATAAACTGTATTTACATAACCATAATTAAACCTAAATTTGATAGTTTAGAGTTGAAATCATGTATTGAACTCTAAATTAACTATTAAAAAATCAAAGTAAATGTGATAAATGAATCTAGTCCCTTGCAATAAGAATGATTTTAAATTATATAAGGCACTTGGTTATCTATCATTTCAATTATACAAGTAGGATCTCTCTTTCTATGTGTCAATTCTAGTATTATTCTATAAAACAACTTTATCTTCATACACATGTATGACTTAAATACTTTTATAGATGTACAAATCTATCCTTTGAATAGGCTCTGTGAAAATACAATTTTAACTAACACGATGTGTTATGGGCATTCACAGTTTTGCCACATGACTAGTCAATTCATTCTCTCGCACTGTGAAAGTACGATTGCAACTAACACCGTGTGTTATGCATGTTCACAGTTTCAACACTTCACAGGTTAGCTCATTCTTGGGCTCCACAAAATTAAAATTGTGACTAACATGATGTGTTATGGATGTTCACAGTTTTGCCACTTAACTAGTCAGTTCATTCTCTCGCACCGTGAAACTGCGATTGCAACTAACATGATGTGCTATGCGCATTCATTGTTTCGACACTTCACAAGTTAGCTCATTCTCAGGCTCCACAAAACTGCGATTGATACTAACATGATGTGTTATGGGCATTCACAGTTTCACCACTTGACTGGTCAATTCATTCTCTCGTGCCGCGAAACTGCTATTTCAACTAACACGATGTGTTATGCGCATTCGTAGTTTCGACACTTCACATGTTAGCTCATTGTCGGGCTTCATGAAACTGTGATTAATTAGGTTGACAGGCTTAAATTAATCAAATATTGATTTAATTAATTTTAGGTGCTCACAATTAGTTTTGTTTCTCATTCTCCTATCTTTGAATATCATTCATGAAAATTAAAATAAATCATAGTCTTTAATAGTACTATACTATGAAATTGGTATTTTTTGAGAGTTAGACTTAAAAACTTTGTTTCTAAAGATTAAATTTTAAAATTATTCAAATATATTAAAAATCCTTGAAGTAGAGTAAAGAACCAAGTCTTATCAATATCTGTTGATCAGGATCAATGATCTATAATTTTTAAAAATTTCATGTTATTGACTTTTCGTGTTATTTGACAAACGGTTAATAATTTGTCATTAGTGGTGCAATAAATTTTGTTTTATATTAACAAAATTTATCATACCACTAAATGATATATTAATGATCATTCATTGAATAACAAGAAAAGTCAAAACACAAAATTTTGAAAAATTACAAAACATTGATCTTGACCAACAAATATTGCTAAGACTTGGTTTTTTACTCTACCTCAAGGATTTTTAATATATTTGAATAATTTTAAAATTTAATCTTTAGAAACAAATTTAATACATAGGGATTATCTAAGAAAGAAAACGCAAAAAAGAGGAGGATAATGAGGACCCAAGTCAAACTTTGTTACCACAAAACTAATGCCTTATATCAAAATAATTATGGTCTCTTCCAGAACCATGGTCTCTCCCTCCCTCTTTGTCTCCCCCTTCCTTACCCTCATGTATATCTTCCTCCCCTACTCTCTCATACTCTGTCATACTCTTTCTCTCTCCCCTCTCTCCATTGTCTAGGTCATCACCTCTTCCTCCTAGCCTCTCTCTCCCTCTCTTACCTTTCTACGTACTTTATCATTTCTTTCCCCATGCTTTCACTCCCTACTATATCTTTATCTTTATCTTTATCATTACCATGCAATTAAGTGGAGAGAAACCTAGAAAGGCAAGAGGGGGAGAGAGAGGCTAGGAGGAAGAGGTGGTGACCTAGATAATGGAGAGAGGGGAGAGAGAGAGAGTATGAGAGAGTAGGGGAGGAAGAGATATATGAGGGTAAGGAAGGGGGAGACAAAGAGGGAGGGAGAGACCATGGTTCCTGGAGAGAGAGGTGAGAGAGGAGAGAGAGAGAGAGAGAGAGAGAGAGAGAGAGAGAGAGAGAGAGAGGAAGATGGAGAGATAGAGGGATGAATCAATATGACCACTATCCTCAACCTTGTGTTGCCTAAACTATGTACCATCACTCTTGTACCTTATACCATAAATCTTATATCCTACAACCTATTATATAAAGACTATATCAGGGAGGGAGAGAGAATAGGAGAGATGGAAGAATAAAGAGAAAGAGAGATCTAAGAAGAGAGGGAGAGTTGGGTAGGGAGTGACTAAGAGACATAGAGAGAGATGAGTTAGATATGTGATAGAGAGAGAGAAGAAAATAAGAGAGAAAAATAGGTATGGAGAGAGAGGTTGGGAGGGATAGGTAGTGATCAAGAGAATAAAGAGAGAGTGGAGAGAAACAATAGGAGGAGAAGAGAGATGGAGGGAAGGAGGTAGTGGTCTATATGCTGACATCAATGCAAAAGGGGGAGATTGTTAGCATTACTAATTTCACTCTTCCCATGTGATCCAACGAAGAAAATTGACTAATATTCTACTGGAAACATGCATTCTCCACCTATGATATTATAGAACTGAGAAAGATGAACCATTATTACAATATAAAAAGTAGTGCCAATACTACTTACAAAAATTTTAAAACTCCCACTGAGACAAACATTTCTATTCAAGGAAGAAAAACAATAAAATAGTATGCTCCCCTTGATCCATAGACATAAAAATTTGAGATTCAATAATAAATAACAGAGGCATAATAGGCACACATTTGAATTGAGGTCCCTTTTGGAGGGACTAGGGTCTTGGGCACCCTAGTCCACTTAGACTATGGTTTTGGGCACCATAGTCCTCTCAAACATCGACAAGAGAAAGGGGAAGTATAGTATGATCATCCATAACATAGGATCTAGTCTCAAAATTAGTATATGACAATAGTAGGATATGATTGTTGGCAGTGAGCCAATGTCCCTCACAAGAATTGTGACATGGTTTATTCGCCTCATGTGGATTCTACAAGTCTAGTGGTTTTATCGGGCATTGAAAGGTTGATCTTTTGGTGCAATGACAACCACACTTGTAACAAGTGGTATCATAGCTTGGTCACAGGTTTGAATCCCCTTCGTGAGTGACATGGGCCTGCGGCGAATGATGCTGGGGGGTTTCTGGTAGTGAGCCAGTGTCCCCATGGGATTCGTGACATGATTTAACCATCTCATGTGGATTATACAAGTTTAGTGGTTATATCAGGCATTGAAAGGTCGACCTTTTGGTGCAATGAAAACCACACTTGTAACAAGGATATGGCCCAAATATGATTATATTGATCCAAGAGAAGGCATACTAAAGTAGGGATCTAAAAAGAGTGTGAATCTTGTAAAGGATTAACATTTATAGAACTATAGAATGATACTAACATAACATAAACAAGTATAATTAAACACTCAAATTAAGAATTCTAATGATAGTAACTTAGGGATTAGCTAAGAAAGAAAATAGAAACAAGAGGAGGATAATGAGGACCCAAGTAAAACTTTTTTACCACAAAACTAATGCCTTATATCAAAATAATTATAAAATTTAGATCTCACAATCTAATTGACTCATCAAGAACCAAGGAAAACTGGAACATTTAAATATAAGATAACATTTTACAAGAAATTTGAGTAGAAATAACTTGGGATTCATCATTATTTTTGGAAATATGGGGTGTGTATGCAAGGAATGCCATGTTTCTAGATAGCTTTGTAAGTTATTAGTGAGGAAAATGAATAACACAATCCCACATTATTAGGATGGTATATTATCTTTCCAATTAGGTTTAGATTTTTGTTTTGAGTAGTATATGGTGAGCTTGAAAAGTGAATAGAATAACATTGTTATCCTATTAATTTTGATAAGGAAAATACTAGCTAGAGAAAGTCCACATATATAGAAGAATAAGAACTTGATGAATTCAATCAAAATTAATACTGATACTTAAAATATGTTCAATCAAGCACTTTAATGAATTATGTACTAGAAAATTTATAATAGAAATATGGTCATTAGGGGTCGTATGGTGTCCTAAGGGGTCATATGGTATCCTAAGAGCCCTTAGGACACCATTTGACCCCTTAGGACTCCATATTACCTCTTATGTATCATTACAGGTCATATGGTGTCCCATGACCCCTTACGACACATGCATGGATCCCTAGGA
The DNA here is from genome assembly GCF_030272615.1 of Cryptomeria japonica. Taxonomy (NCBI): domain Eukaryota; kingdom Viridiplantae; phylum Streptophyta; class Pinopsida; order Cupressales; family Cupressaceae; genus Cryptomeria; species Cryptomeria japonica. The sequence continues at coordinate 229,346,865 of NC_081412.1, forward strand.
TATCATATGACCCCTAAGAATACCATATAACCCTTGAGAGGGAGAGAGGGGAAGGAGAGGGAGGGAATGGGAGAGAGATACAACCTAAGAGAGGAGGAGAGTGAGATAGAGAGATAGCTATGGAGAGGGAGAGACAAGAGATAAAGGAGAGAAAGAGAGATGGAGAGAGAGAGAAAGGGGGAGATAGAGAAAGAGAAAGGGAAAGGGAAAGGGAGGGGGAGAGAGATATGGAGAGAGAGAGAGAGGGAAATAGAGGGAGAGATAGAGATAGAGAGAAAAACATAGAAGGAGACTCAAAGAGAGAGAGAGAGGGAAATAGAGGGAGAGATAGAGATAGAGAGAAAAACATAGAAGGAGACTGAAAGAGAGAGAGAGAGAGAGAGAGAGAGAGAGAGAGAGAGAGAGAGAGAGAGAGAGAGAGAGAGATACCTAAGAGAGGGGGAGAGAGAGATAGGGAGTGGGGGAGATATAGAGAGATCTAAGTGGTGGATAGAGGGATTGTGAGAGAAAGAGAGACCAAAGAGATGGAGGGAGGGAAGGTGAGAGAGAGATAAAGAGAGGGTGAGAGATAGAGAGAGTCTAAGTGAGAGGGAGGAAGGGATGGAAGGAGAGTACAAGAGACTAGAGAGAGAGGTGCAAAGATAGGGAGAGAGGGAGAGAGTGAGAAATAGAGGTAATGAGAAAGGGAGAGAGGGAGGGGGAGGAGAGAGGGAGAGAATAAGAGAGAGATACACTTGAGAGAAGGGGAGAGTGAGATAGAGAGAGGATGGGAGGGAGAGACTTCAAAGATAAAGAATGGGAGAGAGAGAGAGAGAGAGAGAGAGAGAGAGAGAGAGAGAGAGAGAGTGAAAAAGAGAAAGGGGGGTGGTAGGGAGAGAGTGGGACAAAGATACACTTGATAGAGGAGGAGAGTGAGATAGAGAGATAGAGGTAGAGAGGGAGAGAGACTTAAGAGAGAAAGAGAGGGAAAGAGAGTAAGAGAGAGAGAGAGAGAGAGAGAGAATATTGATGGAACATTGTTTAGGCACCTCTCTCTATGCCCTTGTATGCATGTCTCCCCTCTCTCTCCTATCTAGGTATAGGGTACATAGGATACAAGATTGATGGAACATTATTTAGGGTAGATAAGGTTGAGGGTAGCATGATGGTATTTAGTTTCATTGGCTATAATTGTCTTTTCAAGTACTGGGTGCTACTTGGAAAACAAAACACTTTTCATGAAGCCTCACCAATCAAGAATAGCACACCATGATCATAATATAATTTTTAAATGGCACAACTTATAGATATTGATACAAATATGAAGAAGAGATAATATGCATTGATGTATTCAGAGAACTTCTTTGTGAAATACTGTATTATATTGAATAAGATGCCTTTTACTTTTTAACTTTCAAATCCACAACTTGCACGTTTTCCATGTATGAAAGAATGAAATTTGATTGGTGCCTTGAATTTTTTTTTCCATAAATAGTAACAATATTAGCATCTCTTTCAGATATTGTATTATCTTTGAAAGGAGTTTTTGCTCAAATGCGAGAACAAGTTTTTGCAATTGATAGTTTAACATCAAATATGATTGAATTTTTTCAAATGGCAAGTTGTAAGTGTAAAATCATTGTGGATACTTATATTATTCAACCTTATTATCTATCTATTTGTGGCTTTGATAATGTTGGTACATAATCGCTAGGTACAATAACCTTGCCTATTAAGGCAGGTCTCAATATTTTAATTACACCTATCCATGTCCCATATACCCTCACATATAATTTTCTTCTAAAAAGACCTTGGATTCATCCTATGCACATAGCTAATAGAAAACTTAATTTCACTAAGCCGATTGTGATATTGACTTACACTGCGTGTTATGTGCTTACACAATTTGTCGCATGACCTTTTCAATGCATTCTCTACTATCGTGAACCAATGATGAAGACTAACACAACATGTAATACACTTTCATAATTTCATGACTTCATGAGTCAATGTCATCTATTGACCCATGAGACAACGATTGTGACTAACACACCATGTTAGGTGATTTTGCACTTTCGTGCATGACCTGTTAAATGCAATCTCTATTACCACAAAGTAGTGATTGTGACTAACACGGTGTGTTTGCGCTTTCAAAATTTTGCTACTTCATAGGTCAAAAACATTTGTTGACCCACAAGATGGCAATTACAACTAATGTGACCTATTTTTGCAGCTTCTAACCATGAGGCGACCAATCCGTATTATCTCAAGCAATATAAACTAATAGCTATAGCTTCAAACTAAAAATTCAAACTATAGTGATTTTAAACACAAAATCCAAACCATATCAAGCAAATGATAAAATAATCTCAATGCGAGTTTTCTCATGTTTTGTACATCAAATCGTGCCATGTCATTCTTTTCTCTAACGAACGTACCAATTTTTGGATCTCACACCCTCTTTTTCCCATCGAGATACCGTCTAATCATGGTTTCTTCATGTTAGATTCAATGATAGTCCCAAAGTCATTGAGAGGGGGGGGGGGTGAATCAGTGTCTAACTGGTTAATAGAATATTTAAACTTATTAATAACTTTGCATCCCAAAACAGTGTACCGGTAAATAAGAATTATTGCAATAAATAGAAATAATAGAGACAACATAGAAACACACCATAACACGAGATATTTAATGAGGAAACCTAGTGTGGGAAAAATCTCGGTGGGATTTGTGACCCACAATATTTACTCACTGGCCAATGAATAAATACTACTTGCAATGAGAGGCTTGCACATGCAGGGAGGCCAACAGCTTAGAGCTCATTGCTCAATAAAGAGTCACACTGACTACAAAATGGATTATCAAATCCAATACAATGTACTGCTCAAAACAACATCTCTCATGCCAGGTTCAGTACCGATTTAAGCTCAGTCAATAACCAAAACCTTCGTTGTCAACTATATCACCTTATACAAAATTGGCCTATCCATTCCTTTTACAATTTCTCCATATAATAACGACCTATAAGATTTCATACATATATGAGTCTTTTACAATATACCATGTCAACTTTACAAAAGATAATTACATTACAAAACAATTCATATAAATAAAACTTTATCCCATGTTGGCTGGAGTGTCGGTATGCATTTGTTGCCGGTGTATGAAGTTTGTAATGTCAGGCATGTAGAAACCAATTTCTGGTGACTTTCTAGTTGGTTTCCAGATGGTTGCCATCAATGACAGTATCAACTATTCTCATAAGAGTGTAGAATGCCAACACTTCATTCACTTTCTTTTAATGTGCATGTTATGCATAATAAATTACCAGTAGCCATGAAGCCAATAACGACCGTCCTCCAACATGTCCATGTGATTTCACGTGGGCCACAAGGAGTGACGACGAACTCCACAGGCAACTCCATGTCACATACTATGGGTTTGGACACCACAAAAAGTTGGCATGGTATGCATGTCTCGAACATTTATGTCGATGCATGTCGTTGGTTCGAAAAGTCCCTTTTGGAGCCAGAATAGACGCGTCCAATTGTAATACCTTTATTTGCAGTTCATCAAGTTGGTGTCTCAAATCCCTGCAGCTCTGGGTTATTGTTCTTCACTTGAGGTACTGTTTATGGGAGATAACTCATTGAATGGTAGTATACCATCTAAACTAGGAAATTTGAAGCAACTTTTCCAATTATCACTATATGGCCTAGGCAATCTAACATGTTCCCTTTCTGCATAAATAGGAAACCGTAGGAGTCTTGTGTGGCTTGATCTTGGATGGAACCTTTTTAAGGGACCATTGCCCTTGAGTATTTTCATGCTTCCTATCTACACCCTCTCTTTAATTGGAAACAAATTGAGCGGAACCATTTCCTTGAAAGTTGTAAAGCTTATGAATTTAGTCAATTTGGACTTAGGTATAAATGGGTTTACAGGTTCTATACTAGACAACATTGGAAACTTGATAGAGTTGACTTCTTTGAATTTAGGTACAAATAGGTTAGTAGGGAGCATACCTACAACAATAACTGATTTGATGTTGCTTGAGAATCTTTACCTGGACACTAATAATCTAATAGGTATACTTCTTGAAGCCATAGGAAACTTTCAATCCTTAAAAAAAGTGTATATGTTTTCCAACAATTTAAGGGGATCTATACCACATAGTATTGATGAACTCAAAAATCTTACTCAGCTAGCCATCTAAAACAATAAAATTTCTAGGGCTATTTCTGAAAACATTGGCAATTTGGTTTCACTTCAGAGGTTGGATTTTTCTAGTAATCAGTTGACGGGAAAAATTCTACCATCCTTAGGCAACTGCAAGTCTATGAGGGATTTGGTATTGGCCGATAATTTTTTGATAGGAAGAATTTTTGTGACCCTGTTTAATAGCATTGCCTTCAAGAGGTTAAAATTATCCAGCAACACGTTCTACAGAGATCTAAATTTTAATTTCTCTTCTTCCACCAAAGTTATTTCAGCTCATTTTAATAATTTCTCTGGGACTTTGCCTGCTTCCTTGGCCAATTGTACACATCTTCAGCTTCTGGATTTGAGAAAGAATCAATTGATAGGTGGGTTTCCTCCAGAAATTCTTGTAAATTGCCAAGAATTTAGAGTTTCAAGTCTTGGCTCTAATGACCTTGAGGGTAAAATACCTCTATGGAGCACAAACCTTACTAGTTTGCAGGTGTTGGATCTTTCCAATAATAATTTTAGTGGAAGAACTCCCTCAAGTTTGAAGGACCTCAGGGGATTTCAAATTATAGAATCTTCTTAATTGACAGGTAATATCCTCTATGAAGACATGCCAATAGTAATAAAAGGAATCGAGTATACAATTACTTATGTGCTGACAACAAAAACTATACTGGACCTATCATACAATAATCTTGTTGGGCAAATACCAGAAAGCATAGGTAATTTGTTTAGCATGAGGCTATTAAATCTGTAAGGAAATCAACTAGAAGGTCACATACCTGCATCTCTGGGACAAATATCAACTCTAGAATAGTTGGACTTGTCTCAAAATAGTTTGAGTGGGCAGATACCAGAAGAGCTCTCTAAATTGCTCCTCTTGGCCTATTTCAATGTTTCTTTCAATGGTCTCTATAGGCACATACCCGAAGGACCGCGGTTTGTGACTTTTGATGAGAGATCATACTAGGGAAACCCTCCATGTTTATGTGACAATACAAATAGATCTACTTTTAGGAAGTGCATCAAAAATGTGACATTAGTGTCACCTTCAGAAAAGGAGGAGAAGTCACTATAGAACAAGGTAGATGAGTAGGCGTCATTGATTGCTATTGGCCTGGGACTAGGAATTGGTTTTGCAGGAACAATATCAGTGATTATGTGGGGAACTAGCCTTGCTAATTGGATTAGGACACTGAAATGAAGAGGAGTTTATGGTGTTTGAATTACATATATCAGTTTTAGTTTCAGCAAATCACTCCTGCAGTGGCTGGTTAGATGTGCATTTAGTTGTTCATCTTAAAATTATTTTTGTTTTCGTCTATTCAGAACAAATAGTCTGAGATTGCAAGATTAGGTTACCAAGATAGAGGGAAATAATTTGTGTGTTTATAGTTTATAAAAGGATTTTTATTGAGGTCAATTTGTCGTTCTTAGAGCACAACTAGTAGGTTGCTTCAATATTTAGAGTGTTAATATTACTGTAATATGTTGAATGTGTTAGGTGGGTAGGTAGTTAGTTAATGTTTGTGGGTTAGTTATAGTTCAGAGGTTTGGATGGTTGGTTGTTTGTAAAAGTGTATTGAAGGATTTAGTACAATAGATATTAAAATGTAATTTTATTTGGTGGAATAATAATATTACTTTATATAATTATATTATAATCTAGATTTTTTTATTTTTACATTTTCAATTTAGTTTAAAGTATTTTGTTATCTATAATTGAACAAAAATAATTTAATAATTGAAGTACAAAATGACATATATTCATTTCAATTACTTTTGAATGAACACTTCAAGAATTAATTCTATTGAATGCCCAGAAATAATAGGTCAATTTTTTATCTTTGTTTCCTTCCATGGTCAATTATACAAATCTTAATATTTTCATTTTAGAAAATATTCATTTGATAGACGAGTTTTCTTCACACCTCCCAACATATTATAAGACATGAGATTTTTATGCATTTATCTAATGAACTTGTGGGTAGGCTTCCTTTATGAATCATAGACATCAACAATTTGTGAGTGCTAGATTTATCTAGTAATAAATTTTATGAAAAGAATTCTATTTCATCCAATGATCTTAGATGAATTTGTAAACCTCAAATCTTTTCTAGTCACATGTAGTGAATTATATGAAGAAATGATAATTATAATGAAGGATATGGAGTATATAATTTCTTATATAGTTTTATAAAATGGTATGCTTTCATGTGACAGGATAATCATATTAGAGAAAGCTAAATATATTGGGAATATAAGTAGGCTAGGAATTTTCAATCTAACCTGAAATCATTTAAAAGGTAGGAAACAATATTTATAGAAAATATCAACCCTAGAACAATTAGAACTATCTTAGATTAATCTATGACAATAGATAACTAAGTCACTATCAAATTCATTTGTCTTGTCCTATTTCTATGCTTCTTTCAATGTTGTTTGTGGTCATACACCCACAAAGGTAGCTTTTGGTGACTTTCAATAAGAGATAATACAAGTAAAATTGGGAAAAGGTCATGAGGTGTAGTCTCCCCCGAGCCCATGTGGTATCGGGGGATGTGTCGCGCTAGCATCACTGGTCACGTTAAAAAATTTACTCAGTGGACTGTAGTTTATAGGGGGATGGTATACTCGATTCCTACAGTCTAAAAGACAAGTACTAGGAAAAGCATTTATCTTTAAGTAAAAATAATTTCTCTTTTAAAAAATGGAAATTTGACACTTGTTTCCCCTTAAATAAGGGTCCAACATTTAGTGTGCAGCATGTAAGATGAGTATGTGTTGATAATGATTAGGGGATTGGGTTGGAGATTGGATTTGGTTGAATACTATTAGTATTTTATAGATGGAAATCTTAGGAGTTGGATTAGGATCTCTAAATAAGAGGATTTAATGGATTTGCATACTCCCAAAGTTCTACATATATTTTGTTGGCAATTGACACTCATTTAGTAGTCACCTTCTAAGATAAATTATATTTTGGGTTGTCATTGATGGCAACTCATCCTCAGGTGTTGGTATTTCTCATCTGGATTCATTGTCTTATCATTTTGTCTTCATTGGACCAATTGGTATACACACTTTGGTTTACACTTGTCAACCAGTTAGTCTTGGTACCAGTAACGTATATTTGGGATCCGGTTAAGGTATTCTGGGCCTTGGTAAAATCTTTTGTGGAATTGGAGGTAGCGTGTAGGTCGACATCAATTAAGATCATTGGGATAATGCATATCATACTTCATGATCTGGAAGCTGACAAGTTTAGTTTTCATCTTGAGGCCGATATGATAAAAAAGTTACAAGGGTATTTAAGGGAGATCATCTTAGTGATGGATTTCATGTGAGTGGTTATGCAATTTGTGATGTGAATCAACTAGTTATTGATGGTATGCAAATTGGTGTGCAAGTTTTAGCTTTTGTGTGTGGTTACACGTGTGTAATCATAACTCGTAAAGAACAGATAAGAATAGAGTATCTAAAAACTGGTTCAAAGGAGGTTCACAGAGCTTAAACTGGAACTTGTCCAGCATAGTCAGATGCATTATATAAGTTCATTTATATATATGAAATCATTGTGTAATGTTGTGTAAGTCAGTGAGACTTCTATTTGAGCAGTGAGGCCTAGGAAGTGATCCCGATTGCATGTGCAATCCCCTTTATGTAATATTTGCATACCTTGATCAAGTATATAGATATTGTGGGTATTAGCCCCACCATGGTTTTTCCCTTTATTGGGTTTTCCATGTATAAATAGTGGTGTTATGGTATTGTTGATTTATGTGTTTATTTGTTTATTTACTTTAATTTTATATTTTGTTAATCGATTGATTAGCAATAAGTTCATAGATTCATTTACTAGTAGAACATTGATTTATCCCCCCCTCTTAGTTTTCTTGAATTCCAACAATTGGTATTAAATATTAGTTCCTTTGAAGAAGTTTAACAACTTGATGAAGATCCAGAACTTGGAATCAATGAAAACCAGTTTGTAGCAATAACTTCAACTTGTTCTTGTCGATCGTGATAATGAGCATGTGGAAAATAATAAATTGAAGAATGAACTAAGGCAAGAAAGAGAAAATATCATTTCATTTACAAGGAAATCTATCACCTATTCAAGGTAAGATGAAGGAACTATGTGATCATGAGGAAGATGCCTTAAAAGATCAATGTCGGAAACTCACTCAGGAGAATAGTGCCTTGAAGAATGAAATGCAAGCCCTGACTATGAGTGTGCAATGAGATTAAAGACAAGAAGAAGAGTGAAAAAAACCTAGCACAAGCTTTGAAGGACAAATCAAATGAATGCAATAGACTGATACATGAGAATGACATGTTGAAACTTGAGTTGATTTAGTCCCAGAATAATGAATAGGAACTTGAGAGATAGATCATAATCATGAGAGATGACCTAGCCACTGCAAATGAGTACAAAGACAAGTTCAAATCCATTTGTACAAGAATTGATGAACTACTGAAGAGTCAGAGAGATGCTAATGACAAGAGAGGTCTTGGATATAAAATAGGAGAAAGATCTGGTACTGCACAACAAGATCAATCATCTAGTCAAAAGAAAAATCATGCCAACAATCTTAACCAGAAGTCACTGGTAATATAGCCTAATGCTCACAAATTCAATGGTGCATTCTTTCTTTGAAATAAATATGGTCATATAGAAAGTCAGTGCAAAAATACGAATAATCAGAACAATGCATCATCCACTGGTCTTGGAAACATCAGATTTCATGCATGCAATAGATTTGGAAATATGGCTAACTAATGCAGATCAAAAGGAAATAAAGGGTACAATAAAGAAATTCAGAAGAACAATATTGTTTGTTATGCACACATCAAGATTCGACATATTGCTAAGTATTGCAAGAGTAAGAATCCATCGGTAACTGATAGAAATGTAGATGATAAAGGAAAGGAAAAGGTTGAAGATATTAGAAAGTAGCATGAGAGAAGATGGGTTAGGAAATTAGATACTCCATCGAAAGATCAACTGGTAGAGCCATCAGGTCCTATATCGGAAGTAGGAATTTCAACGGGTAACTAAGGAACTCTGCCTTAGGGGTAGGAAAATTATTGAAAATCATGTAGACACTCTGAATTAGATTTGTATTCAATAAATTTCAGATTACAAATGGTTACTTAGGTGAATTCAAGCATTTACCGAAACCTACTTGCATAATATGTGATCCGATCAGATACTCCAATAGCATTTACGAAAGTGGAAAACTAGGGTTAATGGCGATAAAAGGGAAAAGGTTAAATAATTTCTTCACACACTGATTGATCATTCTAAAAAGTGATTTCAAAGGCATTTCAAGAGTCTAAAGGAAATTTGTGCGAGCATTTACATTCGGGAAGCATTTCATCATCCAACAAGATCTTAAGGTATTTACTGTTTGCAGAAACCCTAGATATTTATCATGGCATGGTCATTGAATGTTGATACTCCTTTGGTAGTGGAAATTAAGGACTGTCCCCATCTAGAATTTAAGAAACATCTTTTTAAATCTCTTTTGGATGAACCATTGGGAGCATTTTTGAGTGTTTTCCATGGTGTTCTTTGCACTGAAGTCATTAGGGCATATATTCACTGTGACATTGAGAAGATCGAAAGTTATGAAATATCACGTGTATTCACTAAGTATCTAATCACTAAAAAATTAATTGCAACGGGAATATCAACATCTACAAAGGAAGGTTTTTACCCAGTTCATGGATTTTTTGACTTTCGATGAAGATTAATGGGTTAGATATATTCTCAGCTACATTCATGGTGAATTCATATGGTTGGACCGATCATAGAAAATCATTGAGGAAGTCATTAACAATATCACATGCCTTCATAAGGTTGGAGGTTTGCCAAGGCCTAGGTCAAAACTTTCTAACACAACTTTGCAAAATCATTGGTGCCACCTTCGATGGCAGATCGATGTGAGTTGATGATATAAGGGATAATGATGTAAAATTTGTAGCGATGGTGATTGGTTACAAAGTTTATTAGTCTAATCTACTAAACTTTGTCTTTGGAACCAACATTCTCATTCCACATGAGATGGTGAAGGAAGACACACATTATGAATTGGGTAGTGTAATGCTAAAGGAACTGATGACCAATCTTTGAAAAATCAAGAAAGACAAGAAGAATACATTCTGGTATGGTTCTTTTATCATATGTTTGGAATGGTTCACGATTATGGGAAAATTCAATGGGCTTTTGATAGACTGGTTGCATCCCAAATTTCACAAATATTAGATCAGCAAGGTGATAAGCAACAAAAGGATAACCTATGGGATTTTTTGAAAAAATTTAAAGAGGAAATGAAAAATAGTTAGAATTCCTAAGGAAATTCTAGAAATATATAAGGATACTATTTGTTTTATGGTTAATAAAGATGAATGTATGATGGAGGCAATCCAGCCTAGAACGGTCTAGATCATACTAATGGGTTATGAAGTGGATGAGGCCACACTGGATGCTTATGCACATCATTTATTGAAAGCTCTAGTTGATGAGAGAGAAGAAAAATTTTGCATAGCTCAGGAGAAGGGCCTTAAAGTTCATCAAGAATAAGTTGCACCTGCCATAAGGAAGAAAATGACAAGGGTCACAAATGAGATGCTAATTAGTGAAGGTCATGATAGGGCTAAAATTGAGAAAGAGGGCAAAATCCTTGAAGCTCGGAGGAAGGACAAGCATAAGTAGAAGAGAAAGGAGGATAGAGAGGAAAAGAAGGAAGCATAGGCTACATGCAAAGTTGTACTAGTTGCCACTGATCCACCAACTCAACCAGTAGCATCATCTAGGAAACTTGTTTTCCCCAAGCCTAAGGAATCATTGAAGAGGAAGCAGAAATTGACTAGATAGTACATGGATGTTTCTTCAGAGGAGATGGAATCAAAAGAAGATATCCAACAAGCTCCAAAGAAGAAAGGTATTTTGGCAAGGTTTGTGAGAGAGAAGGATGACCAAAAGAAGGAAACTGAGATGGAGCCTCCTCAGAAGACTCTTAAAATCACTATTGTACATAAGACGAAGCCTAAGACAAATGAGGAGACTAAACTAGAAGCAAAATGATTTGGTAAGTAGAAGAAATTAGATGTTCAATATATTATTGATCAAATTATTGTTAGGATTCCCAAATATACTGAGAGGGGGGGGGTGAATCAGTATCTAACCGGTTAAGAAATTTTCTGACCTTATTAGATATTTTGCATTCCAAAACAATGTACCAGTAAACAAGAATTAATGCAGTAAATAAGAACAGTAAAGACAACATAGAAATCACACCATAACATAAGATATTTAATGAGGAAACCTGGTGTGGGAAAAACCTTAGTGGGATTTGTGACCCACAATATTCACTTACTGGCCAATGAATGGATATTACTTGAAAGAGGGGCTTGCACATGCATGAAGGCCAACTGCCTAAAGCTCACTGCTTAATTACAAAGGAAGGCTCACTGACTTAAAAAATGGATTATGAAAATCCAATATAGTGTACTGCTACAAAACAACATCTGCAATGCCAGATTTAGTACCGGTGTAAGCTCATACAACAACCATAAACCCTTCTACAAAATTTGCCTTAATATTTGCTCTACACATGCATCATATCTATCCTCTATGTTGTCGCACAAAATGATCTACAAGATCTCATACTTATATATGAGTCTTATTACAATATGCCATGTTGGCTTACAAAAAGATATTAAAATTAAATATAAAATACAATAATCAAAATTCGTCGGCTAGGATGCTGGTAAACATTATTGTCGTTGTCGGTAAACTATCTGTCGGTGTAGAGTCTGCTGATGCCATAAGATTGCAAGGTTGCCATCAATAACAATACCTTCAATCAACTACAATTCTCATTGCAGTGTGTAATGCCAACAATTATTAATGATGGGAATTTGGATAATATTTCTACATTCTATGATGATTTTGATGATAAAGATAAGAAGCAGCTAGAGGGAACAATTATTTTATATCTTGATTCTTTAAGTAGGACTTTGATTGAGTTAGATAAAAATTTTCCCAAGGAGTTGTATGATAAATTATAGGTTAGAAAATTACATGCTCAAAACTTGGATCGACAAATAAAAGAAACAAAATTGGTTAATCTTTGTCCATAAATAACTCCACCTGAGATTATAGATTTCATTAATAAGACAAGTTCAACAGAATTGAATCCCAAACACTAGATTAATAACATGATGCTAGAAAAATTTGAAGAAATCCAGAAGGAGACAATTGACATATGAGTAAGAATTCTTTTAATTCTTAGATATGAGTTAAGTTCCAGTTTTGTTCAGTCACAAAATATTCAATTACCAGGGGACAAGGAAACATAAAAGTCCGACGAGATGAATGTGGATACCAATCCACTAGTTATCACTCCACCTCTTACTACTCAACCAGCTAATAAGTCAAATTTTAAAGTTGAGGATAAGCAGAATCCTCTAGTAACCAATTTAATGGATGTAGAGGTAGATGTTGTAAAGGATATAGATATTGAAGATAAAGTTTTAGAGGAAGCACCAAAACACAATGAGGCACCAAGTGGTGAAGCCAACGGTGTACATGAGAAAAAGATTTTAGAGGATAAGATACAAGAAGACACAAACAAACACACACAATTTGTCTTCTCTTCCAGTTTGGAAAGTGACACATCACTATCAAAAGATAAAGGGAAATTATTAGAATTTTCTATCAGTTTTGACAAGCCCCTGCAACACTTCAGGATCAAGCAACCGAAGAATTGACATAGGAAGATTCTAGGGATTGATAATTAATTTATAATACTTTTGAAGTTTTGAACCAGCTTGTACCAAAATTCTAGGCAAAGGAGAGCGCAAGCTCATCTGGTAAATTGAAAGAGTTAATTGAATACATTCCTAAGCAATATGATTCTTTGGTTAAGAATTCTATAACTAAGGCTAAAGACAAATTTTTTGAGGCTCAAAAATAGACATTTTTGGTGATGATTGCATGTGAGAAAGATAAAATTCAAACTTGCTTACAATCTATTGATGATGCATTAGCAGAAGGAGGAATGCTATAAAAGACTTGTCTAGATTGTCCTAAGCTTATAGGTTTCATAGACAAGAAAATTTTGGATTGTAAAGATCACTTGCTCTAGATTTCAAACTCCTAAAAGCTAGCAGCAAATTTGACAAGTTCTTTAGAAGGTCTAGTTTTGGAGGTTATGGATCAGATTTTGAGGTTAGAAAAGGAAAGGGACAACACAATAAGGTGAGCAACTAATCTATGAAACTTCATTGGTCCTTGGCTAGATAACCTACTATGTCATAAAATAGAATGTATATCTAACATGTAGTAGGAGGATTCCACAGAATCCTAGGTAATTGAGTATTATACCAATCTCTTTAATGGATTCACCTCCATTCTTGATTTTCTCAAGTAGGGTGATGGTATGATGAAAGAATATGTATCAGGTAGATTACTGAGGGGGGGGGGGTGAATCAGTAAATTGAAAAACTGATACAAACTTTCCCAATCTCAATCTCAATCACACAAAGTAAACTTATCAATAAAATATCTCTATCAAGATAAAATCTCATAAGAAAAACCGATTGACTTTTATAGCAAATTAACAGTAAAAAACATTAAACTTGTAAACATCCAAATGCTTTATCATATGTCAACAAACTTCATTTCTCAATGCTTCTGGTTATCATGCCTTATCAGAATAGTTAAGTAGTTAATCAAATCAATCATAAGATCATAACCACAAAAAATTCACCACATGACACAAATATTTTTGATGTGAAAACCCAATTGGGAAAAACCACGGCGAGATGAAACTCACAAGATAACTATCTAAACTCTTCTAAAGTTCACCCTGTTAGGAGCCAAGCCTGTTAAAGCTTTTACAAAAGTCCTGTTAAGAATCACTTGGTTAAGGGATTGACTAAAAATGCCTTGTTAGAAGCAAGTACCCTATTAAGAGTAACCTCGGTAGAGGATTTGAGAATCCAAGCTAATGGATCACCTTGTTAGAGGATTTAAGAAGTAACCAAGCTTGTTAGAGCTTACCCAGTTAAGGGATTTCAGTTCTGTTGTAATTGTTAGAAAACAATGGATTTTGCTTGATCTATCTGAATTGCACTACACTTGCTTGATCAGATCCTTTTAAGTTTCTATCTGCCTTTACTCAAACTACAGACTCATTATCCGATTAAGCAACCACATACTCAACTGATTTCTGCCAACACCTTTTACAAAACAACTTCATCGATGTTATAACAAATCAATTAGGTTGGCAACACAACAAAAACCTAATTCTCTCAAAGAGATTACAAACAAATGGATTCAAGTATGATCATTGGATTTACATAGAAATCTATACACATTAATCAAGAAAACTCCAACCTCTACTTGATCACCGCTTCATTGGACTCAGTAACTCATCACATGCTTTACATTAGATGAAATACACTTTGCTCATTCCCTAGATAAAAATGTGCCAAAACAATTTGAACTTGTCTTCATACAATGATCACATGTGTCATCATCATTACCGGTCATCATTATCATAAAGAAACATAACCAATTCAACAACCTTAGTTGGTTAGGGTTTAACAAAAACAATGGGTAGGGTTTACCGGTAACATTACATAGATAGGGTTTAACCTCTTATACCAGTTACTAGTTCAACTCACAAACTTACATACCAGTTTACAATGTCTTCCACAAAGCTCTTCGTACCGGTTACAAGACAATATCAATAGTAACAACAATATCATTAATATCATTACCGGTTAATTGACATCAATGACAACATAACATATCATTAATGCAATCTTCATGCAAATGCCAACATAGGGCTCGGACACATATTTTTCATTTTTGAAGACTTTGTATGTTGACATTTTGAAACATGTATAGGAATCGGTATGTATATATTTGTACAACATTTTTGGTTGACACCCGCTTTGTCATTGATGTTAAAGGGGGAGGAGCATAGTGAAAAATGAATGTATATCATAGGGGGAGAATACTAGATGTATATAACAACATGAATGTATAGGTTAAAGAGAGAAAACTCAGAGGTTATATCATTTTTCACATGAGTGTTGCGATTAATGCCAAAGGGGGAGATTGTTGTCAATTGACACTCATCTGGTAGTTACCTTCTAAGATAAATTGCATTTTGGGTTGTCATTGATGGCAATTCATCTTCGGGTGTTGGTATCTCTCATCTGGATTCATTGTCTTATCATTTCTCCTTCATTGGGCCAATCGATATGCACACTTTTCTTTACGCTTTTCAACCTGATAGTCTTGGTACTGGTAATGTATATTTGGGACCTGATTAAGTATAGGACCCAATTAAGGTATTTTGAGTGCTAATAAAATATTTTGTGGAATTGGGGGTAGCATGTAGGCTGACATCAATTAAGATCATCGAGATAATGCATATCATACTTCGTGATCCAGAAGCCAACAAGTTTATTTTTCATCTTGCAGCTGACATGATAAACAAGTTACGAGGGTATTTAAGGGAGATCATCTTAGCAATGGATTTCATGTAAGTGGTTATGTTATTTTTTATGTGAATTATTCAGTGATTGATTGTATGTGAATTGGTGTGTGAGTGTTAGGCTTTGTGCACAGTTACATGTGCGCAATCCCAACCGGTAGTAGAACAGAGCAGAACATAGTATCAAAAAATAGGTTCAGAGGAGGTTGACATAGATTAAATCAAATTTTATCCAACATGGTCAGATTCATTATATAAATTCATTTCTATATGAAATTATTATGTAATTTTATGTAAGTTAGTGAGACTTTTGTTTGAGCAGTGAGCTCTAGGCAGTGATCTTGATTGCATGTGCAATCCCCTTTATGTAATATTTGGATACCTTGATCAAGTATATAGATATTGTGGGTATCATCCCCACCATGGTTTTTCCCTTTACAAGGTTTTCCACGTATAAATATTGGTGTTATGGTATTGTTGATTTGTTTATGCACTTTAATTTTATATTATGTTAACCGATTGATCAACAATAAGTTGAGAAACTCATTTACTGGTAGAACACCGATTCACGTCTATCCCCTCTTAGTGTTCTTGGATTCTAACATATTTTGATTTATAGCCTCCACTTTTAATCTCAATAGTTCATATCAAAATCAAATAGTTTATTCTTTACATTTTGTCCTTTTCATTTTCATCCATTTTCTATAGATATCATAGGATCATACTATGACATGGTTAAAGCATCCTTGGAAATTTTCCTAGGTCAAGTAGGATGTATTGGGAAAATAATTTTTAATATTTATTTGTTACTATTGTTTGTAATACATTCATTAGGGGGGATGGGTTACACTAGCAGTAGTAAAAGTGGGTTGTGAAAACAAAAATTGAATGTTATTTTCTTGACTGATGCAATCATAGAATAAGATATTTAATGGAATGGGAAGTGGAAAAAGAGTAACCTTTGGCCTTCTCCAAATGTGAGCATGGAAGAGGCAATAGATATCTCTTGTTATATGATCATTTATTACATTTAATGCAATGTTTATCTTGTAAGCATGGGTGCCTATGTTGGAGGGAATGTACTAGAATCTAAATCGGTATTTTTTTGAGTTCTATGGAGGCATTCCAATGGTTGTGGTTGTAAGGAATGAAGAGGATTCTTTGGGAACCTTTATTTATGATTTTGGAGCTATTACCATTCTATAAATTTAGCCTCTAGGTGTATATTATATGGAGTAAATGTAATGTACAAGTGTTGAATGCAGATTTCTCTACAAAAATGAAAGATGGATGGGATGAATAAAGAAGTTGTTAACATCTGCATAGGTGCTACTATGGTGGGGGTAAAGAGGAGAATGTAAGTGATTTTATTGTAAGAACTTTTATTGTTTTTAAAACAAGTTTGCCCTCTCTTCTTTGTGTAGTTCTTTTTGGCAAGGGTTTTTCCTTGTAAATCTTGTGTTATGTGTGGATGTTATGTTGTTTATTTATACTTTATTTCTGCTAACTTATGTAATGTTAATTATTATTCATTGCCATAATGAGTTCACATAAGATAAGATTATTAAGCATGGTTAGTAAGCTGATTTTTGGCATCATAAAGAAGAAGGATCTAATCATAAGTTTTCCACAATTAAGGAAAATTAATTTTTAGAATTTCATATGAGTTTCATATTTTAATGTTTTTCTATTCAAGCCTTGGATGTTATCCTTTTATTATTTTATTGGATATAGATTATTTTTCAAAATTTGTGGTATTGAACCTATTTATTTTCCAATAATTGGTAGAAGAGCTTAAGGTTATTTGAGTTTTTTTTTTTTTTTTTTAATTTCTATATAAATGGTTTTTTAGCATTGAAATCTTGTGGAAATCATTTAGAAAGAGTTAAATTTTTCTGAAAGGCTTTTGGGTATGCAAAGAATTCTTTGTGAGTTAAGTTTGTTTTTCAAATTTGTGAGAATAGAAGCCATGCATATTATCAATGTGATCTATGTTGGCCATTTAAAGATCATGCTTATGGATTTTCATGGAGTTGATTATGTTTATGGATCTTCATGGGGTTTGAGAACATGTATGTATCCTCTTGTTTGGTGGTTTTGTTCCTTTATCTTGTGACAATGTGCAATGAGAAGGTGTTCATTTTGGATGAGTATTGACATCATAGTCACATTGAGATATACTATCTATTTGGACTATAAAATGGAGTGCTTGTGTTGGGTTCATGGTTTTAGCCCATGGTTACATATCTTTGAGAGTTAAGTATATATGTTTCATATGGTTCTAACTCCTAGATAGATTTCCTTTCCTTTGTTTTTGATAAAGACAAGCAGGTTTTACATGGACCTGAAACCAAAAGTTTTATAGAAACTGGCCATCAGCCAAACAAATAGAAACCAATAGCAAAATAGGGGAGCACCCCAGAATAGAAACGAAAGCAAAAAGAGACACAGACCGAAAAACATAAGCACTTAAATAAGAGAGTGCACCAGGTCCTTGTTATTCTAGATGGTAATCTTGTTGATTTTCTCCAATTCCTCCATAATAAACCTAGAGGTGCCCTTATTGCTGCTCCTACTTCTGGTCCTAGAATGAGGGCCTGTGATTTTTCTGCCACCAACAATATTTTCTTCACCTCCAAGATCTTTCTTGGGATCACTGTGAATGGATCTGTACTCCGCAACCATGACATTGATCTTTTTTATCCCCTCCATACTATTATCCATGGCCTCCTTACTTATGTAGACCAGGTTCTTGAGGTTTTTCTTTATCTCCACCATAAACTATTCAACCTTTTCAATTATTTTTTCATCATTGCATTTCATAACCTCGAAATATTGGGAGAGATTTTGGGTCATGATCATGAGCTTCTCAGATTTGTTGGGCTCTGGTAAAGCTATGAAGATATCTATTATCTCCTTAATCCCCTCTTTGAGGGTATCAATTTCCTTCTCCACCCACTTCCAACAACTCTCTTGGCTTTTGGTTGCTTCCATCACCAGGTTCATCAGAGTACTATTCTTCTTTAACCTACTATCTGCTTCTTTAGGAAGAGTCCTCATCTTTTCCTTCATGACATTAAGAGGAATGTACAGCTTGATTTCCTGGTCCAAAGTCTTAGGACCATAGTCCTTAGTTGCAAGCTTCTTCTTTTTAGAAATCAGCTTGCCGGTAGATTTATATTTGTTGGCCAACCATCTAGGGTGATTCTTGCTTCTAAAAGTACCAGGGGTGACCAACATCTCACCTTCTTCAAATGGCTTATAATTAGGGTCATCAAAAGGTTTGGCACTCCCACTATCCTCCATTTCCATATCTGAATAAGAGACTTCCTGAATATTAGTATGAGGGATTTGGCTTTTCTTAGAGAGAGACGACACAACTTCATGGGTCTTAGCATACTCTAATATGAGCACAATAAGCCCTTCATGGAGGACCAGATTATTTGGATTCTCCACATGTTTTCCAAGACTATTCTCCAAAGAAGAGGCCAGATAGAAAGGAATAAAAATGACGTTTCCATGCCTAAAGTGATTCAAAATGGTAAAATGGTAAGAAAAGATACTAGCATATTTGCCATCAAGTGTAATATACCTCATGATGAATTCGACAATATCCACCAAGGGAGCCATAAGATCCTTCCTGTTGTAGCCACCATCAACCATTTTGTTAACTCTTGAATGCTCCTTGTCTTTGTCAGAAAAATTTACCATGTCTTCCTCCCCTATTTTCTTGACTCTGTAGAACCTTCTACCATTCATCACTAGACCTATAACCGTAGCCTCCAAGGTTTTGTGTGGTTGGAATTCAACACCATAAGCCCCCAAAACCCCTTTATTCCACCCATTGACAAACATTTCCATGAGAACAGGAGAAGGGCCATGGAGTCTTTCCAAGAAGAGGACAATTCCCCCATCAACGATTTCCTGCCACACCTCCTTATTTTTCTTCCATTTCTCAAAAGTGGGTTGTTCTTGCCCATCCTTGTCCCCACCCATAATGATCTGGGTTACCAAACAAAATTAGGAAATGGGCCACACCAGAGAAGTCTCTGAACAATAGCAAGAAATGGGCCACACAATAAGACAGAATATATAGGCACAAAGAAAGTTTCTAGATCTTCAAATAGGGAAATCAAAAAGCACTCATTTCCCTGACAACTTAATCAAATCATAATTAAAATTCATTGATTACCACAAGTGGAAGGAATCATCACAAGCTAGATCACACAATTTTTATGGGAAAGATTCCCTAATGCTCCACCATTTAGCCACCACGTAGCCCACCGCCATATTGGCCAGTAAATCTGTCGATTTATTGCCTTCCTAAAAGACGTGCAAAATTTTGAATTCATCCATCTCTTCTATCATTATCCCAACAATCCTTGATCAGGTTGGCAATAGTCTATCTAGGATCCATATGCCCATTCAAGCAATTGACAATGTTTAGTGTCAGATTCTAGCTAGACCTTTCTAAAACCTTACCTTTTAGCCATGTGTAACTCAAAGTGGGCAGCACTGGCCTCTGCAAAGTGGTTGGAATGGGTGCCTTAAAGGGAGTGCCGCTATAGAAACTAGCAGACCCATATGATTCCTAGCCACTCTCCCGCACCTAGCCGACCCAGGATTCCCTTTGACCGCCCCATCCACATTGATTTTGATCGATCCCATTGGGGGGATGCGAAAGAACATTTTATCTGCACTGCTTTATTTTATGCATTGGAATGGCAATATTCCAGTCAATTTGCCACAATTTGATAGTATCCCATTCCTCCTAGAGAGTAGGGAGGGGATGGTCATTCCTTCTAATGGGGCAAGATTTAATAAAATTCTCCTTGATAGAATTACAAATTCTAATAGCCACAAGCACATAAGATTCCAAATCTCTAAAGACTCTATTATTTCTTTCTTTCCAAATACCCCAAGCAATATGAGGAAGAGACATATTCCAGAGGACTCCCAAAGCCTCATTGTCAAAGGGGCACTTCCATTCAAACCACAACCTTTGAATAGAATCAGGGAAGACACAATTAGTGTTCTAGATATCAAGGAAGAAATTACAGATGTTCATGGCAAAAGAGCAGTGCAATAGTAGATGACCATTATTTTCATCCGCTTCTTTGCAAAGGAAGCATATATTAGTAAGAGGAATACCTCTTTTACAAAGATTTTCAATGGTAGAAATCTTACCCTGCATAAATAGCCAGAAAAAGATGTTAATTTTCAAACTTAAGAGCTTATTCCAAATACCAGCCCAGAGGGGGGGGGGGAAGTTTATAGAAATGAAATTGTAAGCATCGGCAACCTTGAATTTCCCAGAAGAGGAGAAATTCCAAAACACTTCATCCTCCACATGAGAGAGGGGGATATGTATACAATTCAACCATGGTTGCAAAGGTATCAAAGAATTATCCACATAATTAAGATCTAACAAGGCTCCATCTCTAATATAATTAGCCACCCAGGAGCTAATTTTTCTGAGCCATAATTTTTTGAAAGGAGGAGCCCAAATAGAATTTGATAGAGGGCCATCACCAGTCCACCAGTCCTCCCAAAAACTGATTTTGGTACCATTCTCCAGCACCCATCTACAACCATGCAAAATAACTTTGGAGGAGCCAAAGAAATTTCTCCATAAATCAAAGATAGAGTTGGGAAGGTCATAAGATTCTAGAGTGTTTTGGATATCTTGAACGTGGTATTTATGTTTATATCAATCCAATCATTATTCTCTTTGAGACATCTCCACAGTTGCTTGGCCATCAAGGCTTTATTGAAATCTTAGATTTCTAATGTCTAGCCCCCCATGAACTTGGGAAGGCAAATCTAATTCCAAGCCACAAGATGTAATCTATTCTTAATTTGAGTCCCTGTTCACAATTTTGGTTTTTGAATTCTTTCCAGTTTATCAGCAATTTTGGCGAGGATTTTGAATAAAATCATAGCATAAACCGGGAGGCTTTGTAGTGAAGCTTTGAGTAGCTGGATCTTACTAGCTTAGCTTAACAAAGCACCTTTCTACCTAGCCAGCTTATTTTGGAATCTATTAATAAGGTTCGCCTAGAAGGAATTTGGGGAAGGACAATGGCAGAGGGGAAGACCTAAATAAGAGTCAGGCAAAATTCCAATTTTACATCCTAGAATCGATGCAATCTTCTTTTTCTTGTGCTCAAGGGTGTTAAAGAAAAAAATTGAACTTCTAAGCTAGGATAATTTTTTGCCAGTGCCTTGTTCATAAGTATCCCAAGTCTTTTTTAAATTCTTAGCTTCTTCAACCAAACTTTCCCCCATCAACAAAGTATCATCCACAAATTATTGGTGAGAGCATGAAGAGGCTTGAGAGGAGGGTCGTAAGCCCATAATATTGCCTTTTCTAACTTCCCTCTAGATAATTTTACTGAGAGATTCACTCATCAGAATGAAAAGGAAAGAAGATAGAAGATCCCCCTACCAAATGCTCCTTGATGCATAGAAGAAACTAAAGGAAACTCCATGAATCAAGACTAAACATTTGGGAGTGGACACACATTGTTCAATAATCTGGATGAAGTTATCTCCAAATCCAAATGCCCTAAGGATTCTGAAAATAAAACTCCAACTAACTCTGTCAAAAGCTTTCAACAAGTCCAATTTCAGAAGAAAACAAATGGGTTTTTTATTGATAGATAAGAAGTGAATGTTCTCATGTACTACAATAACTAAATCCAACATTTGTCTCCTAGGAACAAACCCATTCTCATGTTTTGAAATTAAGGAAGGGAGGAAATTCTTAAGTCTGAGCACCAAGATTTTGTTGAAAATTTTATAGATATAATTGCAAAGACTAATAGGTCTAAAATCCTAAAAAGAGAAGGCATCAATTTTCTTGTGGATGAGGACAAAGAAGGTGGCATTTAGCTCCTTCAGGAGAGAGTGGGACCCAAAAAACTCTTGTGCTGTAGCAACCACATCAGAGCATAAAATCTGCCAAAATTTTTGAAACAAAAACAAAGGGAAGGCATCAGGGCTAGGGACTTTGTTACCTTCAAAAGAGAAGACTGCATTGCGAACTTCATCATGAGAGGTAATTCTAGTAAGATCCAGGTTCATATCCTGAGAGACAATGTGGGGAACCTCCTGCAAGATCTCATTTTGGGCTAGAGGATAAAAAGGATCATCAACTGAAAAGAGATTAGTGAAATAATTGATGGCTTCCTAGTAAATCTCTTCATATTTGTCAACCCATCTCTCGCCAACCTGAATTTTATTGATTCTATTAGCAGCCCTATGCTTGAGGGTCATCATATGAAAAACTTAATATTTTTGTCACCACTTTTAAGCCATAAGGCATTCATTCTTGTCAACACATCTCTGGCCAACCTGAATTTTATTGATTCTATTAGCAGCCCTATGCTTGAGGGTCGTCATATGAATAAAATTAGTATTTTTGTCACCACTTTTAAGCCCAAAGGCTCTAGATCTTTGCTTCCATAATTCCTCCTCTTTGGAAATAATATCATGTAATTTATTTAAAATCTCAATTTTTTTGTTCGAGACATCATTATCAAACTCGAAATCTTGGATATGCTCTTGAACCTCCTCAAGATCCAATTTGAGCTTATCTTTAATTTTGAAGATATTGCCAAAAGAGAACTTGCTCCATCTTTGAATATTGGACTTGACATTGGATAGCTTCTTGGCAATACGAAACATGGCCGTACCTTGGATATCAATATTTGACCACTCCATAATTTTATCTTGGATGTCAGGGGCCATCAACCACATTTTCTCAAATCTGAAGGGGTATGCCTTTCTTTCAGATGATGAAGTCACCAAAAGGCAAATAGGGAAGTGATTTGATCCAACTCGGGACAAGGCATTGGGTTTATAGGAAGCATTATGTATCCAATCAGGAGAGACAAGGCCCCTATCTAGCTTAACCTAAATGAGATCCTCCCCACTACGTCTGTTGGACCAAGTGAACTTAGCACCAATAAGATCCAAGTCCAAAAGGCTTAAATAATTAATCATGTTAGCCAAGTCTTGTCTACTATCAATAGAGATAGGCATGCCCCTAGATTTCTCCAAGTTTGAGAGTGGGGTGTTATAATTCACCCAAAAGAACCCATTTCTCATTAGGGAAGAGTGATCTAGCATGGCAAATGGAAGACCAAAGAGCTTTCTTAGAAGATCTCCCATTAGGAGCATAGATGTTGGAAATAATCCAGGAGCATCCATCTTTAAGGTTATAGAATCTAGTAGCAATATGATTAGGAGAAGAGAGAACCACCTTGCCACATAATAGTCTTTGATTCCAAAGAGTGGCTATACCACCTGAAGCACCATCTACATCAACACAGTGAACACCACAATCTTCAAAAATCACCAATTTAATCTTTTCCACTTTACTACCAGGCATTTTAGTTTCTTGGACAAGGCAAATATTCATCTTATGATCTCTAACCAAAATGGGTAGTGGATTATGCTTATGGGGATGATTTAATCCCCTTATATTCTACAAAATAAATTTCATTTAGCAAGAGAGGGGGATCCCATCCCCATTTTTGGTAATGTTCTCTGGGCTCTATCGGGAATGGAAAACCAACTTTTCCTATCTCTACTAACCGCATTGGGTGGCCTCCCCACCCCCCTTGAATCCAACTTGCAGTCTGCTTTTTGTCTATTTCAGGTTAAACCCCCCAAGAGACCGAAGTATTTTGGCCAATAGGGGAGTTCCTTCTTCTATTTTTGGGTTTGACCTCAAGAAAAGGTCCATAGTCCTGTATGAATGATTCCAATGTGGGAGAGATCAAGGGTTTCGCCTCAATAGAGTTATCCATACCAATGACCAGATGAATGGGAATATCCTAGACAAATCCAATAGCATTAATAATAATCTCTTCTTCATAAGGAGCATCCACAATAGTGGACTCCCTAATATTATCCACAAGAAGTGTAGGGTTCGGGTCATGGATAGCAGGAACTTTTAAAGAGAAACCAGCTCTAGAAAAAACCCCATCCCCCACAATCAGGGAAGGGATAGAGAGATTAATAGATCCATTTGAATCATTGCTCATACATTCCAAAGGAGGATTAGAGGGCAGGTCATCCATCTTTTCTAAGAGAATCATGTCAATCCTCTTTCTCCATTCCTTCTTTGGCTTAGACACACACTACCTAACCCAATGACCCACTTTTTTACAATGGAAACACATGAAAGGGATGGATTCATACTCCACTTTCTGTACCCATCTACCCACCTTAGAGAAAAGATCAATCTTCAAAGGCAGGTTTGAAGACTGTGTTGTTCATCAAAACTGATTAACCCAAGATCACCTGTAAATCAATCTATGAGAAAGCCAATCTCAATCAATGAAACACTTCAGGGCTTGGACAACATAACATAGGATCCTAATGATCCTCCTCCACTTTAGGTTTTGCTAGACCTAGGGGGGGACACCCTTTGATGCATTGAATCAGATTCATTTACCCACATATGATAGCATCAACAAAAGCAGATAGATCTCACTGGGGCTTCACAACTAGGAGGTTACTATAGATGGGCTAAATCCACATTGATATCTCAACTAATTTGAAGCATGAGATAGATGAAAAATTTCAAAATATAACATAAAATGAAGATATTCTAATTGGATTTTAAATTGGTTTGAGAATCCCCTTGATTGCATGATCAGTGCCTTATCTGAGGGTAATAGAGTCATACATCAAACTATAGATGAAAACTTCTATTGCAAATCCATCTTCATCATTAAGCATTCCTGCATTAATGCCTTGCATGAATGCATTACTAAGATCATTCACAAAATTATCAAATCTTGAAACTATATTCCATTATTCATGATATATTATAGAATTTAAATCCTTCCTTGAAGAATCCCTGCAAACAATCACAATTATCTCCTTGAGATAACAAATTTCATCCTCCTTGAGGATCTAATTTGAATAAAATGGAAATACAAATCTAGAGACAATCTTGTGTGAATTTATGTATGCCTTACATACATAAGAACCTGCAACTAAGAACACCTACAACAACAATTAGACTCCATTACTCAAAGAAAAGACCTGCCCTGTACAATCTTCAAGAATACTCATAATTGGAAACCATCAAAATTTGAAGTATTTTTCCAAATTTCTGGAACCATTACAATTGAGAAGAAATGGGAATGAAAAGAGGAGGGAAAAAAATCAGATTTGCATAACACACTGCCTAGTGTCTTCTCTTCTAATTGAAATTCATTTTCTTCCTCTTTCCCATGAAACCTACTCTTGAAATATCCCACATTTGTTGAAACTAACTTCATAACTGCATTCCTCATTCCAAGAGCTTTCTGGTGATATATAATACTTGCATATTTGGCCAAAAGTCAACCTCTGGGCGAATTAATCCTCACTATGTGCACCATCATTTAATTTTTTTGAATTTCTCCTATAGTCTGCACTATATCATTTAATTTTTATTTTTCTCTCATTTTTGGCTTGACACCTTGCCACATGGTAGCCTCTGATTGGCTGATGGGATCCATTGGGTGCCACCTCAAATGACACCTCATCAATCCACCACGTCACTGCCTCATGTCACCACATGTCTGCTCGCTTGTCGGCCACCTCATCGCCACCTCAACGACACCTCAATGGGACCCACGAGCTAGACCTGTCTACTTGCTTGTTGGCCACCTTATCACCACCTCAGCGACACCTCTTTTGGACCCATGAGCTGGACCTCCACCTGGACTGCCATGTCATCTTTCGCTGCTTCGTAGGGTTTAACCAATGTGCATCTTCGAGCTTCGAAATCATGCATGCCATTGAATCATCTTGAACTTGCATGCTCTTTAACCCTTCACCATTTTTCAAAGCTTAACCAGCATGCATCTCCCTTTCGTGAAATCGCGCTAGCCGTTGGATCTCCTGAACTTGCATGGTCTTTAACTCTTTTTTGCTATTTCACGATGCTTAATTCTAGCACATCTTTAACCCGCAAATCAACATGCATCATCGAATCTCCTGCAACTTTCTCACTGGTTAAGCCATCAGTTCTTTACAAAACTCACCTACCTTGGGATTTGTGCCTATGTGGGGTCCACTTGGTCGCCACTTAGCCTCCTTGGTTGCCTCAGGAAGCGTGCCCACATGCATGGGGTCTGCTTGGGTGCCCAACCGGCACCATCCGTGAAAAGCCTCCAAAGGCTTTGACATTATGGTAGTGTGGAGCTTTGGTTATAAATATCAAAAAGTTACATTCCTCAGCCAATGTGGGATATTGCCTTTTGCCTAGCACTGTGTTTCTGAGCTTTTCCCTTGAGTTTTAATGGTGTTTTCTTGAACATTTTCTGATATCTTTTCACCAAACACTGCACAGGGAGGACATTGGCAAAGTCACGTGGGTTTTCAGATTTACATTTGCTAAAGATTCAATGAATGCTCCTCCATTTATAAAGGGCTGCCATTATTGCATTTTCTTGAAATTTCATTTTGTGCCTTCTTTATATTTCGGTCATGGAATTTATGTGACATAACAACCATGATGATTGAAACAAGGCCACAGATTCTTCACCTTCCCTAGCTCTGTGAGAATGGGTGGAACAACCTCAAATAGTTTTGAAACCAACTTAAACAAGGGATCATCAGGCATGTGCTTTAATGGAAATTCCCTTTGACATATATATCTTGGATCAGTTCTATGTAGGACTTCATGACCAAAACCAGGAATGACCTGTCCACCTTTTGATGTCTTCCAAACATAATCCTTAAGTTGATCACGACTAACATCTATACCGATTTTGTACAACAACAGATTTACTCCTGCGCAAGACTTTCTAATTTGCTAAACCATGGAGAGGCTCTGCTAGGCCATTCATAATAGTTGCAAATGCAAGATATGGATCTGCCAGTGGACTCCCAACTAGAAGAACTATATGAGTACTTACGTTCCCTCCTTCATGATCATTGTGAATGGTAATATATAATCTCATTAATTCATTGCAATTTTTTATCATCAAAACCAAGCATGTGAGCAAAATATGCACCATAATCAAGAGTCCCTTCTGGAGGAATAAATTTTCCATTCTTGAAAATCCTTCAGTATATATAAGCGGCAACAATTGGCACTTGCGCAATGAGATTTAGGGAATCCTCACATGTTTTCCCAATACTTTGTCTTTGGGCTTCCTTTTTTAAATGCCTTTTAGAACTCACTTCGAACCTATCAATGGCATTTGAAGTAAAAGTTATAAATGCTGCTGCAGCATTGCCTTTGATTTCAGGCCATCTACCATGCACTTTGCATTTGGTGCAGTTTGAAAACCCCCACGTAGAGGAGTCACTAGTTTTAATTTGCCAAATTTGCATTTTCTTTGAGTTTCTAAACCCTTTACCACATGCTATGCACCACCATATTGCATTGGCTTGGAAGTTTTATATGCTTCTTCAACAAGCTCACGCAAAGGGAGAAGAGGGAGGCATTTGAATTTGCAGAAGACTAAAACCCACGCCACACCACGACAGAAGGAGGGGAAACATCTATTAATTGCATTAACTTGGGATTTTCTACATGCTGCTCTTACCACCATGCCATGTGAACTGCCAATTTGCACTTGCTAATGTTTTTATCCTTTTACAATGCCACACCCCATTCTCTATATATTGTAGCTTCTATTTTGATGGTTCTTAGGGATTGTGAAGGACCTGTAGAAATACAAGACACAATCAATGGAATACATACAATGCATACCTAAGTTTCAAAACCATGACAATAGAGAGCACCAAATGCACATCATTCATGTCTTTATAGACTATGAAAAATCTATATGACAATGATCTCCTTCATTTGAGCTATATTGTCAAACCTTGATTCAAAAAACAACATGAAGCTATAGGTCAGGTTGGGCCCCAAAGTGGGTATGACTAAAATTTTTTTGTTTTCATGCAACTAACCTCTAAAATACCTCAGGAACCTTAAACTTAACTCCAGAAATGATAGACATCATTTTTGGATCATCAAACTGAGTTTTGCAACTTTCAGGCGCCTGCACCACATTTTTGCATTTAATCGCAAAGACGTAATTTTCAAGCTTGTCAAAACACCTTTTTGGACCACACCATCTAACAGGTGTGTACTCTAATATACAAGAATTAAGTCTACCAAATGGTTTCTCTAGAAGAATCCCAAGTGAAGAGATATTAATTGTCAAAAATGACCAATTGGCTTTGTCGACACTGCAGACCTGATGAAGTTAATGCATAGGCAACTCATGATGCCTTTCTTAAAAATATCAAACAACCTCCGTAGACCCTCAAAAACAAGACTTAGAATACTCAGTTCAACCAAAATTCTGACTGGGTGCAAATGGTATCCTCATGACAATAGCTACATTAACTGATATAGCAATGAAAGTACAAATCACTGAAACATATGGCCTAAGAAACCCTTTTGAAAACTGATCAAACGGATTGGTAGAGGCTTGAAACTTGAAACATAGCTTTTCATTTATACCAAAAATAACTTGGAAAAAACATTTCTTCATGACACTTGCTGAGGCAACTTTTACACTTATGCAAAATAGGGCTCCGACTAGGTCCTAAAGTAGGGACTTGTCAAAACATACAAACTGCAAATAGATCGAGCTTTGAAAACTGAGCAAATGGATTCATAAGGACTTGAAAATTTGCATGTTGCCTCACCTTTATTCATAGAATTGAATCCATTTTGAATTTTTCCATGAAAATCAATAGGGAAAAAGGTTTAAACACTCAAATTAGGCTACTTGGTAAAATCTACATTTGCACCTAAAATGCACTTTCAGCTCACCCCTTGAAATGGGTTCCTGATAAATTGATCCAAACTGAAATCTAAAAGTTGCACATCACTTCATAGGACAAATAAAAGGTGTAGGAAATACTTCCCAATCCTTACCCCCTAAAAATCAATTGCCTCCATTTTACCCTCTCTCTAACTAGGCCACCTGAATGAGATTAGGTGCCTTTCTGAAAATGCAATATCAAAATTTTGAAGTGGGGCTCAAAACTTGACTCAAATTTAATGAGTCTCAATAGACTGTTTGACATTGACACACAATCTGGCATCAACCAAATGTCTTTTTGTTGCAATCATTGGGTCAAATGAAATTAGCTCACCAAAACAAGTTGCAATACCCACAAATATCTCTTCTCCCCATAAATCCATGGGTAAACCTGGCAATCTGACCCAGATTGGGGCTTCATTGCATTCCCAATCTTTGAGGTTAAAACCTAGTTCCCACTTTTTGAGGGCCAATGAGGCTTTTCCTAGGATCCAGGGACCTCTCACCAAAATAGATTGAAGATCTTATTCATAGGAGAATGGAAAAGAGAAGAAGCCACAAGCCATAGCAACAACATCAATTTGACCCTTACACTTCCATTTTCTAGACACCCAGGATCCAACAGCCTGAATATTGGGATATGGTTGAATTAATTTACCCACTAAGACTAAGTTCATGTGAGCCATATTCTAATCCATAATATAGTCTGAGATAGAGATGGAGCAAGAACCATACTCCAAGTCAGCGTGCATTTCTTATTGCACTCCACAAATGGAATCTTGTTGTTGGGGCCCTCAACACCACCAGGTTTGTTGGAGATGATAGATTTACCATTGGCAATATTATGCTTGGTACCACCATCCCATGTATCATTTGAGGCCCCATCTGAGGGACTAGGAACCAAATCGGTGGGGCGAGTCACATGAGAATTCCCTAGACTCCCAATACGCAGGAAACCCGCACCAAGGCCATTCAAATTCAAATCTGAACATTCTCTCATGTTAGCTCTTGCTCCTACTCCTAGAAAGTTTGCCATCCTATTTCCCTTCCTTTGTTGGGTTACCATGATCTCTTAGTTTTAGCTTTTGGGTTTTGTTGATTTGTCACATTTCCATTGTTTGGATGACATATTTAATGCACTAATCTCTATTTGGGAGATTGGGTTGGAGATTGGATTTTTTAGAATAATATTAGTATTTTATATATGGAAATCTCAAGAGTTAGATTAGGACTCCTAACTAAGAGGAATTAATGGAGTTGCATACTCCCAAAATTCTACTTAAATTTTTATTTATAGCCTCCACATTTAATTTTAAATTTTCATATCCACATCAACTAGTTTATTCTCTAGTTTCTATTATTTTCATTGTCATCTATTTAGTATAAATAGCATAGGATCATACTAGTAAAATGAAGGTTGTATTAGGGTTAATGTGTTGTCTATTGCACATGTGGTTCTGATTGCACCAAAAGGTCAACCTATTAATGTTTGATACAACTACTAGACTTATAGAATCCACATGAGGTGGCTAATCCATGTCACAAACCTGAGCACTGCTCTGCACAACACAAGGAGACCAAGGGCACACACCTTGAAACAATCCCCCCCAAGTGCAAGAGAGGGGTTTGAACCTATGAGAAAGCTTTGATACCACTTGTTATAAGTGTGATTGCCTTTCACCAAAATATCTCAACCTGTTAATGCCCAATACAATCACTAGACTTATAGAAACCACTGGAGGTGGTTAAACCATGTCATAAACCTGAGTGATGCACAACATAGCACAAGGAGACCAGGGGTACACACCTTGCAACACTCTCCACCTTAGAAATACAATTTAATGGTTCTAATATCCTTGGAAAGTGTCCTAAGTGAAGTAGGATGTATTGAGAAAGCAATTTGTGATATTTATTTCACTAATATTTGTAATGTATTCCTAAGGGCTTATGGGTTATACTAGTAGTAGTAAAAGTGGGTTGTGAAGATAATAATTTAATATTGTTTTCCCAACTCATTAATGCCTACAATAAATATTTGATGACACGGGAAGTGAAAATGATTGATCTATGGTCTTCTCCAAGTGGGAGCATCGAAGAGGAAATAGGTATCCCTTAGTATCCATTCATTTATTACATTTAATGTAATGTTTATCTAGCAAGAATTGGTGCCTAAGTTGGATGAAAAGTATTAGAAGCTAAATTGGTGTCTTTCTGAGTTATGTAAATTCATTTTAAGGGTTGTTATTGTGAGGAATGAAGAGGCTCCTTTGGAAACATTAATTGGTAGTTTTGGAGCTCTTGCCATTCTATAAATTTATCCTTTGCGCATAGATTAGACGGAGTAACTAGATTGTAGAATAGTTGAATGTAGATTTCTCTACAGAAACAAAGGTTGGATGGGAAGGATAAAGAGGTTATTCACATATAGATAGGTGCTACTATAGTGGATATAAAGAGGATAATGGAAGTGACTGTATTGTAAGAAATTTAATTGGTGTTGATACATGTTTATCCTTTCTTCTTTGTGGAGTTTTTTCCTACAAGGGTTTATCCATGCAAATCTTGTGTTATGTGTGGATGTTATGTTGTTGATTTATTTATTATTTCTGCTATCTTATGCTAATGTTAATCAATGTTTATTTCTATAATAAGTTCACATAAGATAAGATTATTAGTATGGTTAATAGGCTAACTTTTTACATCATAAAGAAGAATGACCTAATCATAGGATTTCTACAATTAAGGGAACCTTATTTCAAAATTGCATGTGATTTTTTGATGTTCATGCTACTTATATTCAAGGCTTGAATATCATCCTTTGATTAGTTTATTGGATTAAGATTAGTTTCATAATCTTTGGTATTGAACTTGTTTATTTTTCAATAATTGATATTAAAGCTCATGGTTATTTATTTTTGATATTAATGTATTTTTGGTTTCTTAGCATGGAAAGCTTGTGAGAATAATTTAGAATGAATTAAATGTTGTTGGAAGGATTTTGGGTATTCCATAAATGATCTGTGAGTTATGTTTTTTTTCCATATTTGTGAGAATAGAAACCATGGATATTATAAATGTGATCTATGTTGGGCATTTGAAGCTCATGCTTATGAATCTTCATAGAGTTCGTTACACTTATGGATCTTTGTGAAGTTTGATGATACATATGTTTCCTCTTGTTTGGTAGTTTTTTTCCTTTATCTCATGGTCATATAAAGTGAAAATGTGTTCATGTTGGATGAGTATTGACATCCTAGTCACCTTGAGATACACTAGTTATTTGGAGTATGGAATGAAGGGCTTACATAGGATTCGTGGTTTTAGCCCATGGTTACTTGAAAGAATTGGAAGATAAGCCAATAATTTTTTTGTGAGTTGAGTAGATATGTTTCTTATGCTTTCAACTCCTGAACAACTTTCCTTTCCTTTGTTGGGTTGTAGTGATATCTTATTTTCATCTTTTGGGTTTTGTAGATCTATCACATTTTTATTGTTCAGATGACATTTATAAAGTGAATGTCTAGATGTTTAAATGGATTTTAAATTTAAGGAGATGTTTTTGTAGGTTTTATATGTTAACTTAAACATATTGTATATAGATCTATGGTATGTGACTAGATTTAGGGTGTTTTAAATGGAGACAATTGGAGGTTTGTATGGCATATTGGAAGGTTCTTATTGATCTAGGTTACTCTTATTTGGTTTTGTTTGGAAAATCAAATCTATTAGTGATTCTAGTGTTTGATGCTTAGAATCCTCATGTTATGCCTAATTATCACTTTTATGCAAGATATTTATATAGGATTGAATCTTTCATTAGTTTGAGATTGAAGCACTATTTTTTATATTTCTTCTTTGACATGTTGTATATGTGCAGATCTTGTAAATTGTCTAATCAGGATTTGGTTTGGTTGGCCTTTTTATTGATCACCATTACTACATTGGTATGTTGATTGTAGTGAGAAAATAATGTTTGGGAGTTTCTTGGAATTGTTAATCATATGAGTCTTAGCAGTAGATTATGATGCATGAGAAGATTTTTTCACTTTAAGTGGAGTTTCAACAATAATGTTATTCCTGATCCATGTATAGTTGGATATCTCTTTCAGTGAGATCTTTATACAACTACATAATGTGTTCTATCTTCTTTGATTCATGATTTTGGTTCTAAGTTGTTGTGTATTATGAGCCATGGATAATCTTTGATTAGAAGATGGATGATCTTTTGCAATGGATGTTGGTTTCATGTGGAGCTCTTGGATTTTTCCTTCAGGTTATAATGAGAGTTAGACATCTTTGGTTCTATTGACAAAGGATGTGAAATTGTATCTTATTGGTTTGGATATTGTGGGTTGATTTGTTCTTTGATCTTGTTGGAGCAGTGGAGGATCTTAAATTAGGAGATTATTATCATGATGTCTAGAAATATTGGTTACATGATTTAATAGGATCTTTAGCCGTGAGGATATATTTTTCATTTGATGATGGATGACCTTATGGTGACCCCTTGGTGCCATGGAGGACCTGTGTGTCTTTCATAAGGTGTTGTTATTTCTCTTTAGTTTTTTTTATTAGTCATTTACTTGGAGCTTCATGATTTTGCAATATTTTCATTTTAAGTTATTATTAATTGATTGGTATAGGCTCATGGAGACTAGAGAGACTTGGGTGACACTATGGGATCTCATGTTTTGGGATTGTACCTATATTCATACATGCGATTATAAGACTAACAATATAAAAAAGTTATGGCATTCCTATAACACTATATGTATGCAAAAAATATGGAAAAGATAATAGAGGGTTTCATTCTATAACTATCAATACTTATTTTATATATATGGTTAAATTTTGGAATTCTCTTTATGATTCAAAATATAAATCTAATAACAATAGCATAGATTTAAATATAATATCGGCTCCTATAAATTAGTTATAATTGTAATTCATTTAGGAGATGCATATTCAATTGCGAAAATTCAATTTTTTAATATATAATGTGACATTAGTTAGGAAAAGTGATGAACTTATAAGGCACTAAGAGGGTGGGTGAATTGGTGCAAGTAAGAACAATACAAATCTGATTATCAATTTTACCAACTTGAAACTCAATAGGCATACAAGAAATATCACCACATATGCAATCACCCAATAAAGTAAATTCCACATAACATAATAAATTTATATGTGGAAAACCAAAAAGGGAAAAACCATGGTGGGAGTTAGTACCCACAACATCACTATCTGCAGAATAGAAATCTTGACCAGTTAAGGTCTTACAAGTGTGATGTCTTGTTACTGATAGGAGTAGACTCGGTTGAGAGTCACCCAGTTAAGGGATTTCAAAGATAAGCCATTTTAGGAGCTAAGACTTGTTAGGATCTACCTCATGAGAGGATTTACCACTATGTTTGAGAGCTAACCTACTAGGGGATTTACAAGATTAAGGCCTATTAGGACCTGCCCCATGAGGGGATTTTACTACTGCAACTGTTAGGATAACAATAGTCAAAATATCTTCATGTAACACCTTCAATGTTTGATAAGATCCACTTATGATCCACAAAACATCACCAATACTTCATCACAGAACTTCTCTAATCACCACACAATCAAAAATACAAAATTCACTAATGATCTCTCTCGTACATGCATACACAAACTTCATACTTCGTCACACATTTAATAAACATCATTTAGTCGGCTACAAACTTGAAACAATTTCTCATGTTCAATGAATCTAGACAAACTTGCATTGCATGCCTTGCAAAGGTCATCCACCATCATAACAAACTAAATCCTATGTTGGTTTACCGATCTAAGTGATTTTCATCACTATCGATTAACTATCTATCAGAATATCTTCTCTGTCAATCAAATCTCATTCATTCGATCAAATCAGCTCATGCAGTAATGAACATAAGTCAATCTACTACTCTTCAACATTTCTGAAAAACCACATCATCTAATTCTTCATGAATTTCTTGTGCCAGTTGTTA
Source organism: Cryptomeria japonica (assembly GCF_030272615.1). Taxonomy (NCBI): domain Eukaryota; kingdom Viridiplantae; phylum Streptophyta; class Pinopsida; order Cupressales; family Cupressaceae; genus Cryptomeria; species Cryptomeria japonica. Next base: position 229,382,373 of record NC_081412.1, read on the forward strand.
GAATATAATACTATCTACAATTTACCGGTTGAAGTCCTAAATACCTATTCTCTGTTAAACTATCTTTACTACTGGTTAAACCTTACCAATTGGTCTACAAGACTCCGATGACTATAAAAACATAGTTTCCATCAATGACAACATAAAACTAAGTCATCACTCAAGAATCCCATCATTGACAAATTAGACATGTATCAATTGCATCAAGCAAAAAATTATTACCGGTTTAGTTCAAATGCCAACATTCTCTCCCTTTGGCATTGATGGCAACACTTAGGAAAATTTTGTCAACTAAGTGTGCAAAAAAAAAATTACTTAATGACATAGAATCATACTACATACCCCCCATTAGAATTACATGCAAAATTTTGACTCTTAAACTACTACTCCCTCTTTGAAAACAATGCCAAATAAAGAAGTAAAATACATGAAAGATATATACATGTTACATCAAAATTTGTATCAAAAACTACATAGCATATGTAGATACAAAAGTCTATTACAAAGCAATTCTAGAAAATGCACCACTGAAATTAGACTTCAACTATTTCAAGTCGTTATCCCAAATTTTCAAAAGTCTGTTAGAAATATCAACATGTGTCTTTATTTTCCCTGCTAATTCCTCCATTGCATCAACTGTGCTCATCTCGAGTTTAGCTAAAATTGTCTCCAACTCTTTGTAAGCTTGCTCTAGAATTTCAACCTTAGGAATTAATTGAGTCTGGAGCTCTTGCAAACATCTTACTCATTTAGCCTATTCATATTCATACATCTTAAATTTATGTTGTAAATCTACAACAAATCTACCTAAACGTAGTAATGAGTCAGTCACCGATTTGAATCCTTCACTTAACACTTCAAGCTCCTTCTCAACATCATCTCTTTTCTTCCTTAAGTCAGAAAAAAATAATTAAAATTTGGAAATAGTAGCCAAAATATTTCCTCTATTTTCCAATCTGGTCTTCAAAAGGTCTTTATTAATTGTGAGGGCTACCTTACCTTTATCTATCTCAGACATCAGTTGTTCTATCCTTTTCTTCTTGTTGTCCTTTTCAATTGATATGTATGATGCATCTTCAAAAGTATTGAGGTTCTCTCTAATATTGATAACCAACTCTCCAATTTTGTCAATGGGAGTAACAAAAATTTTAGTATCAGTCTTTGGTAGGAGACTAGACTAGATATCAACTATTGTTCTGATAGTTTCTACCTCTCTCTATTATTCCTGCATTCTCTTCTTTTGAGCTCTAGCTTGCATTGCTTGTGCAATCTCCATGAATTGAGAAGAACTTAAATTTTGCATATCAATAGGACCTTTAATGCTCACATAGTCATCATCATTATCATCACCACTGATTTTCTTCTTGGACAAGAGATAGTATTATCTTTTTATCCTCTATTTTATCTTGCTTTGTTTTCCTCTGTTCCTCTTTTTTCTCATTGTGGTGTCATAAAATCATGACCCTCACAATTTTTGACCACATTAGGGTCCTCACACATGCAAAATTGAATCCCCAAGTCTGATCGAACACAAGAGACAACTCAACTCCTGAAAACTGCATCTTCCTCACTCCCTACATTGCCTAACCTGCATTTTGTCTTGGAAAGAAGGGTAGGATAGGTGCATGTCACCCTTATCCTCCTAGGATAGGGGCATGGAGCCTTTGACCCTTGCCCTATTTTGGGGTAGGACCTTCCAAACCCTACATTGTAGGTTGTGTATTGGACAGGAAACCTTCCCCAATGTGAGTCTGTGATGAAAATCAGTTTCATTAACCCTAATTGATGAGTATAAATGTTGCACTTACCCTCTCATTTGTGAAAGGAAGGATAAGTTCGGACACATGAGATGATGCATTCAAGCATTCAAGCATTGAGCATCTCAAGTTTCCCTTCAAGGCTAGGTGTTGCATTCAAGTTAATGATTCAACCATTGAAGAGGAGATCCATTTCAACATTCAACTTCATACAAGAAATTCTATCAACATTTCTATTACAACCTCCCTTGAGGTGATTACATTTCAGTCTTTCATTTACATTTACTTGCAAGTAATTTCTTTCATCATCTGATTAATTCCAAAACTGGGTTTTGACCTGAAGGCAAACCCCCAATCCCAACCTATTTTCCTCTCTTTTCTATGTGTAGGTTGTAGGTGTGCAGCTAGAATTTTGAATTTGGACTCCATTTGCAGAGGCGGAAAAACCCTTTTCATTTCACAGATTTTTCGGAGGACCATGCACATTTCTGCATGGTCTGGACAGCTTTCTCTCAAATTTGTAGGGTGTCATCATCTCGACATATTACTGCTAGATCTAGGTGCATAGCTTCATCCTAGACTTTGATCTTAATTTTTATTGAGTTCTTTGTCACTTTTTTCTTAGTATTAATACACAATTCAATCAATTCCTTTCCATTCCATGAAGAGGGGTTTCCTTATCACTCTTATATCATTTCATTCAGAATTCAATCTTCTTCTTTGGAGGTTGAATCTAGTGAATCTTTCCCCCTCTTCCAATGTAATGCATGAAAAGTGTTTGAAGGGAATCCGTAGTGAAATTATCATCTCTCTTTGGAGGGAAAGAGTATCTTTCCTCTTGATCTCTCATTCACACATTTTTCACCCACCATTACACTCATATTTCTTTTTTTCTGTCTTATCTTCTTTTGTGTTGTCTTTGATTGGTGGAGGTTGAATTTCAAGAATTTTTTCATGTATTAGTGCTTCTTCATCCTTCTTTTAATCTATTTTATCCTTTTGACTATTTACACTTACACTTACCAGTGGTGTTTGGGTATCTGTAAGCTGTGTAGTCACTGAGTGCTCATTAGAGATCTTATCTCCTTCTTTCTCTTCAACCTATTCTTGTTCATGTTGTTGATGAGCCATCTCTATGTCCACATCCTGTACATCAACATCCTAAATTTCATAAACATTATCAGTGGCATTATTTTCAGCATTATCGGTATCATCATCATCTTCTATAATTATTGGTTTAGTGTCAATAGGATCATCTTGCATATACTTGTTATTTGATTCAAGATCTATGATCTTGACACCCTTAGGAGGTTCTTCTCCCTTTAGCCTCATGGAACTGTCTTCCTCATCTTGTTTATCTTTTTCCTCTTCTTCATCCGGGATGAGACCTAAAGCCTTTTTTATCAGAATCTTAGTCTCCTTCTGGACTGATTTGGTCTCTCCTATTAACATTCTTGTTAATCTCTTTCTAAATCTAAAAGATGATTTCATATTAACCTTTATTGCTTCAATATCCTCTTCACTGACTTCTGGTTGCAAGTTCTTAAGGGTATAATCAATAAATTATTTGTCTAGATTGATAACAACCTGCCACCTTGCATCAATTAAAGTATACAAAGATCTAGAAATCTGCCCTTGTAACTCAATGAGGGCTTTATTAAATTTGTTCATACTAAAGATGACTGTATCTTCAAGCTCTCTTTATTGGCTTTTAGATAAATAAATAAATAATGTGTTTAATCCTTTGTATACCCCATAATCCTTAATGATTCTAACCATTCTGCTAAAAGAATCTTCAAGTGTCAAAGGTTTTTTAGGAGATTTTCCCTTACTAGTTGTCTTAGGCTTTTTAGCACTAGCTTTATGTTATTTCTTATCTTCATCAGACTTAGTTTCCTCCCCATCTACTGGTTTTTGATGTTTTTGTTTCTTCCTCTTTCTTGCTTGTACCAGTGCAATAGGATGATCAACTATCTTGCCTTTCCTTTCAAACTGAATTATCAATGATTTTTCAATTTGTGATTCAATTGGTTTCACCTTAGCCTCTTCTTGTTTCTTTTTCTTAGTAACTTTTCCTTTACCAACTCTTGTCTTAACACCGGTGGGAGTACCAGTTGGTAAATTTGATGTACCACCTTCTTCTTTTGCATGTTTATCCCTTTTTGCCACAATCTTCTCTTTGGTGAAGCCTACCTACTCAACAAAAGTTTCAACTTCCTTCCTAACCTTCTTTGCTATCACTGGTTTTTGCAATTCAGAATGCACTTGTAGTGACTTCTATTTATATGTATCAAATCTTTCTACAGTTGTATCTATTGGTGGCCCTAGTAGATGTTCAACATATGCAACTAGTAGATCCTTGTCTACCTCATATCCCATGGGCATTACCCATCTGGTTCTAGAAATAAATGCTTCCATCAAATAAGTGTCAGTGTCAACCATGAAGCTGATAGTATCTTCATATTGGTTCACAACTTCTGTCGATATTCGCTCTCTAGCATGCATTTTCTTTTGAAACTCTTTAAAATAACCCCATGAAATGTTATAAAACATCTAAAGTAATGCAAGGGTACCAACAATCCATTGCAAATCACCTATGCTGAGGAAATAATTTTAAAAATAAAAGAATAAACCAAGAATAAGTTATCCAAATTTAAACCTCAACTTCTTATCTTTCTTGATTGCCTCAAGATTCACCATCAGTTGGCTCCTCAAGGCTTCTACCAAATCATAATCAACATTCTCCTTCACCTTCTGATAGGTAGTGTGAATGGCAACTGCAAGTATACTGTTCAACCTACTGGAATAATAGATCCTATAACCGATGACCATTGAAGCATACTTTACAACTAGGTCATTTACATTATTTACTGTCATCATTTTGCCATCCCATTTAGATCTAGTTAGCTTCTCCAAATCATTTTTAGGCACTGATCTAAGCAAAGATACTTCACTAGTTGAGAAAAATCTAGTTACTACATGGTTAGCATCCTTAGTGATTTTATGAGGTCGATCCAACCACATAAATTGATCATGAATTTGGCTCAATAGAAATCCAACTAGGTCATCGTTAAAGTCATCAATGAAGTTAATTACATGATGGAACCCTTTCTTAGTGACTTTCATATATTGTTCCTTCAGGATGCCCTTGACATCACACAATGATCTGTATTGGTCAAGGATAACAACCAAACCCATATCCTCCAATTTGTAGTGATAGAAAGATCTGACATCTTCAGCATGTAAGACTCCATAAGGTACACTAGATAGGGCACCGATGGGGTCTATTTCTTTGGATTTAAAATGATATCATTTGAATTCTAGTCAAGCCTCTTGGTCACATCAAAGAGGTGAGGAGTCTCCATATCCAAATATGTAGATTACAGAAACAAAAAGTAAGATCTAGACAAATACCTTTTTCCACTTATGCACTAGGGTTTCAAACACTGACAATGTTCTCAACACCGATCACCAATTCTCAAAACACTTCAGATCACTTCCGATTACTACCAAATGCTACTCACACAATGATTTATCTTCTTTATTCACTCACCAAGTGCTCTCAAGATTGCAATGTGACAAATGAAATTCAAAAAAGTTTCTTTTATTCGCACTTTAACTACCAAATTAAATGCTTTTACTGATAAAACCCTAAAACTCATTTAAACAGACTAGAACAAATTACCGGTTTCCAAAGATGTATCATTTTTACCGGTTAAGATCCAAAAACACTTTAAAATAGTGAAAAGTATTAGAATATACAAATTTAACTTACCACACTTCATCTAGGGGTTCTTCTAAAGATTTGACAATAAGCTCTACCCAAGTTGCAAAACCTACTTAGTTTACTAGTAATGGATTCCCCACACTAGGTGAAGAATTTGATTCCTCAAATGGTTTGTCATCACTCTTCTTCTTCTAGATTATATTTATCTTAGTTTTGGTTTCTTCAACATCAATTTCCTTCTTTCCTTTCTGATCTAAAAAATGATTTATCGATTGTTTTTGAGGTCTTCAATGGCATCATCTTCCATGTAGACTTGCTTGTAGTGTCGTTGCTTGTTTTTTGTGGCTTCATAGATATGTTGTGGACCAGATTCAAGCAGTCTAGACTCAATGCCTTGTCCTTCTTAAGAAAGGGGTGTATGAATAGTACTCTAAGGTATATCTTCAGTAACATTTGAATAGCTGCCCCATTCATAGTCATTAGAATTAGTTTCAAAAGTACTATCTCAGAATCTTTTAATGTTGTGGACAGGTATGTTGTAGGGTGAGAAGAGGTCACTAATAATTGATACTATCTTGGAGTTTTTCTGATTCTAAATCAGAGCCTCTTGTACCCTTTGCATCTATTCATATACTATTTCTCCTTGGGAAGTAGTAATTTCTTCAAGGGGTCGTTCTACCTTGTTTCAAACAGGTTCCTAAACATGGTGTACTTCCACATTGTTGGGACCTATAATATTATGAGGGTTTTGGGTTCTTGTTTTTTCATGAAGGTATTTAGAAAATTAAACCTTTGTAGCGCATTATTGTAATTCATATTGAACTTGAACCCTTGAACCCTTTTGGTTCAAGGTTCAAGGTTCAACCGCTTCTCCTGCTTATGTCGTGGCTTTGTAATTTTTTTTAATAAGCATGTGCGAATGTGTAATGTCTATTTTGAACCATTTTCTAATCGGTTCAAGGTTCATGGTTCAATGTGTCCCTTTCTTTTGCTAAGGGTCTTTGCTTGTTATTTTTCCACTTAAGCGGAAGGGTCTGTGTGTCGTCAAAAGGGGCCCCACTTTTTAGGTCTAGGCCTGGGCGGGTTCTGATAATTTTTTAATTCTGCCTAAGTCTTATGTCTTTTCCTATGTAACTATTAGGCTTCCTAAAGATCGAGTAGGTTCTTGTTGATCTCGTGGCTATCACTATACCGCAAATGAAAAGTTGCTCGGTGGCTAAAAGTCATGACTTGGTGACCCAGAGGTGGGGCCTAATAGAGAAGAAGAACAATCCAGAGGAGATAAAGAATAAGCAAGTCCAAGGATGATCGACAATTGTTGCTATACTATAGTTCAAAGGTATGCGATGGTTATCACATGTGACATAGCGATAGACCACTAGTAGCGGATCCAAACGACAATTAATGCTAGTAGTTAAGGTGAGCAGTTATGGTAGACTGCTAGTGGTAGCGGTTAAATTTTTTTAATAGCCTAGAGACCAAGTGGTAGGGCCCGTTTCTAAGTGAATTACTCAGGAAAATTAAAGGACATGTTAGTTTCTCATGATCGGGTGGTTGTCGCTATACCACAATGGAAACACGCCTGAACTTTAAAGGGCATGACATGGCAATTAAAGGAAAAGTGCTCAGAAAGATGGTTTTATTGAATCATTGGTGCGAAATTTGAAAATATTCAAAAGAAACGATGGTAGAGATGTGCAAATCCCATCAAATGTTGTTCGAAGTGCAAAGTTGGTGAGAGGTACTCAAGGCAATGTACAAAAAACATAATGGTGCGCGGTTGTGTGTTTTCTTAAGATAAGAACTCATCAATGCTCTGGAACAAGTCAATACATTGGCATTATCTGGATATCGATGGTTGTAATGAGTTTTGGGAGACTGGAACCTGCCCTTGTGGCTACTTTCCAACTGAATGACCAATGAATTAATGAAGCACACATCCCAGGAAGAATGTTAGGTTTCTCCCTCAACTGCAACAACACAACAATGTAACTTTTAATAAAAATGACAGTTAGGGTAAGATTTTTCTGGAAGGTAGCCTGAAGCTTGTTGCATTTTGAATTTCTATAAAAGGATACCAAGGCAACCTAGAAAAGGGGACACAATTTTTGTATCTAAACTTTGGCAAAATTAATACAGGTCTTTGTCTTAACAATTTTAGAGTCAAATGTGAAGTACCTGTAACCTTCTGATAGAGGAATGAAATATATAGTCTAGAGAATTTAAACTCAGACTTGTATTGTCTCTATGTCATTGTACTAGTGTTTATTTCATTTAAGTAATCAAGGATCTCTTATTTGAAATGATTTGCTAGGCATCTAATGAAGTTGTTTTTAGTCTTTTTCTCAAGGAGGAAAATATAAATATGCTTGAAACAAAATCATTGATATCAATACTTTTGGTGTGGATTGGATGATGAATTCTGGTGCAGATTAGGATTCTATATATGTTAGGCATATTCAGAATTGATAGATAGGGAATTTGTGATTTGTGTATTAGTTTCTCTTGTCAGGTTGCATTCTGTTATAGATGACTTTGTTGCCTAGATAAGGCACTGGTCTACTTGTTGGTTTTTTGGGTGCATTTTGTGATCCTATGCAAAAGACAAAATCAACTTTCCATTTAGGTTTAGTTGTACTAGTCAATAGGGGAAATTTGCAGGAATTTCTACTGGTTTCTTGCAAAATGTTTAATATTTTTGCGAGAAAACAGTCTTAAAGGGTTCACCTACCCAAGCTTTTGTCAGCTTAAAGTGTAGGAGGCTTCCTAAGTCTGGAATCTCATTTTGTTGTCTTTATTTCAAACTTTTGTTGTTCTCTTCCATTGCAGCACAAAGGTAGTAGTTTTCACTTTTCAAGAGAAGGAACAAAAGTTTTCAAAATGGAGAACAACATGCATAAGATGCTTCTTCTCTCTAAATGGCCAACTCCTCTTGTTGTTTCTCTTTTTCCTGGTGTTCTCGCTCTTTCCTTATTATTTCTGCAGCATTGTGTAATGCCTCTTGCCATGAGTCTTCATAGTATTTCTTCTTTGCTTTCCACTGATGTTTTTTATATTTGTTCTTCTTTTGTCTTGGGGCTATGTTGTGTCCATAACCCAATCATGTTTTGTCTCTAGAAAATTATGAAGTAGGGTCTAGTGGTTTTGTGATACCTTCTTGACGCTTTCCTATAGGTCCTTTACCATTGTATCCCATCCTTTGCATGATTAGGAATCCTTTTCCATACTATTGTGCTGGTATAGTGACCTCCATAGTAGAAACTCTAACTTCTTCGTCATCCTTGTATAGCCAACTAAGGATGTCTTTCTCTTCTGATTCATGTACAAGTGTACCCAATTGAATGAACTTGCTATCAAATTTGGTGATGGGTTGCATTCCTTGATGTGTTGATGTAGAAGGCTGCCCATGAGATTTTGGTGATGCTGGTAAGTTGGTTAGACACATGGGTTCAAAAGAGTATTCTCCCATGCCTTGGTCTTTGATTTTCATTTTTTGTTTGAAATCCACGGATAGGAATTTGAGCTTTTCTTGATGATGATCTAGTCCTAAGGAAGTTTTGGCTTCCCTGTTGTGTGGAACCAAGCTGTCTTGGGCTACCCCCATGGTATTACAATGTTGAAAGGGGTTATGATCCACTGTTATAGAAATCTCCTTCCCATTGTATGGGAATTTGACACATTGGTGGTAAGTTGACGGTACCACTTGCATTTCATTTATCCAAGGGAGACCCAATAAAATATTGTATGTGAGGTCTATGTCTAAGACTTGGCACATAGTGTCCCTTTGTATCAGTCCTACCTGATTAGGTAATATTATTGTTCCCTTGGATGATCTTTGTTCATCATCAAATACCTTTATGGTGATCTTTTTGTATGGATCAATAGACTACTCAGAGAAGCCTTATGCACAGATAATTTTTAAGGTACAAATATTGAGACCAACTCCTCCATCTATTAGTACTCTTTTGACTTGATGTTTATAGACTAAGACTTCAATGTGAAGGGGAGTATTATGTGGATGAATCAAAGAGATATTATAATGTTTGGAAAATGTGAGATTATGAGGCCCTATCATGTGAGCCACCATGGCTTGAAATTTATCAATATCTAGATCTTGAGGCACATTTGTTTCAACTAGTGCCTATTACAAAATGTCTTTATGTTTTAGCAAAAGTTTGAGTAACTCTAGTATGGATATTTGAGCAGGGGTTTTGCGTAGTTGACTTACCAAATCATATTGAGTCTTTGGAATAGTATTTGCAGTTGATGTATTCCCTTTCAAGATATATTTTTCAGCTCTGGTGGTTACATTGATTGACTCATGTTCGTGTTTGTCTTTGATTTTAATGACATTTACTTGATTGTCATCTGTTGATATGTGATTGATGGTGTTATTGTATATGTGATTGATGTGAGCTCCTCGTATATCATTTGATGATGAAGCTCCTTCTTTGTTGTAATTTGGAAGTGGATTTTTAAAAGTGTCATGATCACCATTTGTCTTGAGACCATCGACCGTTAAATCACCTCTATCAATCATGTCATGAACAATTTTTTTAAGCCTAATGCAATCATTTGTTTGATGTCCTTTGTTTCAATGAAAATCATAGAAGTGCGAGTCATTCCACCAAGGTGGTTCAATATGAGGTTTGAAGTTGTTTATAGCTGGTAATGTGATGATCTTGTTTGCTAGGAGTTCTCAGAATGTTGATTCTAAGGATTGCCCCAATGGTGTGTAAATGTGTTTATTTGGAAAATTGTTGGTGTTAACCCTTGGATTTGTATTAGGTCCTTGAGTTGTATTGTCACCTTGGGTATTGTTGGTGTTGTTTGTATTTGAAGGTCCTCGATTGGTATTTGGTATATAAGTGTTAGTGCCTTGGTTAGCACCCTTTTGATTCTTGGCAGTCTGATGATTACCTAATAAAGCCAATACTGGTTGATTGGATTTTACATCATTAGCATTAGTTCCTCCCTCGTTACCAGAGTTCTTGTTTCTAGTCCAGAACTTGGATTTGTCCAAGTTGTTATTGTTGTTCTAATTTTTAAAATGAGAGTTGGATGAATTAGCTCCTTCTTTGAAGAACTTCAATGTTCCTTTCTTAATACATTCCTCCTCTACTTGGATTTCATTTTTGATTAATTTGGCAAAAGATTGTATGCATTGGAGCTTGAGTATGTAAATCATCTCACTATTCAAATTGCTGATGAAAATTTCCATCTTTTCATTTTTAGGCACATCTTGAGGATACCTCAAAACCATCTGTCTCCAATTTTGAAGAAACATCATGAATGTTTTATTGTTTTTCTATTTTGTATTACATATGTCTAGCATGGTGATTGTGTGTTGAATATTGTAGGAGTATTTAGTGATAAATTTATTGACCAACTCATCAAAGGATCTGGCAGGAGGTTTATGTTTGGATAACCACTCCATTGTTTGTCCTCCCAAGCTTCTGGGGAATAGCCTCATCAAATAGGTGTCATCATGGGAAAATGCAAGACTCATGGTACAAAACTACCAAACATGATTGCGAGGATCACTCTTACCATCATATTTTTCATATTTGGGTATATCTTAAATCAGGGGAAAAGGTATCATGTTCAATATTCTGTCAAAGGGGTAAGGAAAAATTTCATTTAAGGAATACTGTAATATGGTCCCTTGTTGCATGTCCTATATTTGTCTTGGCATCATTTGCATTTGTTGTGTAAGCGCAACCAAGAATGGATTTTTTTCTTGAGGGACAGGTTCTTCCCTTTCATTATCCCTAGTTCGGGCATGGGTATGTTCTGGTATGTTATGTTGTTTGGGTATGTTTTGTTCAGGTTCACATATTTCCTCTTCTCTTTGTTGTTCTGATAAGTATAATTTCAAGACCTTATCCTAAGGATTTTAGTATCAAAGTCTTTAGGGATCCTAACTGCTTTGCTCGTTAGCATGAGCAAGTATTTTTCTTTGTCAGCTTCTATGGGTCTTTCCATAAGTCTTTGGAATGAGGCACTTTCTCAACATTATTGGAGGAACTCTTCAGTAATCTATGTGTCCTCTATATTTGGATACTTGAAATGGTTTGATAATCTTCTGTTAGGTCCCAGAGGCAATTGAGAGGGGGGGTGAATCAGTTGTCCATTAAATACAAACCAACACTAACTTAACCAAACTTAATGCTTAATGCTCGTAAACCAAACTTTAATATCGGTAGACAGTTTAACAGTTAATTTTAGTACAGATAAAATTTAATGCATGAAACAAAAAGACAAATAACATACACAACACACAACACAGTTATTTGTACATGGAAACCCTATAAGGGGAAAAACCATGGTGGAAAACCTTATCCACAATCAGATGATGCTACTGCAGATAGTATGTGTGTACAATATGGAGTCTGCACATGTAGAAAGGCCAAGTGCCTAAAGCTCACTGCTCATTCACAAAATGGGAGTCACACTGACTACAATTGGATGGTTAAATCCAATGATAATGTACTACTGAAAATAGCATCTTCATATGCTGGATTCAGTACTGGTTAAGCTCTGATTTTCCTTCTTCAAACATTCCTTCAATCTTGAATGATGTTTGTGTGTATAGCTCTACTTATATTTGCATATACCAAATATTACAACCTTATAAACCTTTTTCACAATCCTATATCAATCTCATAAATGAGATCTTACATTTATACCATAACCTAAGACCAAATGTGTAGGTCAGCTCACTAAAAGATATTACAAATGAATCAATATGCGATGCATGATTTCAGCTCAATGCATTTAAAATAACAATAAATCATCTTCATGACGTGTCATGTTGATCTGGAATAGATATGCTTGCCGGTCCATAACCTAGACCTATTTTCTAGTAACATCAAATATCCAAACCCAATTAGATCAATAATCAAATCACCCAAGCCAAGTGTCCAAACAATATCTTCGACATAACCAAGTAATCTCTAGGTAATTCCAAGTGTCGGTGAACCAGATATCAGTGACTATCCATAAGTCACTGAACATGTCAGTGAACATAACCAAAGATCTCCAAGTGCTGATAGGTGTTGACAAGTGTTGACATCAATGGAAAACCTATATCAACATATCCAAAATACCAACAATCTCCCCCTTTGGCATTGATGGCAACACAAGATGGAAAAACCACCAAAGTTCCAAAATAGAAATGCCAAAACCCAAAAACCAACAATCTCCCAAAGAGATCATCAAAATACAGATACAGAGAGTAAAAATATCTCCCCCAATGAATAATCTCTCCCCAAAAAGATAAAGTGTTTTTCCATAGATATCTCTCCCCTTTTGACATCAAATACCAAAGCAATACAAAACCAAGTACAATCAATTCAAAGAACTTATCACAAAATACCAACTACTCCCCCTGAGAAGTAGCTCTCCTCATCAAAGCTGGAAAAAAAATTCCTTTTTTAATTCTGTCGGTTGATGACAATCATCAACTATCTAAGTCTCTACTGGTGGGGGTATAACCCCAAGCTGCTCTCTGAGATACTCAAATGATTCTTTAGGAAAAGGCTTAGTAAATATATCTACAAGCTTCTGTTTAGTATTCACTTAAACCAATTTCACTTCTTTTGCTTCAACATTCTCTTTCAGAAAATTGAATTTGATAGAAACATGTTTAGTTTTAAAGTGAAATACCGGATTCTTTAATATATCGATTGTTGTCATATTATCATAGTAAATTGTTATAGGTTCCTTGCATTTTACCTTTATGTCTTTCAACATTTTCTTGATCCATAATACCTATGTACAGTTAGTTGCTATTGTAACATATTCTGATTCTACTATTGATAAAGATGTGCAACTTTGTTTCTTGCTCAACCAAAAGATTAATCTGCTGCCAAGAAAAAATGCTCCATCGGTGGTGATTTTTCTATCATCTACATCTCCTGCCCAATTTGCATCTGTGTATGCACATAAATCAAAGTTTTCATCTCTAGGATACCATAAAATAATATTTGTAGTTCCTTGTAGATACCAAAAAATCCTTTTCACTGCTGATTCATGATTTTCTTTTGGATTACTCTAGAATCTTGAAACAATACATACTGCATTCATAATATCAGGTCTTGTTTATGTAAAATACAGTAAACCTCCTATGATAGACTTGTTCCTAGTCAGATTAATAGGTGTTGATTCATCCTTCAAAGATAATTTATCAGTTGTAGTCATAGGTGTACTTACTGGTTTAGAGTTTTCCATGCCAAATTTCTTAAGTAATTCCTTCAAGTACTTTGATTGATTTATGAATATACCTTTATCAGTCTGTGAAATCTGCAATCCTAAAAAGAATTTTATCTCTCCAATCATAGACATTTCAAATTCTTCCTGCATCTTTTTAGAAAAGTCTTTACACAATCCATCTTCTCCTCCAAAGATTATATCATCCAAAAAAACTTCAATAACCAAGATATCATCATTAGTCACTTTGTAATATAGATTGTTGTCAGCATTACCTTTAGTGAAAACAATCTTCAAAAGATATTTGTCCAATCTGGCATACCAAGCTCTAGGAGCTTGCTTTAATCCATATAAATCTTTCCTTAACATGCAAACCATATCTTTTTCATCTGTCAAATAAAATCCATTAGGTTGTTCAATATAAACTTCTTCTTCAAGATCACCATTCAAAAATGCACATTTAACATCCATTTGATATACTTTATAGTTCTTGTGTGCTGGAAAAGCCAATAATAATTTGACTGCCTCAATTCTAGCTACTAGTGCAAAGGTTTCATTATAATCAATTCCTTCTTTCTGTGAATATCCCTTACACACTAGTCTTGCTTTATTTCTGATTACCTTACCATCTTCATTAAGTTTATTTTTGAATACCCATTTAGTTCCAATTACATTTTTGTCTTTAGGCCGGGGAACTAATTTTCATGTGTTATTCTTTTCAATTTGTTCCAATTCATCTTCCATAGAAACCTCAATAATTGATATTGGTTCAATTTGAGAAATAAGACATACCTCTTCAATTGTCAGTCTTCCTCTAGTCATAACTCCTTGATACTTGTTCCCAATTATCTGATTTTCAGAGTGATTAAATCTTACATACCGGGGTGTCTTTACTTGCTGCTATTCTTCAGTCACTGTGGAATTCTCAGATGATGCCAGAGTGACTAGATCAACATTATGTACGAGTGTGCTCATAGTAGGTTCATTTGTGATTATCTCAACTATCGGTTCAGAGTCTATAGACCTTCTAAGCTATTCATCAATCTTCACATTTGCACTCTCAATGATTTTCTGTAATCTCTTATTAAAACATCTATATGCCTTGCTCTTAAATGAATAACCAAGAAATATTTCTTCATCACTTCTAGGATCAAATTTGCCAATATAATCATCTCTTCTAATGTAGCATTTACTTCCAAATATTTTGAAATATTTAAGAGTAGGAGTATTACCAAACCATAGTTCATGAGGGGTCTGGTTTCACCTTTAATGTGAACTATGTTGAATATATAAACAATTGTATTGACTGGTTCTCTCCAATACACATGAGGTAGATTTTCTTCTGATATCATGCTTCTACCTGCATCCAAAATAGTTTTGTTCTTTCTTTCCACAACTCCATTATGCTGGGGTGTCTGGGGTACTGATAATTGTCTTTTAATTCCATTCACTTCACATAATGTATTAAATTCCTTAGATGTGAATTCACCTCCTTGATCTAATCTCAAGCATTTGATTTTCTTACCGGTTTCATTCTCTACCATCACCTTGAATAGTTTGAACTTCCCAAAAGCTTCCGATTTCTCCCTAAGAAAAGTAACCCAACACATTCTAGAATAGTCATCAATGATTAGCATAAAATATCTATCTCCTTGTAAACTTCTAGTTCTTGTTGGACCATGTTGGTCTCAAAATCTGATTCACTTTAACATCTTTATAGTGACATGATAACTCTGTATGCAGAAGAGATATTAATGAAAAGGAAACTTCTAGGACAACATGTGACAAGGTTTGATTAACCTTCTACACTTCGGACTTATTCAAAGTCCAAGCGGGTATACCTTTGTGAACTAAATTCACACTTTTAAAAGATAAATTCACAGCAAACTAGTCTGAAAGCCAGTGGATCTAATCACCTTAAAACTAACTGAAACAAAGGAATGAAAATTGTACCATGTTTAGTATTGACCTACAAGATATGTAATAGACAACCTTGATCTATACCAGTGCCTTATCCAAGGTCACAGAGTCATCTAAGTTCAAACAATACTCCCACAATCAAATATCTCCACATATCCCATTAGTTTGGCTTCTACAGATCCCTATATATGCCTGACAGACAAGAATTTATTCATACCAAATTAAACTGCGCTCATCAAGATTCAAAATATCCCACAAAGAATTTACTGGTAAAAATGATTCCTGCATATTTAATTCCCCTCCTAAAGAGAAAAGCTAGGAAACATATCTACTGAAAGTTGCCTTACAACCTCTATTCAAACGAAATAACCCTAGATTATTCAGAATGAAATAGTAAACACTTGCAAACGTATTTGAAGACAACACAAAGTTTAAACTCAAAACCAATGGTCTGTATATTGATATTTTCTTCAAAAGTATTACAAAAACCTTCGAATACTCTCCATTAAAACTTGGAAAAGCCCAGATAAATTTCTACATCATTCTCTTACAATTCTTTTGTGATGCTCTTTCTACTAGTCCTGGTATCCATTTATAACAATATGGATGCATACAAAGCTTCAAAATTTCCTAGGAGAGTTTGTTACAAAACACTACTTCACTGAAGAAGCAGTTACATGTCCTTTTTTGCTTCAACGACTTCTTCAGTTGGTGGCTACTCCACAATATCCTCTAACTGTTCAGGAGCACCTTCTAACTACTTTGGAACATGTTCTAACTATTCCAGAGCATCTTCTTCTTGAACCTCCACATTGGCCACCACATACTTTTGGGACCATCCTTGGAAAACATCATCATTAGGCCATGAGTGGCCAATAATTTCTTTATTCAACTTTAACAACTTTTTCCAAGTGTTTCTCACTTTCCTTACCTCTAAATCCAAAAACCCATAATGAGATTTGATCTTCTCTATTTCCTCAATTGTTTTAACAAACAAAGAGGTGTCATCTGTATTGATTATGTCATTTACCTTTAAGGATAAATTAGCCCCTAACTCATCTAGCCATGCATGTTTATCCTTTAACTGATTCTGGTTGACATAACCTCTAGGGAACAATGCAAATTTATGCTTGGTATATTCTTTCTGATATAAATTAGCTTTTCTTTCCACATTAGCTCTTCCTTCAGCCAACTTTGTCAATCCTTTTGCCAACTTACATGTAGACTTGATAGTGACATCAGCCTATGCCTCATCATATGATACACACATCAATTCTAAGTCCACTTCCTTGGGCAACCATTTATTCATAATAGGCTCTAAAATAGCCTTACCTTCATTCAACTCATTACGAGTATCCAAAATTCTTTTCACATTGAGATACACTGTAGGAGCATCAACAGTGTCAGCAAAGCTTGAAATTTGTTGCCTTTATCTTTTCTTCATACTTGCTTGCAAATAAGGCCTAGGCTTGTTTCAACTTTTCCATTTCATGTTGATAAGTCTCAGCCGGTTGGAAACCAGAAGGCATAGGAGAAGGAGGGATTTCTATAATTGGACTAGTAGGTGGGGGTCTTGCTGGAGAGGAAGTGATCATCAATGTTGAAGGCTCACCTTGATGATGTTGACTTGCCAGTTGGCTTTGGAGTTTAGTGATGATGTTGTCCCTATTGGCTATTCCTTCCTTAGCTTCATTATAAGCTTTTAAAATAGTTTCCAACTTCAATTGGATAGTAGCTTTTTCTTGGGATTCTTTCTCTACTACTGCTACATTAAACTTTGCAGTTTCTAGAATAGTACTAGCTGCCTCCACCACTCCTGTGTCCTGAACCCTCTTGACAATCATTCCTCCAAAGAGGCTAGAATCTGAGGCATTTTTCTTCCTCCTATTCTCATCTTTCTTTAATGATCATAGGACAAGGGCAGCATTATCCTTATTGAAGGTCACACCTTCCATTGGCTTTGTTTCCTTTCTTACTGCATCAAGGATCAATGCATAAGCTATATCCCATTTCGGGAGAATTAACACACCAGCTTTATCCAACATATCTCTCCATTTCTCATGGGTGATTTCTTTGAACTCCTCCATCATTTCTTGCTTAACTTCTTCTTCTATTTGGGTTGCATCTTTGAGAGGTTGTTCATTTACCCTTTTCTCACATCTGATTTTGAATTGATCAATGTTCTATTTCTAGAGAAATTGTAGAAAAGCTCCTGATGTAACGAAGTTGCTGTCAGCTAGGAATTCTTCACTAGCTTGCTTAATAGTAAGGTCCAACTCTTGGCCCTTTAACTCACCATTGGTTAAATCCATTTCAGCATTTGGTGGCTCTTCGGGCATCCCTTCTTGGGTCTCCTCATAAGTATAGGCAATCTCACCAAGACTCCCTAACTGCAATAATTATTTAGCCATAGCTTTTTCATCTCCAATGTGGATAGGAGATTGAGATGGGGAATATTGAGGCTCATCAGTTTTAATTTCTTCTCCCACCTTTTGCCTCTTAGGGGAATCCTAAATGTCTACAATATCTTCAACTTTCCTTTTCCCTTTTGAAGAGGAAGGCTCACCTGTGACTAGCATCATTACAGTGTACTTTGGTCTCTTGAGCATTGCATAGTCACTTGGTGGGATTACTTTAGCAAAAGCAAGCTTGGCCAAGACCATCTTAACCTTATCAAGATCATTTTGCATTATGGCCTCCCTTTTTTCCTTTAGGGTTTGCATTACATCTTCAAAATAAAGAATCAGAAACTTTATTTTCTCCTCAAATGGGGTGAAGCTAGACAGAGGGTCATAGCTAGTGTCAAACTGATGAATAAAATCAAGGGCTTTCTTATATGCCACCCACTTCTCCTTCCTCGGTTCCTACTCATTTAAGCTGAACTCATTTCTAATCAAATCCTCAAGAAACTAAAATTGATGAGGCCTACCTGTACACATTGCTCTTTTCCTAAACATGCCATTGAAGAAGTCCTCGGGGTCTACACATCTTGACACTGCAGTTGATAACATATATGGTTTAAAGAAATCTTCAAAGAATCTCCATCCACCCTTAGTGAATACAAAATGATGAGCCATGGTAACAGTTGGGAAAATAGTCCCTTTACCTCTATTAGTTAGGTCAGCTTCATGCACCCCTCCAATTTATCTTAGCACTTCTGCAATCCCTATTTTTAATGGGACCTGATAAGGTAATAAATAAGGGGTGCCTCTAAAACCAAACACTCTGAAAACAGTAGACACAGGGTACAAATAGATGTCTCCCCAATTGTGAGCAATCTTGATATCCTCTGCAAACTCCTTAGGTCTAATAAATTCCAATAGAGCTTTAGGGATTCTAGGGTTTTCTCTACATAAGAGGATTCTGATCTTAGATGAAAAGCATCTATCAAACTTTAGATAACTTGCATCCTCTCTATCATACTAGCATTTCCTCATTATTCTTGACCTTAATCAGGTCCATCTCCTTTGCAAAGTAGTCAGCACCCTTGAACAGGAACATGTGCATTAACATAGAATACCATCCAAATGGCTTGTCAACCTTACCATTCTTGATTCCTATTAACCCTTTATGAATGGCATCAACAAGGTATGGAGCATGATCAAATGTAATGGCCAAAGAAAGATTCAAAATTTGGGCAATCATTAGCATATAATGGATAGGCATATTATTTTTAGCATCTTCCCCAAAGATCTGGCACAAGGCCCAATACATACCCTTAGCTCTCAGGGTGAATAAATTGAGGGAGAATGGTTCCATTGTGTTGGGGCCTACAACTGTCAACCCCCCTATCTTCACAAAGAACTCTCTTAATGGGCCATTCCTAAGATGATCCCTTTGTACATTATAAATCTGGGCTAATGATTCAAAATCAATAGGTTCCAATAAATTGGAGGATTCACTGAGTTTGAAAGCCTTTCTCAATTCATCTTCATTGATTTCAACCAGGACTGACCCCTTTATGTTCTGGATGCACCTTGCCACAGAGTCATAATTCTGTGCAATCAAAGTTAACAGGTGTGTATCCATAAAAACACCTAGGACCACTAACTTCCCTACATCCTGTTCCCATATGCCATTCACAGGAGCAGGGGAATTTCTTTGCCCAAAATTGACTTTGAAAAGCCCTAAGCCTGACATTCCTATTTCAGGGTCTCTCAACCAATTACCCTTATCATACAAGCCATCTCCAATTTTTAGACAAGGGTACTTGGGCACTAATTCTTTGATCTTAGCCCCAGCATTGGTGGACATAGTTAATTGTTCTAAAAAATCATCACATATATTTCATTCTTGGTATCCCACCTTCTCGGTGAATTCTCTTCTAGGAGCCATTTTGGATGAGCAACCACACCACCAACAACTAGCACAGACCTCTAACAAAGTAATTCACACGAAAAATATTTGAGAACAAACCAGAATTATCAAGAAAAGCATAAAAACCTGATTATTCGCCTGAAGAAAATTACTTAGCAACAATTCTCTCTGCAACAATTCACTTAGCAACAAACTTCAACGAAATGATATTAGCAATTAAGTTGATGCGGACTACAGAAGACAAGTTGGCATTTAAGTTTTTTAGGAATTAACTCCGCATGCTTCGACTTTCTTTTCATAATTGAATTCACCAAATCGAATTCAAAAATGGCTCCAACGGGTCATGATTCCTCTGAGTCTTTCCTCTATTTCACTATTTCGCTATTTCGTAGTGCATAAAACCCACACTCTTTTCTTTCATGAAGCAACACTGGCTATTGGATCATGGGAACTTGCATTGTCTTTACCTCTGCTTAATCTCTCTGCTTAAGTTCTGGGCCCTACCATCTTTTTGCCACTTCACAATTCTTAACAATCAAGCACTACCCCTCTGTGAAGCTGCGCCAAGTGTTAGATCTAACTCAAGTCACTCGGCCTTTAATTCCAACCGGGACTGTCAATCTTTTTAACTAAATGTGCCTCACCCTAATGGTTAGCAGTTTTCTCCATTTCACTGAGATTAATCTGTGGGCATCTTTGGGCCATGAATCAATGAGAATCGTCAGATCAAAACAAAGATGACTACCTTTTAAGTGGGCCTTGCATCCAGGAATCACTTACCCCACCTTTTCATTAGTAAATACATGCCACATGGCAATCAGCCACTAGCCATGGCAACTCGCTTGGGTCTCATTCTGGATTTGCCATGTGCCATCTTTTATTATTCCCACATAACCACCGATTACACCCTGGTGGGCCCTTAATAATCCTTTTAGAATTACGTGTCACTTGACATATCCCTATCGAGCCCCACAAAAGTAGCAGCTATTTTGCCCCGTCACACCTATGTGTGACTTCCACTTGTCTTTCAAGACCTCATGAACACTAATCATAATTCAAATTACGGCCACAAAATCATGAGAACCGTCAGATCAAAACTAGAGATGAATTCCTTTTAAGTTCATGTTTATCCTACCCTTTGGGCCCACCAACCCTTTTCGCAACTTCGCGAACAGTAAACTGCAAGCATCTCTCGACTGTGAAACAACGTGAGTCATCAATCTTGGCCTGACCTAATTACCTTTTAACCGAAGGGAAAGTCCTCATTGCTGGGTCCCGCTAAACCTTTTCGTGACTTCGTAAAGAATAAACCACGTTTATCTTGATCTCATGAACTCACGCTGTCCGTCCGATTAGATGGGACTTGACCGGTATTTAACTTTGACTCGAACCTATGTGTCAGGTCCACCTTTCTACCTTTCGCTATTTTGTGATGGATAAATTGTGAGAACTTTTAGGTCATGAATCAACATGGACCATCAAATCAATAGAAAGCTACATGATGCTTACAAGGCCCGACAGACATTTAGGAGAAGGCATATTCAAAAGAAGGAATTAAAACAATTGAAGGGACCACATAGGTAAATTACAAGGGGGGGAACACTTCATGACAAAGGGACCCATTACTTAAGTGAATAAAGTAATGTAGAAACAAAAGCCAAAGGGTTTTTAATAGTCATTAAAGTGAATTAAAACCTAAACCCTAAACCCATTAGGATTTTAAACAACCTTGAAGCAATAAGAACATACCAGACTCAAAAACATTTAGACTTAGCCAATAATAGAAAAAGCACACCCATTTTTAAAAGTGATAATAGACCACATAAATCAGTATGAATTAAGTCAAGAACATTATTGGATTGTTATGGTATACTCTTAAAAGTTGCTCTAACTTGTTTTCCAAATTGACATTCCTTACATACCAGATTGTGAGGTTTAACAATCTTAGGCAAATCTCTTACTGCCCTAATTGTACCAATCTTCACAATGCAATCAAAATTTACATGAAACAGTCTCTTATTCCATAACCAATTTTCATCAATATGTGCCATCAAGCATATCTTTTCATTGTTATTCAAATGAAAGATATTACCTCTAGTCTGATTACTAGTTGCAATTTCTAAACCAGTTCTATTCATGATTTTGCATTTACCATTCTTGAATTGTAACTGAAATCCCTTTTCAACTAATTGACCAAAACTCAAAAGATTATGCTTCAAACCTTCAACATAGTAAACATTATTAGTATTATGCTTACCATCAAAAGATATAGTTCCTTTTCCTCTGATCAAACAAGCTTTGTCATCTCCAAATCTTAGTAGACTTCCATTGTATTCCTGAAAGGTTAACAATTTACTCTTATCACTAGTCATATGATGTAAACATCTGAAATCAATAATCAATTCATCTTTATCTTTAATTTTAGCTGCCAAGGCCTGCTCTACCAGTTGAACAGTAGGTGCCAATTGATATTCTGTTATAGCAACAAAAGCCCATCCATTGTCTGTCGGTTCCTCATCAGAATCATTAGTAACTCCTTCATCAACATAGTAACATGATTTGTGTCTATTCTTTTTAAATCTATATCTCTGATATTCAGGGTTAGGCTTATATGTTCTTTTAGCTTCTTCTTTGAATCTTGCATGTCTATCAAGACACCTAGAAGCCATATGACCAATCTTATTGTAGTTAAAACATTTAAATGGTGCTTTACCTTTATACTTACTTCCAACTCGACCTTTAGGCATTTTCCTTGCAAATAGTGCTTGAAGCTCTTCCAGTTCTTCATTCTCCTTTCTAATTTCTTCAAGTTCTCTTACATAAAAGGCTTTCCAATTAGATTTCTCAGATGACGATGATGATGATGCAGATGATGATGATGCATTAAAATCTAAATTTGTCTTAATAGTAGCAATAGGACCAAATTCCTCAAGTTCAAAAGCTGAAAGTTTTCCAACCAAAGTGTCCCTAGATACTGATGAATTAGGCATTGTTCTCAATTCATTAATAGTAGTAACTTTCATTTTATATGCTAGTGGCAATGCTCTTAAAACTTTAGAAACAATTTCATCTTCACTTAAGGTTCCTCCACAACATTGTATACCCAAAACAATTTCATTTACTCTCTCCATAAAAGCAGAAATTCTTTCATCTTCTTCCATTTTCATATTTTCATACCTGACCCAGAAGCATTCTAGTTTTGCAATTTTGACTATGGTATCACCTTCATTCAATGTTTCCAACTTGTCCCAAATAGATTTAGTAGTAGATCTATCTAACAATCCCATGATTTGTTGATCTGATAATGCACTCAAAAGTACTTCTCTTGCTTTGCAATCATTTTCCTCATCTTTAGCCAAGGTTGGTGGAATAGGTTGACCTTGAGTAGGAACAACATAGCCATTATTTGTAACATCCCAAATGTCCTTTCCAATGCAATTCATATGTTTTTCCATCCTGATCTTCCATATGCCATAGTTGGTTCCATCAAGCTTCAGACTATCCTTCCTAAAATAGTTAGAAGACAATGGATCTCCTCAAGCTATTAAACTTCTATAAAAAGAGGACTAGGCTCTGATACCAATTGTTAGGTCCCAGAGGCAACTAAGAGGGGGGGGTGAATCAGTTGTCTAATAAATACAAACCAAAAATAACTTAACCAAACTTTAATGTCAGTAGACAGTTTAACAGTTAATTTTAGTATCAGTAAAGTTTAATGCATGAAACAGAAAGAGAAATACCATACACAACACATAACACAATTATTTGTATGTGGAAACCCTGTAAGGGGAAAAACCATGGTGGGAAACCTTACCCACAATCAGATGATACTACCACAGATAGTATGTGTCTACAATATGGAGTCTGCACATGTAGAAAGGCCAAGTGCCTAGAGCTCACTGCTCAATCACAAAATGGGAGTCACACTGACTACAATTAGATGGTTAAATCCAATGATAATGTACTGCTCAAAATAGCATCTTCATATGCTGGATTTAGTACCGGTTAAGCTCTGATTTGCCTTCTTCAAACCTTCCTTCAATCTTGAATGATGTCTACATGTATTGCTCTTCTTATATTCGCATACACCAAATATTATAACCTTATAAAAAAATTTCACAATCCTATATCAATCTCATAAATGAGATCTTACATTTATACCATAACCTAAGACCAAATGTGTAGGTCAGCTCACTAAAAGATATTACAAATGAATCAATATGCGATGCATGATGTCATCTCAATGTATTTACAATAATAATAAATCATCTTTATGATGTGTTGTGCTAATCTGGAATAGATATGCTTTTTGGTCGATAACCTAGACCTATTTGCCAGTAAAAACAAACATGCAAACTTGATTAGATCAATAATCAAATCACCAAAGCCAAGTGTCCAAATAATGTCTTTGACATAACCAAGTAATCTCCAGGTCATTCCATGTGCTAGTGAACAATATAACCTCCTGGTGAACCAAATACCATTGACTGTGCATAAGTCACTGAACATTCCGGTGAACATAACCAAAGATCTCCAAGTACTAATAGGTGTTGACAAGTGTTGACATCAACAACAAAACTATATCAACATATCCAAAATACCAACATCTTTGACCCATACTGGACTCTGGTTGTGGTTTTCTTTGCTTGTTTCATTGAGAACGAGTGATAACAGGCATCTAATAAAAAATTTCTATGACAAAGGGGAAAAACTCTTCTTATTGTTTGGGGGTTGGTGGTTCAAATCTAGCTATGTTATAAGTGATGCAAACTTCTGAGAAGAAAGCTAGATTGATTTTTCCTCCATGATTTAAGTGTTGACTGAATGCTGATTTTTGGCAAAAGGCTCTACTTCTTAATGTTTCTTCATCAAATTCATTTGATTTTCCTTGAAGATATAAGTGCATATGATGGCGAAACATGTGGTGTGATTTGAAGAGTTGGCGATTGATGTAGAGAAATCTATTCCTTTTGACAAGTTTCTGAGAACTGAGTTGTCATTTCTTCAACTTAGTTTTGTGATGAAGACTTTTTCTTCTCAAAATATGAGGAGTGGTCATACATGAGTGATCAATGGTTTCCTTTGATATTTGGATTGAGATACTTTGTTTGAAAACTTAAGCCTACTTTATCAAAATAAAGGTTTAGATGCCCCTCCACGACAAAGTGTGTTAATGATATGAAATAAGAACTTCCTGATATGGAGACTCGATTTGACAACTTAGGTTTAAACTAGGTATGCTTTTGTTGATGGAATCTATTTCATTGGTAGACCTTTTGATCAATGTGATGATGTTACCCAATTTTGATAGGAGATATTGTTATCCTTAGCTAGTTTTAGATTTTTGACAACTGTTGTTCTAAGAATGACTTGTTTGATTGTTTGGAGTATTTTCTGATGTTTTGACTCAAGTTTTGGCTGATGAGGTTGATTGAAGATCCAAAAGGGTATTTGAAACTGATGTTAAATTTTTTTAAGAATGTTCTATTTTCCTCTCTATTTTTCTCAGTTTTACCTATGTGCGAAGACAAAGACTGGATGCACTAAAGTTTTCCTTAGATGCGCTATTTGAAATCACAAATACGCTAAGCTGCCTGTGCTATTCGCTGAACTAGGGTTTGAATTTTTGCTTATGACTAGAATGGTTATGCGCTAATCTATCCTAAGTATGCACTAAATTTTAGACTCAAAGTGCTACAGTGTACCCCCAATGCACTAAGATGATGCTTCAATGCACAAATATGTCCTTAATAAGCGCTAATGTTTAGTTTCCAAATGTTCAGACTGTTATGCACTATTTTTGAAGATGAATGTGCTAAGTTTAAGCTTTTACACACTATATTTTGACTCCAATGCACCTGGATATTGCTCCTACATGCTAAACTACTCTATTTGTTTAGTTTTTAGTAATTTGGAAAATTTTGAATACTTATTTAACTTGAATGGATGATTTTCTAAAGTATAAAATGCAAAAACAACATGAAAAAGACAACCATTTTTGCCTATTCTAAACAAAGAGTGTATTTTTTGCGAGGATGTGTTCAAATCCCCAATGTTTTCACAAGTTTGGATACAAAGAAGAAAGTTTAGATAGACTCTTTATTCAAAGATCATCAACAATACCATAGCCCACTAGTCTCGATACTCCGTCAGCTCAAATAGCCGTGTCACCCCCTAAGGGGCGCCCATTTTTTTGCTTTTTGCCAGAAATTAACCCAAAGTGAATCACTTCACAATTGGGTAGCTATCTTGGGAGATATATGGTGAGTAATCTTGGGGGTGGATTTTTCCCCACCCTTGCACTATGATATTGAGGATGTTTGGATACTGACTCAGCTCAAGGCTTCTACTTCTAAAGTTTGTAATCAAGCTTCATGTTCGGTCTTCAATGATAAACTCTCTTGAGAGGCTTCCCAACCTTTAGAACAAAGGCTTTACATATCGTAAAGATACTGGGGGAAGGATAATCACTGAGCAAAACTGTTGAAGTGACTTTTGTCACCCTTCACTTTTGATTATAGTGGGTTGGAACACTTGGCAATAAAGTTGTTTCCCACTTAGGTCATTCCCCTCTCACTGACCAGTTAAATGGCGCTCTAAGAGTAACTCGAGAGGGCAGGCCTGGTAAAGATTGTAAATGCTTGAAATACTAAAAGCGTAAAAGTGGTTTGGCTTTTTGGTCACCCAATTAAGGGGAGAGCATATACCTTCCACTTTCGAGACAAGGCAAACAAGATTCTTTTTATCCTTCAAAGAAATGATTTGCTAGCTTTTATTTGGAAATTTTGCTCCAAAAAAGCATGGTGTTCTTTTTGACTCCCAAATCAGTTATTTTTTAAGCTAACTAATGAAATCCTGGTCAACAAAGCAAATTTTTTGAGATGGTCAACAAAATGAACTCGATAGCGGAAAGATTTCCCTCTTTTGTTTTATCTAGAACTTGAAAACAAGTGAGGTTCTTTAACTTATACAAGAAAAAGTAATGGATCCTTTTAGATACCAAAGGATGGTGAGGTTATTTTTAAGACTTTGCATAAATAAAGGTTTGTCTTGTTCTTTTTAAAACCCAGAAATGAAGTTTTTTTCTCTTCCTATGAAAGCAAGGTAAGGTTTTGTTTGT
The DNA here is from genome assembly GCF_030272615.1 of Cryptomeria japonica. Taxonomy (NCBI): domain Eukaryota; kingdom Viridiplantae; phylum Streptophyta; class Pinopsida; order Cupressales; family Cupressaceae; genus Cryptomeria; species Cryptomeria japonica. Next base: position 229,409,425 of record NC_081412.1, read on the forward strand.
TGTTCTTTTTAAGTACTCTGAAAGAAAATGAGTTCAATTTTACTAATGAGGAAATGAAGAAAAATTTAAATAACTAACTTAACCAAGTTAGAAATAAAAAATTTAATCACAAGCCTAAACTTAGTAAAAGAAAAATCTCCTGATCTTGCAAACAAACGTTAGTAACCTACAATAAAAGCCAGTTAGAAAATAAAATTATAAAGATAAATACTTCTAAAATGCTTATTAGACAATTTCTATTCAAAGAGAGACTAAAAATGCTTGATAAAAATTATTTAGATGATTAGTAAAATGCCTATAATTTTGATACTAAAGACTTGGATATGAAAATAGAGGAATGAGGGCTCTATTTATAGGAAAAATAGGGCAATGGATGGTCAAGATTGGATAATCTTATCAAGGGCCAGGATTGAAAGTTATCAGTCCATACACTCAATTCTCACCAATGAAATGGTGACAATTGTCAACAAGAGACTACTTAAGAAGGGATGCAATAAGCATTAAATGCTTAAGAAGACCTCATGGTTACCTTAGGAGGTAAGGGTTAAGGTTAGGCTAAGGTTATCCATTGGATAAAGCTTTTAACCAAGGGGTAAACTCTTGTTTAAGGGTTAAAGGAATAACCAAGGGTAAATCCATGAATGCTTGATGAGACCCTTGGGTTAGATGAGGGTTGAGTTAGAGAGAAAGTCTCTAATCATGCAAGAGGGTTTAGTTAACCATTAATGGTTTGGAAGACTTTCAAGGTTAACTTGTTGAAGACATAAAGCCTTTAATGGTTTCCAAAGACTTTGAGGGTTTGAGAAGTGACTTCCCTTTGCTTAGGGATGTGACAATATTTAGGGGATGGGTTAGGCTAATTTAGAAGTGATTAGAAGAATCTAGAAGGGGCGTTAGAGAGGCAAGTGGGAGATGTAGGAGAATGCAAGTGGATGGAGGGTAATTTTAATTAAAATAAATTGCTTTATTTCAACAAAATAGATGCAAGTGGGGGATTTAAATAAATTAGATTTATTTATTTGCCATGAGCAATTTAATTAAATGTAGATTTAATTAAAAGGGGAGAAAGGGAAATTAATTAAATAAAGTGATTTATTTAATTAAATGATATGAAATGCTTAGTTGAATTTAATTAAATAAACTGAATAACTTATTTAATCAAATAGATGAATGTGAATAATTTAATTAAACAAAATTTAATTAAATAGAGGAATGAGGTTAAAGTGAATATTAAATATTCACTTAAGAAAGTGGTCATTTTTATACATCTACAATAATAAGTTTCCTTGAGCGGCGATTACAGCAATTGTCATTATTATATGGATTAATGGTTGGTGGGATCCATCTGAGGTAATCGTTGTACAAATTCACTATAATATAGAACTTTCCTCTCTATTTATCCATGATATAGCTATTTTTATTAAATATTGTCAAAACAATTTGTTGCTTCCATTCTTTCAGTTCTGAGCACTACCACTTAGAGAATTGGTCTTGCTACGAAAATCAAGTATATTTCTTTAATGTACTTCAAGTAGTTTTTAGAATGGTATAATTTATAATATAATATTAATTTTTTTTTTTTTAATAGATCAAGAATATTATTAGTAATAAATAATAATTATTATTAATTAAATAATAATATTTAATAAATAAATAAATTTCAAATAATCATTCTTTGGTAATTATTATATTAATTAATAATAATAATTGTTTCATTTAGAATATATATATATATATATATATATATATATATATAACAATCAAGGGGACATGACAAAAGCATACAGATGTTATAACAAAAGATTGCAGAAAATTGTGGAGAGTGCTAATGTGAAAGTGGATGAACAGTACACAAATAATTCTATATCATATGACAGGGAACCGGTAGTGGAAATGATCATAACTGAACCAGCAATGCCTCAACCGGTACAGGAAGTTGAGACAATTACACTAGCACAATCAGAAAATTCAACTGTGACTGATGATTAGAGCAGTGAACCTGAAGTTCAAAAGACACCAAGGTATGTAAGATTAAATCATTTTGAAGATCAAATTATTGGAGATAGAAACAAGGTAGTTATGACAAGAATAAAATTGGCAAATGAAGAGGTATGTCTTATTTCTCAAGTTGAACCAGCAACTGTTATTGAAGCTTGTAAGGATAAACATTGGTTAAAGGCTATGGAAGATGAGTTAGATCGGATTGAGAAGAATGAAACTTGGTCTTTAGTTTCCCGGCCTAAAAATAAGAATTTTATTAGAACTAAATGGGCTTTTAGGAATAAACTAAATGAGGATGGTCAAGTTATAAGGAACAAGGATAGATTGGTTTGTAAACAATATTCTCAAATGGAAGGAATTGGTTATGGTGAGACAGTTGCATCTGTAGCTAGAATTGAAGTTGTTAGACTATTTCTTGCCTATGCAGCTTATAAGAACTATAAGGTTTATCAAATGGATGTTAAATGTGCATTTTTGAATGGTGAGCTTGAGGAATAATTTTACATTGAGTAACTAGATGGATTTTCATTGATAGATGATAAAGATATGGTTTGTAGATTAAAGAAAGCTTTATATGGTTTGAAACAGGCTCGTAGAGCTTGGTATGCAAGGTTGGATAAAAATATTTTGAAGCTTGGTTTTACTAAAGGTAGTGCTAATAGTAATCTATATTATAAGATCATTGATTGTGATATTCTAATTATTGAAGTTTTTGTTGATGATATCATTTTTGGAGGAGAAGATAAACTGTGCATGGAATTTGCTAACAACATGAAAAATGAATTTGAAATATCCATGATTGGTGAGATGAAATTTTTCTTAGGTTTGCAGATTACTCAAACTGACAAAGGGATTTTTATCTGTCAAACTAAGTATTTCGGGGAACTATTGAAGAATTTTGGTATGGAGAATTCCAAACAGGTAAGTACTCCTATGGCTACAAGTTAGAAATTATCTATCAAGGATACTTCTATGTCGGTAAATCCAACAAGGTATAAGTCTATGATTGGTGGTCTATTATATCTAAATCACACTAGACTTGATATTATAAATATTGTAAGTATTGTTTCAAGATATCAAAGTAATCCCAAAGAAAATCATGAATGTGTAGTAAAGAGGATATTACGGTATTTGCAAGGAATAGTAAAATATGGTTTATGGTATTCCAGAAATGATGATTTCACTTTATGTGTATATACTGACTCAGATTGGATAGGTGATACTGATGATAGGAAGAACACTTCTGGTGGAGATTTCTTTCTTGGAAAGAAACTAGTTTCATGGATCAGGAAAAAAAAGCCATGCATTTCTTTATCTACTACACAAGCTGAGTATGTTGCAGTAGCAACTAATTGCACTCAAGTCTTGTGGATGAAGCAAATGTTAAAGGATATCAGGGTAAATTGTAGTGAACTGATATTTATCTACTATGATAACTCTGTAACTATTGACATGTCTAAGAATCCGATATTTCACTCTAAGACTAAGCATATTTTAATAAAGTATAACTTTTTGAAGGACAAGGTTGAAGCAAAGGAAGTCAAATTAGTTTATGTGAACACTAAAGAACAGATTGTAGACATATTCATTAAACCGTTGTCTAAGGAGTCATCTAAGTATTTGAGAGACAGATTAGGGGTTTTTTCCCCTCGGACAAAGACTTGATTGATGAAGTTTGTCATCAGTCCGACATGTATTAGTAGAGATACTATTTATTCCGACACTGATTAGTGGTGCTACTACTCAGGAGTAGTCAGCTGAGGTTTATGTCATTGCTTTAATATTTTTGTCAGATTTATGGCATTGATGTCAAAGGGGGAGTGATAGCAATGTGAAAAATCATTCAGAACCTTATAGAGATATCATTCATAGCGGGGGAGCTATTGATTGTTGGTTGTCTTCCATAGGGGGAGACTTGTTTGGCATTTCTTGGTACTTAGATGTTTTTCACATCTAGTGTTGCCATCAATGATAAAGGAGAAGATTGTTGGAATAATGGATGAATTGATTATGTGTTGTATTGATGTTTTGTCATTGATGTCAACACTACCTGTTATGGTTGGTTATTGATAGACAAGTTTTGGTTACTGGTAGAAGATCTAGTGTTACCGACAGAAGAGACTATCTATTGGACACTTCCGACATTTTTGGATCAATGAAGTATGTTTCATTTCATGTGTTATATGCTCCATGAGCATGTTTTGGTCATTTGGTATTAGCTTGGTAATCTAATGCTATCATACACTATGGTAAACCTTTACTGGCACTAGTTTAAGGCTTTACCGATAGAGCTTTCATTGAGGAATTATGACAGGATGCATAATTGGTATTGGTGCAGCTTCTTCATGGATTTCAAGATGTTGTAGATGCTCTTTGATCGTGCTTCAACAACTTGAATACATTGCTTTGGTGTGGTGGACCTAGAATAGGTCAGGTACCTATCTAGGTTATGGACCAGTATCATGCTAACGTGTACTATACATGTTACTAGGATGTCTCGAGATGATTTATGGATTTGTTAATATTGTTTTGGTCTTAAGATGACATGACATATCATTGTAAATGGAATTATGTAATGATATTATTGTAATATCTTTAGGTAGCTGACCTAATTGGTTTAGGCCTTAGGGTTTGTATAATTAAGAGGTAGAAACTCTTTGTAAACTATCATGGTTATTGGAAAGGTCATGGTTGAGAAATGTAATGTGTAAATATTGTAATATCATTCAAGAAGAGGAGTTGGTCAATCATTGGTGATCGAATTGGATTCAGAAGAGGATTTATTCCTCTAGCACTGAGCTTAATCAGGACTATAATCAGGCATGGTAGATGCTATTTCTATCAGTTCAGTCTATTGGATTGTTGTCCATTTATCTTGAGATGGTTCTAGCCTCTCTGTAGTTAGTGAGAATATTTTGCAATTAGCAGTACGTTCTAGGCAATATGCCTTCTTGCAAGTGTAGGCCCCTCATTGTAACACATACTTTTTGCAGAAGTATCATTTGATTCTACGTAGGCTTCCCACCGTGGTTTTTCCCTTTCCAGGTTTTCCACATACAAATCATGGTGTTGTATGGTATGGCTTCTTTGCATTGATTATCTGGTTAATTGTTAAGTTGTATTGTTTATCAGTATCTTTTCCTACCGACATCTGTATGTGCTTGACTCATACTTGATTTGTTTAAGGTTGTATTATGGATTAACAGTTATAATCTGTTAACAACTGATTCACCCCCCTCCCAGTTGTTCACTGGTTATCCTAACAACATCAACATAAGATATGCAAATGAAGATGAATATATAGGAGAATCAATTATCCCTTTGGAAGACCCATTTGATGATGAAACAATCGATGATATTCACAATTGGGAGTCAGAACCTAAGGAAATTGTTTCTAACATTGATGAAGAAGAATGTACTAGTCATGAGGAAACTAAATCCATACCTAAAATCCATGGGGATGCTTTGATAGGAATAGAAACATGTATCAGTAACAAAGAGGAGGAGGTATAGTGACCAAGTTTCAAATCTTCTTGATAGAGAATATAAGAGAAATGCAGTGAAGGCAAACGAGGCATACTATGGATAGTGGATAGAATGTGCACATAGACCTACAAATAGCTTCATTTTTTTTTTAAATCAGCTTGAGGATGACATGAAAGAGGATGGTTGTAATTTGGTAAAAACTTTTTGTGATGAGTCCTCCTATTTCTCTGATAAATACATTAATGATAGTGGAAGCACATATGATGACTAACAAATTGAAGAGTCCTATGAGTATAAAGATCATTTTAAATTTTTAATAAATACTCTTTATAATAATATATATATAGCAATGATGAAATGATATACTACCATAGTGTACTTGATAAAGACCTCTATGTGGTCTCAAATTTGTTGTATGAAAAAGAAAAATTTCAAAAAGTATGGACAATACAAATATGTGTGGAAATAACATGGGTGATATCCTTGTGAAATCATGTGATAAAAAACCCATAGAGGAAAAGGAGTTTTAGGAAGATGGTACATCAGACAAGGGTATGCAATATGATCATCACATAGAGGTAACTCCATCCAAAAATGACTTCCAAATTTTTTTATGACAATAATAAGGTTTATTGTGAAACAGTAATAGAGGAGGAAAATAATTATTTTTCAAATCCTAATTATGATACTCCTAAAATAATAAAAGGTGAAAACCATGGTTAGACAGATAATGTGCAACATTCCTAGATGATAGGAACCAGTAGTGAAAAATATGTAAATGAGGAACGATTCCAAAAGGTAGACTTTCATAAATATGAGGGTAAGATAGTTTATCAAAGTTTGAGGTCTCTTATGATGAAGAAATGAAAAGAAAATAGTTCAAAGTATCCTTACCATAATTCTATGAAGGAATATGAAAATGACAACAAAAGACATTATAACATATATGGCAAACATGGAAAGATGACAATTTATAGGTGTATGCGGGAAAAGTGGGTCAATGAAACTTGAAATGTGAAAAATAAAGCTCAAAGAGGCTTGCTCACAAACCCATAGAACTTCTTGGTGCAAGTTATGGGGTCACGAATAATGACTCAACTTCCCAAGGTTCGTTCCATGGTTCTCTATCTCACAACATCCCTCAAGCCAATGCCTTTGCTCTTAGATCACGGAGCAAAGTGGCTTAGGGATGACAAATGCAAGAACGAGGGATGCTTATGATTGATTTAGTTATGAAAATTCATCCTATCTATGCATGATTCTACAAATGCAATAAACTAGATTATAAGATGACAAGATTCGTAGCAATACTATCCTAACATGATATACTAGTTAATGATTTAAGATAATGATAAAAGAAATAGTCTAAAATGCTTATTAGATTAATTCCTATTACAAAGAGAAGCTAGATGTGTTAATAAAATTGAGCATAAATGAGATACTAAAAGCTTGCATGGATCCTTAAAATGGAGGAAGGAGAGATCCATTTATAGTAAAAATAGGGCAATGAATGGTCAGGATTGAAAGAGTTAATCAAGGGTCAAGATTGAAAGTTGTCAATCCATGTTTTCAATTTTCACCAATGAAATGGTGACAATTGTCAACATAAGGCTAGTTGAGAGGAGAGATAGGAAGCATTAAATGCTTGAGAAGACCTCATGGTTACCTTAGGAGGTAAGGGTTAAGGTTAGGTTAGGATTATCCAATGGATAAACCTTTTACCCAATGGGTAAACTCTTGTGTAAAGGTTAAAGGAATAACCATGGTCAAAGCAATAAATGTTTTATGAGACCCTTGGGTTAAATGGAGGTTAAGTTAGTCAAAAAGTCTCTAACCATGCCACTAAGGGTTAGTTAACCATTAATGGTTTGAAGACTTTGGGGACAAATTTGTAAGAGTCCTTCCAAATTTGGGGCTATTCAACAAGTTAGCTTGTTGAATGGATAAAGGCTTTAATGCCTTTTGAAGACTTTACTCCAAATTTGAGAAGTGACCTCCTCAAATTTAGGAAAAGGGGATAATGAATAGGTTTTGGCTAATTGATTAGGATTAGATGGATTCTAGAAGAAATTAGGAATAAGGTTTAGATGCAAGTGGGAGATGTAGGAAAATGCAAGTGGGTGAGGGAAAATAGGATTTATTAAAATAAATTACTTTATTTCAATTTGGTTGCAATTTGGGAAATTGAATAAATTAGATTTATTCAATTTTGGGGTGGACTATTAATTAAATGTAAATTTAATTAAAAGTAGAGAGAAAAGGGTTTAACTAAATAAAATGATTTATTCAATTAAATGATGTAAAAGGCTCTAGTGAATTTAACTAAGTAAATTGAATAATTTACTTAATTAAATAGAGCAATGTGGGTGATTTAGTTAAATTAGATTTAACTAAAATAGAGGAATGAACATAAAATATTCATTTAGGAATATGATCATTTTTAGACGTCTACATTTTGCCCCTCTTTGAAGTGACGTGTGTGCACATGTTGATTCAAAGAAAATGATATATCGTCATGATTTAGTTATGATCAATTTTTATGTCATTTTGAGATTTTCATGTCATTCCCTAGATTTAATTAAATGATGTTGATAATGCCCCCTTGGGAGATGAATCAAAAAATTTGAAAATTTGATTTGGTTTGGATAAATTTAATGTCATTTTAAATTTTGGTCTATGTTGAATGTGATAAATTGATTCATCTCCCAATAATGATGTTTGGTAGAGTTATATGAGACACCACGAACAATTTTTGTGTTCCTCCACATAACCCTAAAATCCAATTTACCCTATAAAAGGGAAAAAGTGATTTCTTTTTGTCTCTTTTGTGCTTGTTGACTTTGGAGAAAGTGACACATGGAGAAAAGTCAACATGCCGATTCTCTATTCTTCTCATTGATTCAAGCGTGTGTGGAGGTATCGGAGGCCCATCATGTATGGACCACTAGGAAGTCAACCTTTTTGACCCCTTTTTGATTTTTGATTTTGTCATTTTTAGTCAGTTTTTGCAATTTGGCATGTGGATCTATCGGTTTAGCACATTGGGGTCAAGAAATAGTGCATACAATAGGTTTCGTAGCACGTCGGTTTGAATAAAATAGGATAGTGTCCAAAAAGTTTAGGGTAGTGCATTGGTAGACTAGGTTAATGAGTAGGATTAGGTTAGCGCACCAGGTGCACAGGGTAAAACTTGTAGTGCATAGGGTTTCTAGGGGGTTGCATGGGTAGGTCCAGATAGCACATAGGTATGACCTAGCACATAGGGTTAGATACATAGCACAAGAGCGGAATAGAATGGCACATAAGGTATCTTTAGCGCTTAGGGTGGTTTAGATGGTGCTTTGGAAGAAAAGGGTAGTGCGTAGGTCCTGGCTAGCGCATAGTGTGAATTGGGTGGTGCTTTGAGAGGATAGGTTAGTGCATGGTAAGTAGTTTAGCGTGTAGACAAAATTATTTAGAGTAGAGGGAAAAATTTTGGTATAGTGTGATTTGTGAATGAAAAAAATTGGTAGGTTGATGCTGGTTCTACCGGGATAAGTGCAATTTGTCAGTTCACATGTCTATTGTCATTGTTTTTGATAAGTTGTCCAATATGAGTTCTGATATAACTTGATTTGATTTGCGATTTTTCAAGTTGATATAGATTTGATGTGATTTTGATATGATGTGGTTTTTGATATGAATGTGTCTGATATTAATTATGGAGCTTGAGTTATTTTACAACCTGCATTGATTGTGGAACTTGAGTTGTTTTACAAATTGATATGAATGTGAAACTTGAGTTGTGTTACAAGTTGATATGATTGTGAAACTTGAGTTGTGATACAAGTTGATATGATTTGATGGATTGATATGATGTGGAACTTGATTTAAATTGTTCAAAGTTTTCAAGTTTTCGAGATGAATTTGATTTTGATATCCATGTGTTGATGAGGAAACTGATATTGGACTTGGTTTGCTTTTTGACAAGAGCATCTTGGAGTGGTTCAGTCATGTGAGTGATTTTTGAGACCATGGTCCTTGATACCACGATTGACATAGGCAGATAGAGACATTATTAAGAGGTGTGGCTTGACCTCATTGTTAGATATGCCTTAGTTTATCATAAACTAGGGTTTATTGACAACATTGGTTGAGAGGTGGCACATTGATACAAATACCTTCCATTTGGTGACAGGCAAGATGATAGTGATGCCTGAGGATTGTTACCGAATTCTGTGGATTCCCATGGTAGGTGCATTGCTACCATATGAGCAGACTAAGGAGGGGGGTACTGAGGCAATTTGTTGGATCTTGCAGGATGATACTATTTGCGAGTAGGAGATCCCCTGGCAGGAGTTCTTGGATTTAGATTATGCTCCTCTACCATCAGTTTTGGTAGGTTTCATAAGTGGGTTCTTATGTCTTGACCGTAGGTCGAAGGGACTAGTAGTGGGGTGGGGATTGGTTTGGAGGATATGGTGACACAAGGTTGGTGATTTTCATGGGAGTCGGCTATGCTGGTCCACTTATACAGGGATTTACATCAGGTGGTATACTTGGGTTATGACAGTTTATTAGCTGGAGTGACACTGCTACAGGTATGGGTGTGGGAGCATATTCCCACAGCTAGGCCATTGGTGGATAGAGATAGGCCTGTTGGGTGTGCGTATGCATACAGATACAGAGGGATAGTTGTCAAGTGTAAGCTGGGCAAACTAGAGCACTAGAGGAGAGTGTTGGATGATATCGATACGGTCATCTGGCGACCATATACAGGTTGCGAGGTATGGGCAGAGGATGGGATGGAGATGCCCTATGTGTACATGACCAGATATTTGATAGGGTGGATGCCCTTTGTTATTGAGAGGTTTCTGCATAGCCAGGTACTGTGGCAGTATGGTCGACAGTAGGGGATTCCATAGGGAGCATGCTTTTATGCTCGATGGAGATAGGACATTCTGGATTGGGGACCTATGATTGACAACATGGTGGCAGTGGAGGAGTTCTTTCATTTAGCCAGCTAGATTTGGGATTATGCCCCTGAGATAGTGGATGTAGGGATGACGGACGAGTTCATAGCACTCTTTGCAGTGCGTGCAATGGCCCGGATATCAGATCTAGTGAAGATGATTCCCGCTTTTGATGATGATGAGGATGATCAATGAGGAGAGGCTGGTGAGTAGATAGAGGATGGAGGTGGTGATGGAGGGGGGGATGATGGAGGAGGTGGTGATAGAGGAGGTGGCCAAGGTTGGCGAGGGGAGAGAGGGAGATTGGATCAAGGGAGACTTGATTAGGGGAGGAGAGGAGAGAGAGGTGGAGATGGTGGTGCTAGAGTGGTACGAGGTGAGAGGATAGGGCGACAGGTGGTGGTGGATAGAGGGAGAGGAGGTTTGGCTATCAGAGTTGGAGGGGAGGAGTAGGTTGGTGAGGTGATAGCGGTGGTGGGAGGGCATGATGACTTTAGATGACCAACCCAAAGGAGGAGATATGATGTATTACCTCCAGCACCACTAAGGACAAGTAGAGAGATAGGGGGTACCCCTTCATAGGTACCCCTACAGATGCGGATTTCGATGCATGCAAAGGATGCATAGATTAGATCGCTGCAGTTGTCAGTGTAGCATTTGTAGACATAGTTGTTGGTGCATCAGTGTCAAATTACTCAGCTGACCATAGAGCACAATACTAAGATAGAGCAGTGGGGTCAAGCGGAGGAGCTTGCGGAGAGTGTGCAAAGAGCTGTAGCAGGTGGTCCGATGAGAGACACCTTGAGAGAGCTAGTTTTGAGAGCCAAGGAGGCAAAGTATTACAAGTGTCATTATGAGGATGCAGTTCCTAGGGAGCATCAAGTGCAGAGTTTTACACAATCGAGATCTAGTCGATCCCATGAGACTGGGTCGAGGACAGAGAGCCCGAGGCATGACAGGGCCTCCTAGACATGATCCACCTAGACATCTAGGTGCTGGGACATCTGTAGAGAGATTGTCTCTTTTAGGAGATAGTCATACCTGAGAGACATTATCTCCATTGTATTTTGATCATTTTGTTGTATTTGGTATAGACACGACATATTTTGTACATTGATCATTTTTTGAGATATATATATATATATATATATATGACACCATTTTCTTTGATCCTCATGTGATGTGTTATGGATTATGCTTTCTATATGTTGTTGTTTATTCTATGATGATGCAATGCTTAGATAAATGTATATGATGTGATATTTGATGAATATGATGTGAGGATGCATGATGTTGTGAGATGTATCTTGAAAATGAGATGTATGATATGATATGTTGTGAGATGTATCATGAAAATGAGATCTATGATATGATATACTGTGAGATGTATCTTGATGTGCAACTAATTGTTTTTGAGCATCTTTATTTTGCATTTGTCATCCCTGTATAGCCACATGTTGTTTGATTTCTTTGTAGGTATCATCATTGAGCATCGACTTGTTTTGGGATATGTTGAAAATATATACAAGCATAATGGTATAATTGAACCATAATGACCTCAGAAAAATTTACATGATTTTTGATTTTGCAAGATGGCACAAGTATCAAGGTATAATTGAAAAAGATGACCTGAGTGTGGATTGTGTATAAAAAGAAAAGAATAAACCATTTGTATGCGCGAAGTGGATTCATGCCTTCAGTGATGTGTTGTGTATCATGTCTCAAGACAAGTATTTACACAATATAGATGATCACCTCACAGACAGAAAACTAAGAAAATATTGGAGTCCTCACAACGTTCTCTAGCTTTGAAGCATTGTTGAGAAAATATAGAGGATCCAACAATTCAAAAAGTTTAAGTGCAAAAAAAGTCAAAACTGTATGCAAGATGCAACATTTGATACTTCAGAGCCCCGAAAAAAATCTGAATGCTAGAAGGCCTGCTGGATTTTTGGGGCTTTTTTGGGTTTTCTTCGGTTTTCCGCTGGTTTTTTGTGGTTTCTATTCTTTTCTGTTTCTCGTAGCTTTGCTGTTTAAGTTCTTCTTGTAAGGGGTTTCAAGGCCCCTCCAAAACCTGCTTTTTCATTAATTAAAAACATTTGATACTTCAGAAAATCATCCATTGTATTTTGTGAATCCTGTTAAGCGATCAATGTTTTGTTTTTGCGATTGTGTTGTTTTGCTAAATATGATGCTCTGAGTTTGTGACTAGTTTTGAGGGCTTGAACGTGCTGCAAGTTTTGATTACTGCCCCTAGCCAAGTGTACTTCTTGATGTGGATATGTATAGTGATTATGAGGTCATGGTGAGATGTGGTTAAAGGATATGCAGATTAACCAGGATAGTGACTACGCTAAGTATGTCCTGGATGGATATTGTGATAAAAATGTCGGGTGATGGCCGATAGTGCTTGACTATGGACATAATGGTATGGATATAGATAGAGGATCTATCCTCTCATAAATAGCACCTATTGCGAGGTTTTCACTAGTTGCTTTTATTGTACCTTTTTATTTGCTTTTTCTTGATTTTTTTGATCTTTTTGATATTTTTTGACTTTTTCGTGCATTTAGACTACTCAAGTGTAGTATTTCTTCAGATGGATGTTGTTAGTTGGTTCATCGAGCATATCTCCTTCTGAAGTTATTAGCTGATAGGTGCCTAATCCGTAAGCCGATATAATGACATAGGGACCTAACCAGTTAGGTTCAAATTTCCCTTTCTTTTCCCAATCTTGTTGATTTCTAGGATTTTATTTGAGTACTAGATCTCCAATTTTAAAAATTCAGGGAATAACCTTGTGGTTGTAGCTCCTGCACATGCATTGCTAATATGCTTTGAGATGAGTGTAGGCATGTTGGCATCGTTCATCTAGAAGTTCAAGCTCTTGCAGTTGGTTAACTCAATACTCTTCATCTAGGATTAAGCCTTTCAAAGAGACTCTGAGAGATGGAATTTCTACCTCCAAGGGTAACATTGTTTCTAATCCATATACCAATGAATATGGTGTAGCTCCTATAGGTGTGCAGATGCTAGTTCTGTATGCCCAAACTATTGGATTAAGTTGTATATGCCAATCTTTGCCTACATCATTCACTATTTTCTTTAGGATTTTCAATATTGTTTTGTTGGATTCTTTGGCCTGACCATTCTCCTGTGGGTAGTAAGGTGTAGAAAAATGATGTTGGATTTTGAAATTTATACATAGTTCTCATACATATTGGTTTTTGAAAGGTCGTTCATTATCTGTGATGATGGAACTGGGAATGTCATATCTGCAGATTAGATAATTAAGGATAAACGAGGCAATTTGTTTCCTAGTCACTATGGTCATGGGGACTACTTCAATTCATTTGGTAAAGTATTATGTTGCAGTAATAATGAACTTGTGTCCATTTGAAGATGAAGGATAAATTTTGGTGACTAAGTCTAGTCCCCATTGACAAAAGGGCCAGGATGTTGTGAATGGATGCAGTTCCTGTGTTGGTGCATGTATAAGATTGCCATGGATTTGGCAAACGACACTTCTTGGCAAAGTGGTAAGAGTATTTTTCCATTGTCAGCCAATAATATCCCATTCTTAGAAGCTTTTAGCAAGAGTAGTACCACTTGAATGTGTGCCATAGATACCTTCATGAAGCTTGTGTAAAGCGGAGTTAGATTCATTATGATCAAGGCAATGAAGAAGAGTACCATCTAGACCTTGATGGTACAAAGTATCAGCGGTAAGAGTATAATAGATGGCTTGTCGGATAAAGTTACATTTTTGGTTTTGAGACAAGTCAATGGGTAGGATATTGTTTTTAAGATAGTCATATATCGGTCCATATAATGGAGAGTCAGAACTGGTCAAGGCATAGATAACATGGGAATCAGAGTGGTCATAGGCTGGGGAGAATAGTTGCTCTACCGGAAACTCGTAATGACTCTATTGCTCTGGAATTTGTAGTAGTGAAGCGATAGTAGTCATTGCATTGGTTTCTCTATTGTCCAACCTTGATATTTGCTCGAAGGTGATGTGTATAAAATATTGTTTGAAATCATCCACCATTCTCTTGTATGGTAGCAGCTTGTCGTCCTTTGTGTGATATTCATTGTTGATTTGATTGATGACCAATTATGAATATTTGTAGACTTTTAACTCAGTGATTCTCCATTCTACAGCCATTTTCATGCCTATAACCAATGCCTCATATTAAGCAATGTTATTTGTGCATGGAAACATAAGCCTATATGATCTTAGTATAGTGTGTCCTTCAAGGGTGATGAATAGAATGCCAGCACCTGAGCCATGTTACGTGTAGGATCCATCAAAATATAAGGTCCATTGTTTGGTGGAGATAGCAAGAACATCTCTGTCTAGAAATTTGATCTCCATAGTGTGTTTTCCAGGTAGTGGTGCTTCTACCAGTTGATCTGCAATTGCTTGTGCTTTGATAGCTCATCGCTCTGTCTAGTGGATATCAAATTCACTAAGGATCATGACTCACTTAGCCAGTCTACCTGTAAGAGTTGCTTTACTGAGTAAATATTTGAGAGGATCAATTTTTGCAACCAGCTTTATTGTGTAAGCTAGCATGTAGTGCTGAAATTTTTGAGAGCCAAATACAATTGTTAGACAAGCTTTCTCAATGAATGTATAGTTTAATTCATATATGTTCAATGTCCTGCTGATGTAGCATATAGCTCGTTCCTTGCCTTGTTGATCCTCTTGTGCTAACAATGCCCCCAGTGATATGTTTGTTATTGAAATGTAGAGAATGTGTGGCTTCCCTGCTATTGGTGGTAGTAGAACTGGTGGGTTCATCAAGTATTGCTTGATTTGATAGAATGATTCTGCACATTTGGCTTCCCATCTAAATAGTACATTTTTATGTAACAAATGATTGAATGGGAGACTTTTATCTGCTAATTGAGCAATGAATCACCTAATTGATTAGAGTCATCCTTGTAGAGATCTAAGCTGGATGATGTTCTTTGGTGGTGGCATCTCCATAATGGCTTGTACCTTTGCTAGATCCACTTCAATACCTTTAGCTAAAACTATGTAGCCTAGTATCTTTCCTGATGTAACCCCAAAGACACACTTCTTAGGGTTGAGCCTAACTTGGAATTTCTCTAATCTATCAAAAATCTTTGCTAATATGTTTAGATGTTCCACCCTGGTGAAGGATTTAGCTAGTAAATCATCGACATAGTCTTCCATGAAGGTATGCATCATGTCATGAAAGATTGTCGTCATTTCTCGTTGATAAGTTGCTCCTGCATTCTTTAAGCCAAAAGGCATGACATTCCAACAGTACATTCCCCATGGACAGGTAAATGCTATTCTATCTTGATCCTCTAGGGTGATCTTGATTTGATTATAGCTTGAAAAAGCATCCATTAGTGATAGCATTGTATGGCCTACTGTGAGGTCTACAATTATGTCGATACTGGGCAAAGCAAAGTCATCCTTTGGACAGGCTTTGTTGACATCTCTAAAATCAGTGCATATTCTGATACTGCCATCTGGTTTTGATATTGGTACAATGTTGGAGATCCATTCAACATAGGCGATGGGTCGGATAAATCCGACATCTAACAATTTCTTCAATTCATCTTTGACCATGAGTGCTACATGTGGATTCATCTTTCTCAGTTTTTGCTTGACTGGTTTATCTCCTTAAGCAATGGATAAATAATGCATGATTAATTGTGGATCAATCCTAGGCATATTTGCATATGACCAAGCAAAGTTGATTTGCTTTTCTTCAAAAAGTTTAATAAATTCTGATCTTTCTTCCTTTGTCAGAGATTCTGCAAGGTGTATAGTTTTGGCTGCTTCTGTAGTACCAATATTGATTAATTGAGTAGGCTCAATCAATATGGGTGATCACTCATGATAATGCTTAGGAAGAGTGTCAAGTATCCCATCTTTAGGTGCCTTAAAAAGGTTTTCACCCTCAGATGCATCCTTTATTTTTACTTTTGTGTGATCTATTGCTGCCATTGACTGGTTTTCAGCAGTAGATCCTTTATTTTGCTCATTTTTGTGACTGAGAAACTTGGCACTCCCTTGATTGTAGATGTCGTTACTTTGTTCACTCGTAGAGTCTGTTTCTGGGTTAATGGTAAATAAGTAATGGATAATGGATTCATCATTTGGGAAAATTGGTATATCATGAGTTTCAAGGTCCTCCAAGTCTATTAGGTCTAGAAATACAAGTGGTAAGGAGTCGTTAGGTGGATCAAGTTCAACTACTGTAAGTGTTAGGATGGAGGTTTCATTTTGATTGGTCTGGGTGTTAAAGAAGTGAAGGATTTCATTGAGGTCTTTGATGGTATCATCTTCTGTATAGACTTGCTCATAATGTTGTTGCTCATTTTCCTTGGTGTCATAGATATTTTATGGACCAAATTTAAGTGGTCTAGATTTTGTGTTGCGTTCTTCTTGAGAGATGGGTGTATGACTGTCCTTTGCACAATTTTGTTCAGTAATGTTAAAATAGCTGCCCCATTCATATTCATTGGAATTAGTCTCAGAGTTATCATCCCAGATTCTATCAGTGTTGTGAATTGGTATGTTGTAGGGTGAGAATAGGTCTTTGATGATTCATACAAGTTTGATATTTTTCTCTGATTCTGTATCAAATCCTGCTTCCACTTTTTGCATTTGTTCATATATTATCTCTGCTCAAGGAGGAATAATACAATCTGGAGGTGATTCCTCTTTATTGGGCATTAGTTCTTGAATATGATGCACTTCTGTAGATGTTGCCTTCTTTGGAATGATGGGATTCTCTTGATGTTGCTTCCTATCTTGATATTCACGTTCCTTACGTATTGTCTCTACTAACTCAAATAGTGCCTCCTACCAAGAGTCTTCCTTTTACTTCTTCTTTGCTTTCCACTGAGGTTTTTGATATTTGTGTGGTGCCCTTTGTGGTAGTAGAGTGAGTTCAAAGCCCAATCCCATTTTGTCTTTATTGAATTGTGAAGGAGGATCCAATGGTTCTGTGATGCCTTCCTAATGCTTATCAATAGGTCCTTTGCCATTGTATCCCATTTTCTACATGATTAGGTAGCCTTTTCCATACAAGTGTGTTGGTATAGCTACTTCCACAGTAGCTGCTCTATCTTCTTCCTTATCTTTGTATAGCCAACTAAGGATGTCCTTTTCCTTGAATTCATGTGCTAGAGTGTCGATTTGGATAAATGTGCTATCAACCTTGGTGATGGGCTGAGTTGCTTGATGTGTTGATGTTGTAGGTAATCCATGAGATCTAGGTGATTTTGGCAAGTTGGCCAAACACATGGGTTCCAAAGAGTATTCTCCCATGCCTTGTTCATTGATTTTCATTTTTTACTTTAAATCCATAGATAATGATGTAGACTTTTCTTGTTGAAGATCTAGCGCTGAGGAATTGTGTTTCTCTCTATTATGTGGAACCAAGTTGTCTTGGGCTTCCCCCATAGCATTACAATGCTGAAATGGATTATGATCAGATGATATAGAAACCTCCTACCCATTGTAGGAGAATTTAATACATTGGTGATAAGTGGAGGGTACTGCTTGCATTTCATGTATCCAGGGTTGACCCAATAAGATATTATATGTGAGTTCTATGTCTAAGACCTGGCACAGAGTATCTTTTTGTATCAGTCCTACCTGAATTGGCAACACCATTATTCCTTTAAATGATCTTTCCTCATCATCATATGCCTTTATAGTGATCTTTTTGCATGGATCAATAGACTCTTCATAGAAGCCTAATGCATGGATGAGTTTTAAGGTACAAATATTAAGTCCAGCTCCTCCATCTATTAATGCTCATTTGACTCGGTGTTTATAGACCATGACTTCAATATGGAGTGGAGTATTGTGTGGATGGCTCAATGAGATATTATCATGCTCAGAAAAAGTGAGGTTATGAGGCCCTGTCATATGAGCCACCATGGTTTGGAATTTGTTAGCATCCAGATCTTGAGGTACATTTGTTTCTAGTAACGCTTGTTCCAATATGTCTTTGTGTTTTGGAGAAAGTTTCAACAACTCAAGTATAGATATTTGAGTAGGAGTTTTGCACAGTTGACTGACTAGATCATATTGAATTTTGGGTACAGTGTTTGTTGTTGACATATGTCCTTTCAAGATATATTTTTGAGGTCTAGTTGTTATGTTGATGGATTCATGTTCATGCTTATCTTTGATTGTGATAACATTGACTTGATTGTCCTTAGCTGATATGTGATTGATGGTGTTATTGTAGATATGATTGATATGAGCTCCATGTGTATCATTTGAGGTTGAAGCTCCATCCTTGTTGTAGTTTGGAAGAGGATTTTTGAAAGCTCCGTGGTCACCATTTGTCTTGAGCCCATTGACCGTTAAATCACCTCTATCAATCATGTCCTGAATAATGTTTTTCAGCCTCATTCAATCATTTGTTTGATGACCTTTGTTGTCATTCCACTAGCATGGTTTGATTTGTGGTTCAAAGCTGTTGATTGCGGGTAAAGAGATAATTTTGTTTGCTAGGAGTTCTCTGAATGCTAACTCCAATGATTGCCCTAATGGTGTGTAAATGAGTTTTGGAAAGTTGTTTGCATTACCCTGTGAGTTTGGATTAGGTCCTCGATTGGTGTTATTGTTTTGGGTATTAATGGTGTTGTTGGTGTTTGGTTGATCTTGATTGGTATTTGGTGTATAAGTGTTAGTGCTTGGGTTAGCACTTTTGGGATTCTTTATAGCTTGAGGATTACCTGATAACGCGAGCACGGGCTGCTTTGATTTTGGATCATTTGATTTATTTCCTCCTTCATTTCCATTGTTTTTGTTTCTAGTCCAGAATATGGATTTGTCCAAGTTGTTGTTTTTTTGGTTGTTGTAATTGGATGAGCTTGATCCTTCTTTGAAAAACTTTAACATTCCTTTCTTAACACATGCTTCTTCTACTTGGATGCCATTCTCAATCAATTTAGAAAAGGATGGTATGAATTGGAGTTCGAGTCTATAACTCATCTCACTATTCAAGTTGTCAATGAAAATTTAAATCCTTTACTTTTTGGGTACATCACGAGGATATCTCAAAACCATACACTGCCAACATTGAAGGAAGACCATGAACATTTCATTGTTTTTCTATTTGGTGTTACAGACATCTAACATGGTGATAGCATGTTGAATGTTATAGGAATATTGAGTTATGAATTTGTTGACTAGTTCATCGAATGATTCTAACGAGAAGTGTAATTTTGGATAACCATTCTATTGTTTGTCCTCCCAAGCTTCTTGGGAATAACCTCATCAAATAGGTATCATCATGGGAAAATTCAAGACTCATTGTACAAAATTCTCAAACATGATCATGGGGATCACTTTTCCCATCATATTTGTCAAATTTGAGAACATCTGAGTTTGCAGGAAAAGGTATCATGTTCAATATTTTGTCAAATGGATAAGGACAAATTTCATTTAATGAATACCATACTGTTGTCCCTTGTTGCATGTCTTGCATTTGTCTTTGTAACATTTGCATTTGTTGAGTAAGAGCAATCAAAGGTGCATTATTTTTCTGATGGAAGAATTCTTCCCTTGCATTAGTTCTTAGTTCAAATGGTGTATGGAATGGTATGTTTGATTCAAGGATGTGTTGCTCAGGGATGCCTTGCTCAGGCAAGTTCTGTTCTGGTATATTTTGTTCAGGTATGTTTTGTTCAGGGTCACAAGCTTCTTATTCTCTTTGTCATTCTTGATATTTGTAATGTCGAGATCTTGTTCTAAAAATGTCTGTGTCTAAGTCCTCTGGAAGTTTAACTCCTTTGCTTGTGAGCATGGGTAAGTATTTTTCCTTGTCATTTTCCATGAGTCTTTCCACAACTTTTTGAAATGAAGTGCTCTCTTGACATTCTTGAAGAATTTCTTCAGAAATTTAGGCGTCCTCTAGATTTGGATGCTCAAAAGGATTTGATAATCTCCAATTCATGCTAGATTCTAATTGTATTTCTCTTTGTTTATTTCCTTGAGAGCAAGTGATAGTGGCATCTAGTAGAAGCTCTCTATGATAAAAGGAATGAACTCTCCTTCAATGTTTTGTTCAGGGGTTGGTGGTTCGAATTGGGGTATGTTGTAAGTGATGCACTCATCAAGAAAGAATGTCGGACTGATCTTTCCTCCATGATTTATTTGTTGGTGGAATGCAAACTTCTGATAGAATCCTCTACTCCTTAATGGTTCCTTGTCAAATTCGTTTGTTTTGTTTTGAAGATATAATCGTATATGACGAAGGAATGTTCGATGGGATTTGAAGAGTTGACGATTGATGTATAAAAATTTATTTCTTTTGGCAATTTTCAAAGAACTCAGTTGTTGTTTCTTCAACTTAGTGTTATGGTAAATATTCTTTCTTCTCAGATTATGAGGCTTAGTCATGCACAAATGATTAATGGTTTCCTTTGATTTGTTTTGGATTTAGTTTAGCTTGTTTTGGAAACTCAAGTTCTACTTTATCAAAGTGAAGGTTTAGATGCCCTCTCATGATAAAGTGTGTCAAATGATATGGAATACAAGCTTTCTCGATATGGAAACTTGATTTGACAACTTGGAGTTTTAAACAAGTGTGTTTTGGGATAGAAAAATCTATTTGATTTTAAAGGACCTGTTTGCCACTTGTGATGATGTTTCCCGATTTTGATAGGAGAGATATGTTTATCCTACAACTAGTTTTAGATTTCAGACAACTTTGTTTGATAGAAATTTTCTTTTAGAAATAGCTTTTGATACTCTATTTTTGGTTTTCTAATTGATGAAGTTCAGGCTAATGAAGGAAAGTTTTCAAAATTATTCTCAAAATTTTCAAAATTGACCTCTATTTTGCACCCTTTTTTTAAATTTGTTTTATTTTATTTATTTATTTATTTTTTCTGGTTTTAGCTATGTGCTAAAACAGAGATGCGATGCACTACAGAAAGTTTTCAACATGCTAGCGAAAAGACTCTACATGCTATGCTGCCCCTTACTATGTGCTAACTGGTTTATACTATTTATTTTTGCTTTAGCCTTGGTTCAAAAGGTTATGTGCTAATATGGATCTCCTATGCGCTAACAGTTAAACCCTACATGCTAAAATTTGACTCCCACGTGCTAAATTGATGTTTCAACACGCTAAACTATTTCTTAAAATGTGCTAACTGCAACTGTGTGTTTTTAGGTTTGAGTGAAGTGCTACTGTTAAGACTTGATGCACTAAAGAGAAGTTTTAATGCACTAAAAGATGGTTCCTACGGGCTAAGAATTTCTCTTATGCACTAGACTGCCTTGAAAATATTGACTTGGTTTTTTTCAATAATTTTGGAATTTTTGCCTTGAGTTTCTAGTGTTGATAGATGATTTTCTGAAGTAACAAATGAAAGCATGGCACCAAAGAGACAACCATTTTTCTTAATCTAAACAATAAGTGTATGCTCTGTAAGGATGTGTTCAAATCCCCAATGTTTCAACAGGTTTAGATACAACATGCATTTCAATTAGACTCTTTATTCAAGGGTCATAAGCAATATCATAGCCCACTAGTCTCGATACTCCGTTAGCTCAAACAGCCATGTCACCCCCTAGGGGCCACCCATTTTTTTGCCTTTTGCTAGAAATTAACACAAATTGAATTGCTTCACAATTGAGTAGTTATCTTGGGAGATATATGGTGAGCGATCTTGGGGGTGAATTCTTCTCCACCCTTGTACTATGATATATAAATATCTAGTGACTGACTTAGCTCAAAGTTTCTATGCTAAGGTTCATAATCAAGCTTCTTGTTCGGCTGTTAGTGTTAAACTCCCTTAGGAGGCTTCCCAACCTTTAGAAAAAAGGCTTTACATATCATAAAGATACTGGGGGAAGGCTAATCGCTGTGCGCAACCATTGAAAAGGACTTTTGTCACTTTCCACTTTGGATTACAGTGGGTTGGAACACTTGGCTTCAAAGTTGTTTCCCACTTAGGTTGTTCCCTTCACACTGACCAAAAATGGCTTTAAGAGTTTTTCAACCCCTTGGGAAGGAAGACCTACTAAAATATTTACTGCTTGAATTAAAGAAATCTTTAAGAGTGGTTTGGCTTTTTGATCACCCAATTAAGGGGAGACCATATACCTTCCACTTTCAAGACAAAGCACACAAGTTCCTTTTTAACCCTTCAAAGCAATGATTTGTTTAATCCTGTATGGAGATGTTGCTCCATGAAAACATGGTGTTCTTTTTAACTTTTCAAGGCAATGATTTTCTAGTTTGAAAAGCAGAACTTGGTCAACAAAATGAATACGATGTTTCATCAATAGAAGAAATTGATTGAAAGGGGAAGATCTTCCCTCTTTAATTGCAGAACAAAAGACTTTTGGGACTGTGTGATTCTTTTCCTTTTTAAAAACCTAAAATGGATCCTTTTATACACCAAAGGATGGTGAAGTTCTTTTTAATCCATTTATATACAAAAATTTGAAAAATAAATTTGATTTGTTCTTTTTAAAACCCAATTTAAAAATTTTCTCTCTTAGAAAAGCAAGAAAGAAAATTTGTTTTGTGGTTCCTTTTAAAGCCCAAATAAAAGTGAGTTCAGTTTTAATAAGAATAAAAAGAAGTTTATATCTTAACTAACTTAACTAAGTTAGTAAAAACTTAAACTATTTAATGATCCTAAATTTAAGCTCCCATTTGCAAGAAATTTGTTAGAACCCTACAAAATAACAAGTAAAATTGTTAGACAATCTGTGGACTTCAACAAGTCTAATTTTTTTTTTTATATTCAGTTATAGTTTTTTGTTTTGCCTCTGTCTATGATGCGCTACAGAACAAACTGTACGTGCTACAAGGTAATTCTGATGCGCTATCAGATAGGTTTGACTCGTTGAACTGTGTTTCAAATGCGCTACTCTGTTTTTCTCCTGTGTCGAGACCTACATGAAAGTATTAGTGGGGATGATGTGCTAAGGCAAAGACGACAAGCACTAGATAATAGACCCCACATGCCAAACAGTGTGCTAGATGCACTAAAAGATCCACCAAATACATTAAGGGATGTTCCCTACGTGCTAATTCTTGTTTCCCAAGTACCTGCAAAAGTGTTTATTTTTTAAAACCGATTTGATTAATGGGGTAGGATCCCATGGTGGGTGCTAGAAATGTATGCGAGAAAAGCGGGTCAATGAAACTTAAAATGTGAAAAATAAAGCTCAAAGAGGCTTGCTCACACACCCACAAGACTTCTTGGTGCAAGTTATGGAGTCACAAAGAATGACTCAACTTCCCAAGGTTGGTTCCATGGTTCTCTATCTCAAAAGGTCCCTCAAGCCAATGCCTTTACTCTCAGATCACTGAGCAAAGTGGCTTAGGGATGACAAATGCAAGAACGAGGGATGCTTATGATTGATTAAGTTATGAAAATGCATCCTATCTATGCATGATTCAGTACAAACAAAAATACGGTCCAAAACTGGTTTGACAACAAATACTCCAAATGACTGGCAAGCAATGATACTAGTTGAAATAGAGTGCAACCGGTAAAACCCAGAATAACTAAAACAATAATAAACTAGTCACTTACTAAGCTTTCCTCTTAGCTCAATTCTATAGTACCATTACACCCTCATGCATGAACAGGTAAACTATCATCTGATCTTCACAATAGTTATTTCAATATGTTTTATAGACAGGCATAAAACACAGAACCATCATATGCTCAATAGGTAATAACAAAGCATCACAAGATAAAAGAATCACACATGACACACATATTTTTCAGATGGAAACCCAACTGGGAAAAACCACGGTGGGGATATAATACCCACAATCTACTTTTGAACTCTTTAGGAGTCCACTCTGTTAGGAGCCTTGTCTAGTTAAAGATATTGCAATAGGTTCTGCTAGGAACCGATCCTATTAGGGATCACCTAGTTAAGGGATGGCTATAATACCCGGTAGGGGTTACCTTGTTAGAGGATTTAAAGAACTGAATAGCTAAAGGATCTCCAGAGCTCTATAGCTTCCCATAACTCATTAACTTTGAGTTACCTTGTTAAGGGATTTGAATCAAGCCGGTTAAAGCTACCCTATTAAGGGATTTGTATCAAGCCAATTAAGGCTACCCTATTAAGGGATTTCACAACTATTGAAGTGGTTAAAGATCAATAGGAATTACAATGATTTGGTAATAGCACTCAATGCTAATGTAGATCCATTTTAGCTCCTCTTCACCTTCTGCACTGCAGGTATCTCTTCTCTCCTTTGGTCTGGCAAGAATCACGTATCACTTCCCTTGGATACACACTCACAACTTTGGCCAACAACCCTAGAAAGAAACACAAAATTGACCTTATAGGAAACAGACAGGTCGGTAGCAAAAACCCTAAACCCTAAACATGTTAGGTTAAGCAATTCAAGTAGTTCAATCCCGATCGTTGAATCATACTGCATTAAATGCAATAATCTTGAATCGATCTCAAGACATTCTCCATCATCCATTATCCACCGATTTCATGGCGACTGATAACCCATCACGCGTTATCACTGTTTGACAAACTTCACACATTCCTGAGGTAGATAGGAATAGTCTTCTTCATGCAAGATCCTTCACATGCATAGAGCTTATGTGGCAACATGAACTGTTCTCCATTATACTGCTAACGCATCACACAAAGATCACCGATTGAGTCACACAGGCTTGAGGTACTCCAACCAAAAATCCTGAAGTGGAAACTACCTACCAACCGGTAGTCACATAGTGCTTCCATGTGCCGGTTCATCTTGAACAAATATACCACTTCACTTTGGCATATATACCGGTTCACACATATGCTGGTTCTCTCTTCTCACATATCACATATGCCGGTTCACTTCATATCACATATTGACATCAAAGACAACATACAATATCATTATGTCCTTATACTGGTTCACATAATGCCAACATTCTCCCCCTTTGGCATTGATGGCAATATACAAATATATCTCTCTGCTTCACATCTTCTCCCTCATTCACTACAGATATCTTTTCCACTTCACTCCTCCCCCTTTGACAATAATGCCAAAGTGGAGGCACAAGCAACCCTGTTCCATTATGCTACTCCCCGTGAGGAGTAGCATCCTTCAACACATCAATCAACAAAAATTTGACTATACAATACCTGACTGATGTGGAACAAATACTTTTAGCTCACCTCCTAAAGGGGCAGTACCCCCAATTCACCTCTTAAATGCACAAATGTAGTCTTTGGAAGAGGCTTGGTGAATATGTCTGCTAACTGCTCCTTATTGGAAACATGTTCCAGTGCAATCTCTTTGTTCTGAACCTTTTCCCTCAAGAAAGGATACTTAAGCTCAAAATGCTTGATTCGAGAATGTAAAACCAGATTCTTTGAAATATTGATAGCACTTGTGTTATCACATAATATATTTACCGATTCAGATACAGGGATTTTGAAGCCTTCCAGTACATGCTTCATGCAAATTGTTTGAGTGCACTTCATGAAAGCTACAACATACTCCGCTTCTGCTATAGATTGAGAGATACAACTTTGCTTTTTACTCATCCATGAGGCCAGTCTACCACTGAGAAAGAATGCACCACCGGTTGTGCTTTTTTGGTCATCCACATTACCTGCCCAATCATCTTTTGTGAACACTTTCAGATTGAAATCATTGTTGTATGGGTACCACAATCCATAGTCAACTATTCCCTTCAGATACCTAAGAATCCACTTGACTGCAATCAAGTGGGATTCTCTTGGACTTTTCTGGAACCTTGTAGTAATGCCATCTGCATGTGCAATATCTGGTCTACTGTGCACTACATAATGTAACTTACCAATCATTGATCGGTATTCCTTCTCATCAACCAGTGCAGAATCATCCTCTTTTGTCAATTTGCAACCGGTCACCATCGGTGTACCAACCGGTTTGCTATCTTCCATGCCAAAAGTCTTCAACACCTCTTTGACATATTTGGACTGAGTGATAAAGATTCCATCTTTCATCTGCTAGATTTGCAGTCCAATGAAGAACTTAATCTCCCCTATGAGTGACATCTCAAACTCTTTCTTCATCTCATCAGCAAACTCATGACTCATCTTTTCATCTCCACCAAAGTTAATGTCATCAACAAAAACCTCACAGATCAGGATCTGATCTCCTTCAAACTTCAAGTAGATATTGCTATCTTCACTTGTCCTCTCAAATCCAATATTCACAAGATGGGAATATAGGTGCTCATACCATGCCCTAGGTGCTTACTTTAGACCATATAAGGCTCTATGTAGCCTGCACAACATATCACTATCTTCAGATAGGGAAAACCCATCTGGTTGCTCTATATATACCTCCTCTTCAAGTACACCATTTAGGAATGCAGATTTTACATCCATTTGATATACTTCGAACCTTTTAAAAGCTACATATGTGAGAAGCATACGAACTCCTTCGAATCTGGCTACAGGAGCAAAGGTTTCTCCATAGTCTTCTCCTTCTTCTTGAGCATATCTTTTGCACACCAATCTGGCTTTATTCCTAATCACTGTGCCATCCTCATTCAACTTGTTTCTAAACACCCATTTGGTGATAATGACATTTTTATGCTTCAGTCTGGGTACCAAGGACCATGTACCATTTTTCTCTATCTGGTCAAGTTCCTCCTCCATTGCCTTGATCCAGTCTCCATCTTTATGAGCCTCTTTGAATGATTTGGGCTCAAATTCATAGATCATACATGAGTTTTCTTTGTTTTTTCTTCTCGTAAGGATTCCTGCATCCTTATCTCCTATGATCTACTTAGGATCATGATTCAGCTTGACATACCGAGGAATGGTGTTGACTGGTTCTTCTTTCTTTTCCTCTTCATCCTCATCTTCATCAGTATTAGCATTCACCAGTTTGGGAACACTGTTACTAGTACTTGGTTGACTAACAACTGGTTCCTAGAAGGTTGCAACCAGTTCATTCACAGCTTGCTCACTACCAGTTTCCTCAATTTTCTCAGAGGATTCATCAATTCTTACATTGATACTTTCCATAATTTTCTGAGTCCTATTGTTGTAACACTTGAAAGTTTTATTCTTGGTGGAATATCCTAAGAATATTCTCTCATCACATTTAGCTTCAAATTTTCCTTGATGTTCACTCCTCTTGATGTAACATTTGCTACCAAATACCCTAAAGTAGTTGACCACAGATGTCTTACCAGTCCAATACTCATAAGGAGTTTTGTCCTTACCTTTCTTGATGAGTACCCGATTCATAGTGTAGACTGTAGTGCTCACCGCTTCTCTCCAAAAGGTGTGAGCTACCTTTCCTTGAATCAACATGGTTCTAGTTGCTTCAACCATAGTCCAAGTATTCCTCTCTTTTAGGCCATTCTATTATGGATTCTGGGGGGCAGATAGTTGCCTTTTGATGCCAAATTCTTCACAGTACTTGTTGAATTCACTGGAAGTGAATTCCCCTCCTTGATCAATTCTGAGACACTTGATTCTTTTACCGCTTTCCTTCTCCACTAATGCTCTGAAAGCCTTGAATTTCACAAGGGCTTCAGATTTGTCTTTCAAGAATGTGACCCACATCATTCTTGAGCAATTATCAGTGAGAATCATGAAGTACTATCACCCTGCACACTTCTAGTTTTCATAGGAATACACAAATCATTATACACAAGATCAAGCAAGTTGTCAGCAGTGAAAGATTTACCTTTAAAGGTTGAGGAAGACATTTTCCCTAATTGACACTCTCTGCACAAGGTATTATCTAGTTTGCTTAGCACCGACAACCCTCTAACTGCTTTGATATTACTAGCCTTCACAATGTTATCAAAGTTTACATGGCAGAGCCTCCTATGCCATATCCAGCTATCATCAAGCTTAGCCATAAGATATGTACTTATATTTGCATTCAGATGAAATAGGTTACCTTTGGTCTGCATGCTGGTGGCCACCAATTTACCATCTTTTCCTTTGATTCTGCAAACTCCATTCTTGAATTCCAGAGTGAGGCCACTGTCATTTAGCTGGGCGACACTTAGAAGGTTGTGTCTGAGACCATCAACCCAGTACACATTGTCAACACTTCTCTTTCCATTTAGAGAGATGGACCCTCTGCCTTTGACCATGCATGGTGCATCATTGCCAAAGTGAACCACAACACCATCATACTCCTCCAAGGATAGAAACTTGCTTCGGTCACCTGTCATATGGTGAGAACAACCACTGTCAATGATCCACTCATTGGAATTATAAAACTAGGAGACAAGAGCCTTCTTGTCTACCACATCTTCCTTTACAGCAACAAACACAATCTCTTCATTCTCTTCATCTTTTGATTCCTCATCTGTGACACCTTCATCAACTACCACAAAATAGTTTCTTTGGTTTCCTCCTTTGAATTTTTTGAACCTTTTTGGTTTGTCCTTGTTATCGCCATTAGGACAGTTTATAGCAATATGTCCTATCCGGTTACAAGAAAAGCATTTCAAAGGTAGCTTACCTTTGTATTTACCGGTTCCTTTAGGAAGCTTCCTAGCAAGGAGAGCTTCAAATGCCATTTAGAATCTCCTCATCATTCATTTCTCTGCTCTGACTAGGTTCCCCACTAGTGCTAGCCTCTTTTCCTTTTCTAGATGGTATAGTAGAGGCTTTAAATGCTGATTCAGTCTTTTGAAGACTACCATCAAAACTATTTAGCTCATAGGCTCTTAACTTGGCTATGATGGAGTCCAAGGATACTTTAGACTTGTCTATTGATCTCAGCTCCTGAATAGTAGAAACCCTTATTGCATAGACTGGCAACAGGGATCTCAGGACTTTGCTTACCACAGTGGAATCTTCTATTTTACCACCTGCACTCTTGATTTCTCCAACAACTATTTTGATTATTATTCCATACTGTTGAATGGTCTCACCTTCAACCATCCACATATCTTCAAACTTCCCTCTCAGGCTTTCTTCCTTAGCCTTTTTTACATGTTCATCACCACCATAGATATTTTCAAGAGCATCCCATACCTCTTTGGGATTTACCTTGTCCTGAACATCAATAAACTCAATGTCGGATAGACTACTGATGAGGGCTTCCATGACTTGCCCATTTTCTTGTATCTCTCTCTTTTGGTCATCGGTGAGAGTACTGGTAGGGACAACATAAACATTCTCAACATAACTCTAGTGTTGAGCACCCATTCTTCTGATGAATATCTTCATCCTATCTTTCCATACACCAAAATTTTCCCTGTTAAACTTTGGACCTTCCCTCTTCATCATTTGACTGGGATCTTTACCTCAAGCAGTTAAGCTTACAACACAGAGGACCTAGAGTGCTCTGATACCAATTGATAACTCAATGATGAACCAAAGGTACCAAACCGATACTGAGAGGGGGGGGTGAATTAGTATAAACAAAAATATAGTCCAAAACTGGTTTGATAGCAAATGCTCCAAATGACTAGCAAGCAATGATACTAGTTGAAATAGAGTGCAACCGATAAAACCTAGAATAACTAAAAAAATCATAAACTGGTCACTTACTAAGCTTTCCTCTAAGCTCAATACTATAGTACCATTACACCCTCATGCATGAACAGGTAAACTATCATCTGATCTTCACAACAGTTAGTTCAATATGTTTTATAGAGAAGCATAAAACATAGAACCATCATATGCTCAATAGGTAATAACAAAGCATCACAAGATAAAAGCATCACACATGAAACACATATTTTTCACGTGGAAACCCAACTAGGAAAAACCATGGTGGGGATGAATACCCACAATCTTCTTTTGAACTCTTTAGGAGTTCACTCTGTTAGGAGCCTTGTCCGGTTAAAGACATTATAATAGGTTCTACTAGGAACTAATCCTATTAGGGATCACCCGGTTAAGGGATGGATACTATACCTAGTTAAGGGTTAAACCTGGTTGGGGTTACCTTGTTAGAGGATTTCAAGAACTCAATAGCTAAAGGATCTCCAAAGCTCTATAGCTTCCCACAAATCATTAACTTCAAGTTACCCTATTAAGGGATTTGAATCAAGCTGATTAAAGCTACTCTGTTAAGGGATTTGTATCAAGTCAATTAAGGCTACCCTGTTAAGGGATTTCATAACTATTGAAGTGGTTAAAGATCAACAAGAATTACAATGATCTGGTAATAGCACTCAATGCTAATGCAGATCCATTTTGGCTCCTATTCACCTTCTGCACATTCACTTTGCAGGTATCTCTTCTCTCCTTTAGTCTGGAAAGAATCACATATCACTTCCCTTGGATACACACTCACAACTCTTGCGAACAACCTTAGAAAGAAACACAACATCAACCTTATAGGAAACAGATAGGTCGGTAGCAAAAACCCTAAACCCTAAACCTGTTAGGTTAAGCAATTCAAGCAACTGAATCCTGACTGTTGAATCATACTGCATTAAATGCAATAATCTTGAATCAATCTCAAGACATTCTCTATCATCCATTATCCACCAATTTCATGGCGGCTGATAACACATCACGCGTTATCACCGTTTGACAAACTTCGCACATTCCCAAGGTAGATAGGAATAGTCTTCTTCATGCAAGATCCTTCATGCGCACAGAGCTTACGTGGCAACATGACCTGTTCTCCATTATACTGCTAACACATCACACAAAGATCACTGATTGAGTCACATAGGCTTGAGGTACTCCAACCGGAAATCCTGAAGTGGAAACTACCTACCAACCGGTATCACACAATGCTTCCATATGCCGGTTCATCTTGAACAAATATACCGCTTCACTTTGGCATATATACCAATTCACACATATGCCGGTTCTCTCTTCTCACATATCACATATGTCGGTTCACTTCATATCACATAGTGACATCAATGACAACATACAATATCATTATGTCCTTATACCGGTTCACATAATGCCAACAAGTTGCAATTTGGGAAATTCAATAAATTAGATTTATTCAATTTTGGGGTGGACTATTAATTAAATGTAAATTTAATTAAAAGTAGAGAGAAAAGGGTTTAACTAAATAAAATGATTTATTCAATTGAATGATGTAAAAGGCTCTAGTGAATTTAACTAAGTAAATTGAATAATTTACTTAATTAAATAGAGCAATGTGGGTGATTTAGTTAAATTAGATTTAACTAAAATAGAGGAATGAACATAAAATATTCATTTAGGAATATGGTCATTTTTATACGTCTACAATAGGCTTTACAATGGAATCAGATTGCATAATAGTATGTACCAGGTTGGCTTGATAGTACATGATGAAAACCATGTAATAGATCCAGGAAAAAATCATTGTTCATTTTTTAGTGGCCTAGGGTCACCAGATGTAGTCTTGATGTAATTTACAAAAGAGATGTGATTGGAACATGGTCTTCTTACACCAAAGATAGATGGATTGTTGCTATGCCCACAATGGGCATACATCCCTAGACACAACCACTGTTGGAACCCTAAATTTTCATACCGATACCTCTTACATGATTACCAATGTTTTGTGTTTAAAGTTGTGAAATGTTGAAGCTACAAAAGTTTTCTTTTACCTAACATAAAATCCCACATATTATCCCCATTATGCCCTAATGATATGTAAAAAATTTCTAACAGATCCAAGAAAGATCAGTAAGATAACCTCACAAAGTAAATATTTCATGACTATATTGGAATAACTATTCTGATCTAATAAATCAATGTTAAATATTGATTTCAGGAAAGCTAACCCAATCCAATAATCTATGTTGAACATGGACATTGGGATAGCAATGTCGAATATGAAGTCTTGATTTCCCATCGGAATGACTAAAAAAAATAGAATAACAATTCTATATGATTCCGATAGAACAAGCTATTCCAATAAGAATTACATCGGTATAGTTATACCTAACAAGATATTTGAGGCACCTATCAGAATAACCACCAAAGACAAAGAAGCAATACTATGTAATATCGATAGAGAAAACCATCGCAATGCACACATTTTGGGATACATCATGCCAATATAAGTCTTGCCAGAATAGTATATGAAATCAATGTAAGTTCAAAAGGCTATCTAGATGGTGTAAGTTATCCTGATGAAAGAAAATACAAAAGGAAAATGAATATGATACTTGTATAAGAATAACTTATGAAGTTGAAATAGCACATCAATAGGGTTCCGATTACCAAAGCTATCCAGATGCTGAATAAATAGAATGGCATCGGGGGAACTATCCCAATTATGTACTTATGACCGAGGACCTGATATCAATAAAAATTAAGGGGATAGAGGAAAATGAAGAAGATACCCCTATCGGTATAACTAATGAGATTAAGATAATGGATTATCTATAATTTGATAGTACAACCTATTCCAAAAATGAGTACATGAATGGACATCAGTACAACTACTCCAATAGTGCACTCTCGACCGAAAACCTATATCGGAATAACTTATAGAGAAAGAAGGAATAGACAACGAAAAATTCCATCACAATAACTTGTGAAGTCAGGCATACAATTTTTTGGTATCTTGATAGTTTAAACAATCCCGATAAGAACCTCCCAAGATGCACTCGACATAGGAAACTCGAAGATAAAAATCAAGCTGGTGGTTATTCATCGGTTTAACCTATCCTGAAATGATGTGAATGACAAACATTTTCCAATAGCAACTAAATTGTTAGAAAGGTGCCAAGATAGAAGACGTGACAGATGAAGTGAAGAGATGTAACCCTGATATATGATATTTATATGTAAAACATTAAAAGAAGAAAGGGGGGGGATATCATATTTAGATAAGAGGATATCATTCCTTTTGAAACAACCATGTTGTTCACATATCTTAGATTAAAATGGTAAACACCTATTTTAGTAAAATAAATTATGTAGAAATGAAAGTTGGGTTAGCCATATAGAAATAATGGTTCCAAATTAAAGTAGGAGGAACAATGAGCTTCATTTTAGAGTGACTTGAATAGATTATGTAATCAATGTACTTAATAACTTGGCCAAATGGATAGTATATCTATATATTTAACTTTTGAAGGACTTCCAAGAGGAAGTACAATCCATTCGGGGGGTGTAAGGTGTGGGATCTACCTTTTAATGATAATGTTGCATGTTGTACTCAAGTGTATTTTTATCATTGTCATTTATTATTTCACTTTGTATGGGTGAACATGACTATTAATGTAACAAAATTCATAATAATCAATCTGTAGGGGGAAAACTGAGACTAAGCAAGCAAACCTTAATCCCACTCTCGTGTACACACTCATGGAATACAAAAGAGCCTAGGGAGGTAATGCGCTTTGGCTAGTTCTTTAGAGGAAGAGAGAGCCAATGATTACCTCTTAGGATTTCTATTCCCTTGCTATAAATGAGACATAGGAGAATTACAAAGTGCAGATTTGAATGATTTAACCTAGAATGCAAGTATACACAAGCAACCTTAATCTAGAAATACAAAACTCAGAACAATTGATATACTGTTGAAAAGTATAGATTAGGAGACAAATTCTGAGGTGCACCTATGCCAAAAATCTGAGCAAAAATGTGAGATAGGAGTGCTATGCCCCTGTCTTGATTCTGCAGATTGGAAGCTATAACTAGCAGGCTAGGATCTAAAGACTGTAAACTGCTATTCTGCCAAAATCTACCAAAATTGGGAAGGACTAGGGCACCATGCCCTTTCCTAGGTAGGAACAGAGTGTCATGCCCTTTTCCTAGGGGTTTCTGTTGAGATTTGGTCCCTGGAACTATGATTGTGTGCTCTATTGGTCCTTAAATTCCCAACGACAGTTAGATCCTGAATCTGCACCTAT
Source organism: Cryptomeria japonica (assembly GCF_030272615.1). NCBI lineage: Eukaryota > Viridiplantae > Streptophyta > Pinopsida > Cupressales > Cupressaceae > Cryptomeria > Cryptomeria japonica. The sequence continues at coordinate 229,443,675 of NC_081412.1, forward strand.
AGCTGAAAATAGGGTTTTGGGTGGCTATATAGGGTTTTGGGTGGGTCAAACCCCTATTTTGGTTATTTCCACATTAATAAATAGTTGATTTGTATAGTAAAATAGTGTGTGTAAGAATCTTGTGTGTGTGCAAGACCCTAGGATGAAATTATGAATGCAAACAATCTAAAGCAACCCTAAAGAGAAAACCCTAAATGCTTGTAATTGACAAAGTAAATTCTCTAAATCAATGATGCAAAGTGATGTAATGAATCTCATACAAAGAAATGGAAACAACATGAAACCATACCCAACCCCGAGGGAGAGGTACAAGCCAATCTTTAGTCGATGATCTACTATTGCTTTCCTACATTTTCAAAAGCCCCCAATTGACAAAAGAATGCTTGTTGAATGATTGATGGATGTTGTTAAATGTTGTTGAAGACTCCAAAAGATCTACTCTTTCGCTGCATAGAAGGCTCCTTGAGATCACTCCAAGAGATTTTTTCTAGATTAGATTCATTAGCTCTTAAAATGCAGAAATAGAGCTCTTATGTATGAAACCCTAGATCTTAATTTCATCTTTAGGCTGATCTAGGATTTGAATTTCCTGCCAATTTCTTGGGGTTAAGCATTATAATATCATACAATTATGCTCCCAAAATTTTGGGAAAAATGTTAGGGACCAGGTGCAAACTGCACCTAGTGCAACCAACTTTTTACCAAATTTTTAGGGTTGTTAGATATGATGATATTAGAGAAAATCTGAAAGTTACAGATGATTCTGAGATGTTTTGATATGTTAAATTGGGCCTTAAAGGTCATAATATGAAAGAATTAGGGTTTATGATTTAATGATTTATTGAAGGAATAAAATGAAAAGGGGCATGCTTAGGGTAAAGGGCCTAGCTTTATAATGTGTGAAGTGATAAAATATGAATTTAGATTCAATAAAATTAATTAATTAAATGCTTAAAGGAGATTAGAAATGAAAGATGCAAAACACACTAAGGTAGGTGCTAAACCAAGCATGGAATTGTACCACCCTAGCAATGGTGTATAATTTATGATGCTAAAATTTGTGATGTCATGTGATGCTTACCTCCTAGTGGGATGTTTTCTAATGTATGTTTCTATTTTGTGTCATGCTTTCAGGACACTTTTTGTTGAACCCAAGGTAGCTTGCAATAATGTTAATATGCGGTTTCCAAATCCTCAAGAAAGAACATGGACCTCTATGTGCACCTAAATCTTTACTATGCAACATGATACATGATCAACAACTAATGTGTTAAAATAATTGTATAAGTTTCTCCAAAATTATTTTTTATCAATTAGAAAATTTGTGTATGAATAACACATGGCGGAGATGATATCATGGGAAAGTGTGAGTTTGGATTTTCAACTTCAAAAATATTGAATTAGTTGGAATCCAGTGAAATGATTTTAAATAAATTTAAGTTGAGAAATTATAGACAACTAATAAAGATGTTAATAATCATCAATAATTAAATGAGTGTTTAGAAGTGATAAATTATACATTTATGAAACGAAGAATAAAAAATTAGAAAATAATTGATAGTAATCAAATTTCTTAATTTATATAGTAGTATATTTTATTGTATCTTACATTTTGTATACATATTTTTTTCAAGTAAACCTTGTATCTCATTTCTTGAATGGTTGTTTAATAAAAAACTTTTTCTTCACTAGTTTTATTGACTCAATCTCTATTTTGATCACATAATTATAAAATCTATTAACTCTATTAGCATAAAAATTCTACATTTTTCATTAATGACACGTGGTAAAGTTGTGAAAAAAGGGAGTCCTCTTCTTTTAATCTATTTTACTTTTTATTTTAATATGCCATTTTGTAGATTGGTTCAAGGAAAGATAATATAAAAGTCATTGCCAGCACCTCAAAGGTCTAACATTAAATTTTTAAATTATGATAATTTATTGAGAAATTTGAAGGTTTAAAATATCTTAGTGAAGATAGATCAATGTATTTCAATATCCTCTTCAATAAAACCATATGATTTGTTTGCCAAATATTGGGTTAACTAGATAATAAAGCTAGAAGTAATTTATGTTTATATATTTTATATAATAATTTAAAGACTATACTAAAATAAGAAAACTACATTTTTATTATAGAAAAAGAAACAAATATTATATTAGTTGAAGAGTCTTATTAATTTTTTTTTTTTTATAAGAAATTTGTATACAAACAAATATAAAATAAAGATATTTGGTAATTTATGATTTCATTTCTTTTAATATAATCTTACTATCACTAATTTTAATTTATATCATATTAGAAAAAGAAAGATAGTGCACCATTTTACTTTCCTTAATGCCTAATTCATGGAAAGTATAATTATGACAATTAGGGAGAACTGTTGTTCACCTAAGCATGAAGATATTCTCAAGGTTTTCTTAAAATCAAGAAAAAATATATGGTTGATTAGTATAAAATTTCTTTATGTATGTATGAAATTTTGAATATTTTCTATAATGAATGGGAATTGGTACTTACTAGTAGTTTATTTATTTAAAGAAAAGTATTTTTTAGAATTTCTTTATATAATTTCTAAATTTTTTTTATTTGATTTGAATTCAATTTGAATTTTTTTTATTGATTTTCATTCTAAATTTTTATTTTAGATTGTATATAGTTTAATAAAATTATTTTCTAAATTTCAAATGGATATATTAATTTTGTAACTAGGTAATATAGATGAGAAACTCGTAAACTTAAACTCTCCTTCCTCAAGTTATTATCAAATACATAAACATGAAATTCTAAATAATATTTATCAAATTAACTTATTTTTGTAAGATCTTATAGTCATTATCTTTGGCTATCATATATAGCTTCCACTTTGAAAGGTCTTGTTGATGATATTTATACTCTCATGTATTGAGGTTATATATTTAGTAGTAGAGGAAGTCAAGGGAGTAAAGTATTATATTATTTTATGTTTAAGTGAAAATAAAACATTAGAAAATATTAATATGTATGTCACCTTATCCAACAATAACTCAATTATATCTATTGAGGTTCATGATCTGAATTGTCTAATCAAATGATATAAATATCATATTATCATTGATATTATTTGAAATCATATGTAGATAGTTTCAAGATAATAAACTTTTAAATGCAATTTGTATTTTTAGAGACTTAGATTAGAGAAATAATTATATTCAATTTTAAAATATGAGAGAAGTTTGATGGTTGAATAAATTTTTTATGGGTTTGATGTTAAGAATAGTAAAACAATATATTAAAAAGAGTAGTTCAATTAATTTGAAAATTTGAATACCTAGTGTGTGAAAGTTCACATTAAAGAGAAAACAAATGATGAACAAATAATTTCAACTGAAATAAGTGATGTACACCTAATTACAACCACTCCAAGGTTGATATTTCTACCAAATTGAATCAATGATGTAACATCTTGTGAAATTAAAAATACTAAACAATAAATAGAAAAGGACTATTGTGTGGGATTGAGAATTTTCAACCAATTTCATACTAATAGGGTTAAGTTTGAAAATTTGAATGTCTAATATATAGAAGTTTCATAACGAAAAGAGAAAATATTGGTGTATACGTAACTACATCAATCCTATTATTAATATTCACATTGCAAGAATAAAATTTAACATACACATGGTTGTGAGAAACTTCAGCAATGACTTCTATTGCCATGGCATGTCACCCTTAATTTTTGTTAAATATTTAAAGGATAGTGACACAATAAATTGAAAGTGATCTCTTTTGTTGGATTGAAAAATTAGAAATAGTTTCACTAATTTGAAAATTTGAATGTGTAATATGTAAAATTTTTAGACAAACAATTTCAACTAAAGAAAGTGATGTATACCTAACTAGAACTATTCTAAGATCGATATTTATTTTGTTGTCTTTTTTTAAATGAAAAAGACAACAAAATAAATTGAAATGGACTCTTATGTAGGATTTAGAATCTTAAACCAGTTTCATACTAAAAGGATTGACTTTGAAAATTTGAATATCTTATATACATTAATGTATACGTAACTACATCAATCTTCAACTGCAAGAAGAAAATTTAACATACATACACGTGGCTGAGCAAAACTGCAGTGACGACTTCTATTGCAATATGATTTGTGTTGACGTAGAGAACGACATCAAGGATATTCGCTACTTACTCTTAAAGGAGGTCAATTGAAGCAATTCAAAATACCGTTTAGTAAAGGAGTCATTCCAGGGAGCTACGAGTTCGGAGAGCACATTGTTATGTTCTCGCGTATGCAATAATGTACTCTTATCATATGGTTAATATGCAGTTTAGAAAGCCTCAAAAAAGAATACGGTCTATGTGCACCTTCAATCTTTACTATGTAACACACAATTAAAAATACCGTTTAGTAAAGGAGTCATTCCAGGGAGATACGAGTTCAGAGAGCACATTGTTATGTTCTCGCGTATGCAATAATGTACTCTTATCATATGGTTAATATGCAGTTTAGAAAGCCTCAAAAAAGAATACGGTCTATGTGCACCTTCAATCTTTACTATGCAACACACAACCAAAGTTTAATAGTCAAAGTACTTTTGCATCACTATTACAAGATGATAAATACAAATACTTTTTTATTGATTGAAATATATATTTTGCTTTTTGAATAAATGATTTTGAGGAATAATTTTGTAAATCATTTTTTAATAGAGTATATATTTGGCACTCCTTTTAAGTTAATTAAGTTGATTGATGAGGTGTAGTTTGTGTTTACAATTGAAAAATATTAAAAGTTTTTAGTCTATCTTTATAGAAACTTCTGAATGGAATAACTCTATTTTAGTGTTTTTATAATCTATTTATTTAAAGATTAAAAGCTTAGTAATCTAATATAAAATATGAAACATAAAGATAATCAATTAGTAGTTGAAAAATAAGAAGCTTAAACTATTAATTGTATTCTACAAATAAGATAATGAGTTATTCATTTATAAATAGTGACAAATTAACATTGCACAAGGGGATTAAATGTTCATTTATTAGATAGTTGAATACACAACATGATATAGGAACTTAACATTGGATTTGTGAAACTATAGAAAGCAAAATAATGGGAAAAATATTCTATTTGAAATAACAAACATAGTAATTCAAAAAATCAAATTTATAGATTTTTAATTATAAACTCCAAAAAATCTAGTGAAATGGATGTGTCATATGAATTAATTTAAATTGCTTAATGCAACCACAATGTGTACGTGTTGTTTTGGACACTAAAAATAGATAAAATGTGATTATAAATAGAAGAGAAGATTTAATTAGCCTCATAAAAATATTGTGATTCCTTAAATTCTATTGTCTTCATCACAAAGTACCCTGGAAATATATTATTAGTAACATAGAAAAATCTTTTGAAATATTTGTATTGTTTAATCTACACTATTTGAACATATGTATCAATCACTATTGCGAAATAATATAACAAGTTCCAAATTCTTTTTATTCACAATAAGAAATGGCATTGTTACCTAAATTGATAAAAGTTGTAAAAAATGATCTTGGTAATGTTGTTGGAGATATTGTTGTATTACTAATTTATTTATTTTTCCTAATGTAATTTGGATACATGGTCAACAATTAATGTGTTAGAATAATTGTATAAGAATCTCCAAAATATTTTTAATAAATTAGGAAATCTGTAGGAATAACACATGGAGAGATGATATCATGGAATACTGTGAGTTTGAATTTTCAATTTGAAAAATATTAAACAAGTTGGAATTGAGTGAAATAGTTTTGAATACATGTAAGTTGCGAAATTATAGACAAATATTAAAGATCTTAATAATGATCAATAATCAAATATGTATTAAAAGTGATAAATTATACATTTCTAAAACAAAGGATAAAAAATAAGAAAAAAATTCATAGTGTTCAAATTTCTTAACTTGCATAATAGTATATTTCTTGTGTCTTGCTCTTTGGATTTTTTTTGGTTAAGTAAACCTTCTATCTCATTTCCTGAATGTTTGTTTAATAAAAAAAAAATTATCCACTAGTTTTATTGAGTCAATCTCTATTTTGACCACATAATTATAAAATCTATTAAGTCTATTAGCATAAATATTGAACTACATTTTTCATTAATGACACATGGTAAAGTTGTGTAAAAGAGGATTCCTCTTCTTTCAATCCATTTTATTTTTTATTTTAATGAGCCATTTTGTAGATTGGTTCAAGGAAAGATAGTGTAGAAGTCATTGCTAGCACCTCAAAGGTCAAATATGAATTTTTTTAATTATGATACTTTATTGTGAAATTTGAAGGTTGGAAACATCTTAGTGAAATAGATCAATGAATTTCAATATCCTCTTCAATAAAACCATATGGTATGTTTGCCAAAGATTGGATTAACTAGATAATAAAGTTAAAAGTAATGTATGTTTATATATTTTATGTAATATTTCAAAGACTATACTTGAATAAGAAAACCACATGTTTATTATAGAAAAAGAGAAGAATATTATATTAGTTTAAGAGTCTTGTTAATGTTTTATTTTTATAAGAAATTTGTATACAATAAATATTAAATAAGGAGATTTTGTGATTTATCATCTCATTTATTTTAAAATATAGTCCTATTATCGCTAATTTTAATTTCTATAAAATTAAAAGAAAAGAAAAGTGTACCATTTTACTTTCTTTAATGCCTAATTTATGGAAAGTATAATTATGACAACTAGGCAGAATTATTGTTCACCTAAAGATGAAGATATTCTCAAGGTTTTCTTAAAATCAAGGAAAAAAAAATATGGATAATTACTACAAAAATTCCTTCTTTATGAAACTATATGGATGATTAATTGTATTGGTTGAAAATTTTGTAAACATGTGAGGTTTACAAAATGGTGGTTTTAGCCACCATGTGTGAATTAAATCTCTTATTTATTAGGGAAGGCTCCCCCTTACTTATCGCTCCAAAAATCTTTAAACAAAACTCTAACTTTTAATTGTGTTCTAAGCTTCAACGTTACACCATCTCATTCTCCTTTTTTATAAATAGATGTTTATCCTTTTCTCCTCTTTAGAAAGCATATACAATTAAGAGAAAATAATAATTTAGAAAGCTACTAAGTTCTTAAGAAACAACCTAGGAGCATATCAACAAAGTTTATAGATAATAAGAAAAGTTTCTATAAGAGCACAAAGTCTTTTGTTACTTCCTGGGGATGAGAAAAGTAGTAATGAATGGCGAAGTCTTAAGTACACTATTATCTTATGAACCCTTTTAATGAATAAATTATGTAAACCACTATGAACTTTCTGTAAGATAACAAAATAAAGCTCAAAGACTTTATATTGCTATTTACATACAAATTTATAAATTAAAGTGTCTCTCTTTGACATAATTTTTTTTTATGCATTGACATACATTGATGGACTTGTTTAGATTCACTTATGATACTTTTGGCATATTCTTATGGTTTGGTTTATGTTTTGATGATAGACATGTCATGGCGATAGATATATGATATGTTTTATGTGGATGATATATTTAGGACTACATTGATGTTGGGATTTATGTTTGGACTTATATTTGCATATAATGTCATCATGTTGTGTTAACTTTACTTAATGTTTATATTGAGTAATATAATCTTATTGATGATGTTATGTCTTTATGATATGCTAAGATTATAGACGTGGAACGGATGGTGCCATAACACTCATTGTGAGCGGGTTGTGACATTGTGATTCTCTTTCATCTATGTGTTTACTTCATGAATGTGTATATTTATGGATATATGTTGTTCATAGACATTTGGTGTTATGCGGGATGTAGGTACTAGACTTCAACTTCACTTGGTTTCATAGATCTGACTATGTCTTTAATCCCAATGGCAAGTTGATCGAAGGTGATATAGTGTCTTATCTCATTCTAGTCTTGGTTGATGTCTTGTCAGTTCTAGTATTTTGGTTAAGTTGCCTTGTAGGAGTTAAGTGGCATTTTATTGTCTATGTTTGGTTCATTTCATTGTGGTAATTAATTAATTAATAATGTTATAAGCTTTAATGTGTAAATTAATAAATAATATTTAATATGATTTATATATATAATATTAATTTATTATTTTATGAAATTATATCATTGAAGATTTTATATTTATTTGGGGATTTAATTGATATTGAATCTTTTATATTTAATTATTTATTCTTTTATATTATTGGCTTTATTGGATTATTGGGAGTTTTAAATTAGTAATTATTGTTTTTAGTTATTTTCTCTTTGTTTTCGAAGGTAGAAGTTGAGTGAGCTTTATGTTTTGCAGTGAAGTTGCTTTTTGAGTTTCATGCATAAAGGGAGATTATTTTCAAGGACTTTTTATTTAAGCTTTAATTAGGTTTTGAACATTATTAAAAGGGAGAATTGTTTTGTTATTTGAGGGTGGAATTTGTTTTGGAGAGTTGTGATAATTTTGGAGAATTGTTCTTGGATTTTTGGAAGATGTTTTATGTGCGTGATTGGTCAATTCTGGATTGCTTCTTCGATTCTCTAAGTTATTTGACCATCCATCTTATTTTCATGTTGGAGATTTTCTTATTCTTTTATTTTATTTATACTTATTTGATTTTGAAAGGAAAGATTGTCTACTTTGTGTCTGTAATTTGTATTATTGGTTAATTGGGGAGAAATTTGTATGATTTTTTTATTAGGATAAACAAGTTTTGAGGGGACCAGAAACCCCATACAACAGGTTTGAAGGGACCTGAAACACCCGGATATCACATAGATCTAGAACCAACAATGGGATGTTGCATGCAAATAGATCAAAGACACCTAGCAACCAACACTAAACATATGCCAATTAGATTACAAAGATAGAATAATACAAGCCATGCTAGCAATTCCAATGGATTTAAAACAACTAGTGGATCTCGAAGATAGAGAACAAGGGTTTCTCTGGTACCCTCAGCCAAAAAGCAGGGTTTTCCCAGGAACCCTTAACCTGAAGCTAAATCATCAACAGATCATCAACAAAACTTAATCCTAACCAAAAACAAAGACTGCCTAGACTGGGCCTTGGAAAACTACCAACATCCAGCCTAGCCCTGAAGAGAGAATAGTACATAGGGTTTTTCTAGGTTCCCTCAACCTTAAGAGTGGATTTTATAGGGCTCCCACAATCAGATAGGGTTTTGAAAAGGCTCCTAAAACCTTCAGTCCTTAAAAAATTGAAAAGCCTCCAAGCATAACCAACAACATCCAACTCCACCTCAATAGGAGCTAGGTCACCTCCAGCAACATCCATCTCCCCCTCCATAGAGGACAAACCCACCTTAATAGGAAATGCCAGAGAGACCCTAAGATGTAAAATATAGATCATGAAGCACCAAGCCATGGAGCTATGAACATGAAGGTCACCAAGACCCTCAATAAAATAGGATCCAGGATAGGCATAATAAGCACCAAGAAGATTAGATCCCAAACTCAGAGCCAAACAGGGTTTTAAAAAGACTCCCTTAATCTTTTTTTGGATCAAAGAGATAGGGGTAATGATATAGAATTCAAACCCAAAATAATCCACCCAACCCCTAACCATCTCGATGGGTTTTAACTTGGATCCCATAACCAGGTGAAGGAATAAAATCCTCTAGGCAAAAACTAGCAACCAAAGAAAAAACTCATTATGCTTAGCTAGACAGAAGGGTTTTGAAAAGGCTCCCAAAACCTTGAAAATAGATAGAGGCCTACACCAAATAGACTCCATTTCAACATACTCCACCAAAATCTCCACCTCAATAGGAGAAGAGGGAGAGAACCCCATCAACAAGGAGACCAAAATAATAGAACATCTAGCCTCAAAAAATAGGGCCCAAAAAACCCCCAGTAGGAGCCATCCAAAAAACCTCAGCACACCACTCTTCCCCTCTATAGAAGAGTGGTTCACCTCTAAAAGCTCAACTTAGAAAGAATGATAAATGACCACCTAAGTAAAAATATAGGACCTCTTGATATAAATAGCACCATAAAAGCATTCAAAGCCTACAAGAGGATACTAAGAAAAATCACACCCAACAAAAACTCAAATCTCCCACACACAGATCCCAAACATCAACAGAAACAACCCCAAGGGAAAACAACACCCTAAAAGAAGAGGGGGAAAAGGATTCCATAGAGAAAACCCTTGAAATACCACCTGGGTCATAGACAGTCCCCTTAGTCTAGGTCTCAGTCAGATGGGCATAAGCAACACCCACCACAAGCATCTCAGAATCCTTCCCGCACTGTACAAAGAAGCCAAGTTCCACCTCTCTCTCCCACTAGCTTCAAAGCCACAAAAAAGAAGCGTGCCCATCAGCGAGAAGATGCGACTAGTGAACTAGATCAAAGTCAAATCCACCCCCCATGAGATTCAGGGGAGGGCATGGGCCATAGAAAATTCCATCAAGAAGGGGTCTACAACCCAAAAACAAAGCCGTAACAACACCCCATACTTGGTTGACACCATCTGCAACCATAACTGCACACCACACCAACATAGATCCCACAATAAGAAGATAAGGGACTCCAAAGGCAGGGCATCCCACTTGAAATAGACCCAGACCACTTCCCACCAATAGGGACCTAGAAAAAGGAATCCCTCCAAGCCATGAATCATGCCAATAGGTGAACGTAAGCCAGCTCCCCATCATCATCCTCATCCTCGTTCGGCTCTGTAGCATCAACTGAAACCCTATACCCCCCTTCCTTACACTCTCGCTCTTTGTCCTTTCGCTCCTGTTCATCGCAAAAAATAAAATAAAAAGCATTTGATGTTAAAATTCCCAAAATTTGTATAATATTATTATTGCAATCAAAATTTCCTATTCCTATATATATGGGAATTTGGGGGTTTTGCTGTGAATTAATCATTTATGTTAATATTCTCGTGTCGTATAAGAGACCTATGTTATACTTTCTCTTGTTGAATTTGTATCCTCTATCATGTAAAATTAATTATTGATGTTTATGAGTTGGGCTTGTCGAACTCTTGTCGAGTGTTTCTTCGTGAGATTATTTTCTTCATTTGAATTGTTTATTTGTTCACTATTGAGTTTATCTATATAAAGCTTTGAGCTTGAGTTGTATTTCTGAGTTTCGGATTGTGGACTTTATATTTCTCTATGTCATATTTCTCTATATTTCCATATGTGCTAATTCTTTTTACATATGCACTAAATTGTGTTATAAATGTGTCATACCATGTTATATATGTGCCACTTCGTGTTATAAATGTGTTGTTTTATGTTATATATGTGTCACATCATGTTATATATGTCCTATGTCATGTTATATATGTGCTACAATGTGTCATAAATGCGATGTTCTATGTTATAAATATAATGTTTTGTGTTATAAATGTGTTTTTCTGTGTTATATATACTGTTTTGTGTTATATGGGCATTTTTTTTTAATTTTTGAGTTATTTTTCTGATTTTTGCTAGTTAGTGTCAGCCCAGAGACTTATTTTTGAACTTGAGCTTGTGATCATTTTCCATAATTTTTTATTGGAATTGGAAATATTTTTATGGTTTTCACACTGTTGCATGATATATGCTCTATTGAAATTATGTTTAAAAAATAGCTTTAGTAAGATGGTCCAAATTATTATGTGATAACCAATTGCTTATGCTTGCAAACATTTATGAGACTCCTTTATGATATGTTGTATTACTAATATTCTAGCAATGTTTTCAGGGAAGTGGCTTACAAGTGAGTGTCGAGGCCCGAAAGTGGCTGCCAGGATATCTCATTGAGATTTTTGTTAAGAAAGTGATAACCTTAATTAATTTATTATAGGGATTGGGTAGTTTTCACATTAACAAAACTACTATGTTGTCCCACTCATGACTAGAGTGCAATTTTAGACTCATAATAGGATTGGGAAGGCCTTGTTAGCATGACTATACTCCCTTGTGTATCCAAGAGGTTGAGTTGGTTCCGCATGGGTGTTCACTTTGGTGTCGGTGTCTAGAGAGATTGCCAGGATAACTTCTATTGATGGCACATGGTGACACTTTCCTTATGTGTGTTCTAGGTCTCAGCCTATGTTCTACTACAGTCTCTATCTAGTCCTTATTTTATGGTCAGTCTTTGTAAGCCTATGTTTTGTCTTTTCTGATTCTTAGGGAGTTAGGTGTCACTCTAGTCTAGAGTGTGTGAGGCCTTATATCATTCTCTGGAGCTCGGGAGGTGGTTTCTTTCTGGTTCCATATGGTCGATTTGTTCAATGCCTTCTTTCATTGGGATTCATCTTCATTGGATGTTCATGAGAGTGATGGATGCTTCTATTTTTCTTTGGTTCTTGTTCTATGGATTCTTGAAGTAGGATTTTATCATTGTTTCCTATTGGGAGTAGATAATATTGTTAGACACAATGCACTACTAAGAGGGTGGTGAATCAGTGGTTCTCAATATTTTCCCTTTAACTATCCTATGTGTGCATATCGGTTATCAAATCTAACTCAATGCAGAATTACCAGTTGGTGGGGAGACTAATCACATATGCATTCACACATACAGGAACATCACATAACATTGGCATATACGAGGAAAACCCAAGATGGGGAAAACCTCGGTGAGGAAATGTTGTTGTTGACTACTACTCTAATCTAGCCTCACAATCAATCTCTGATTACAATATTTAGGGAACCAACCCAAGGAGCACCAAAACATGAATTTAGGGGACAAACCCAAGGAGCACCAACCCCTGATTTAGGGCACCAACCCAAGGAGCTACAACCCCTAATTTAGTGGTGCAGTCACTGGTGAGGAGGGACCTCGAGGAGATTAGTAAACAAAATGGAAACACATAGATATGATGAAGGAAATGCATAACAGATAGTTTTTATTACATAAAGTTAATTACATCCAACTAGTAACAACTAGGTTACAACATACCGACACACAAGCCTGGTAGAATAGGTCACTTTGGGACCTTGAAGCAAAAGATCTATCTTCTAGGCTCAGTCTATCTATCTAATACTCCTTGATTCTTTGATTGATTACATTATAAAGCATGATTACAAATATATATATCGATCCAAATGATCCGTTGACCCAAAAGGATCAAAACCCGAAGAACAAGACCTAACGTGCAAAAAGAATAAGGTCAGCTTCTGCCAAGAGATTCTTCTGGAAAATCCAAAGGATGAAATGCAGAAGGTCGGCCTCACGCCAAGCAACATCAAGATCAACACCCAAGGCTCCACAAGCTTTAGAATGGGTTCCAGTAGATCACTAGAATAGGTCTCAGGCAACCGATAACAAAGGAACAACTAGTAACAAGAAACTTTCAAGGAAACCGATAGCAATATCTTGCTGGAAAGTGATCCAAATGAGATGTGGTTAGAAAGAAAGAAGGATGATCAAGTTTTCAAGTAGAATCCAACTTCATAGGAACTAGTGAGCCAAAACTGAGACACACAGAAAGGAAAACTAAAACTGTAAATCAAAACAGAAAAGAAATTTTTTTTGGTTGATGCAAGATTGGTGTGAATCGGGGATGCTCCTTCATCAGACATCCAAGGTTAATAAAAAAAAAGTGAGCCTCTCACTTTGGTGGTGTCAGAGGGAAAGCAAGGTGGTCTACCTCTCCCTAAGAAATCCAAGATGAATCCTCCACTGGTCTATTCTTCCACTTCACAAGATATTCTTTGTATTGACTGCTTTAGGTACTACGCCCAATCCTACTGTCCAAAATCTCTTCAATCTGATCTGGTTCCTTCTGGGGCAATTGTTTCTCCAAGTCTACAATACTGTCCTCACTAAATTCTTGTTCATGGTACTCATGAAGATCTGTAATGTTGAATATAGGAGAAATACTTAGACTATCTAGTAGCTCCACCTCATATGCATTTCCAGAACAAACTTTCTCAAGATCTTAGAAGGTCTAAACTTCTTCATCTGCAACTTATTATAAGCTCCAACTGGGAATCTCTCTTTTCTCAAATAGACCATCACTTCATTGCCAACTTCAAATTCCTTATGTCTCCTCTTCTCATATGCCTTCTCCTTGTATTTTCTATTCATGTCTTCTAAATATTGTCTAACCTGAATATGCAAGGCTTCCATGTGATCTACAAATTCTTCTTCTTCTCAACTCTTCTGGTCTTCACTGCTAATGTCTCTCAATTCTGCTACTCCTTTAGGATGCACTCCGGTAACAATCTCAAAAGGCATTTTTTCGATACTTCTATTCACTGAATTCTTATAGGAAAACTCTTCTTGTGCAAGGATCAAATCCCAACTTCTGATTTTATCTCCTACTAAACATCTCAACAAGTTTCCCAAACTCTGATTAACTACTTTTATCTACCCATCAATTTGTGGATGAAAAGTAGAACAAAACTTCAAATCTGTCTTCATCTTCTTCCAAAGTGTTCTCCAAAAATAGCCAACAAACTTAGTGTCTCTGTCTAAAACTATGCTCTTAGGTAGTCCATGCAATCTTACCACTTCCTTGAAAAATACTTTTTGCTACATGCACTGCATCTGATGTCTTCTTACAAAGTATGGAATGAGCCATCTTTGAAAATCTATCCACTACCACAAATATAGAATCATTCCCTCTTAGTGTCTTAGGTAAGCCAAGTACAAAATCCATACTTATATCCTCCCAAGGTCTTATTGGTACTGCCAAAGGTTTATACAATCCCACATTTTGACTACTACATTTTGCAACTTGACAAACTCTACAACTCTACACATATCTCTTAACATCCTTATGAATCTGGGGCCAAAATTACTGCTCACTCACTAATGCAACTGTTTTATCAATGCCAAAATGTCCAGCTAATCCTCCACTATGATTCTCTTTTATCAGGTTCTCTCTCATGGAACTTTTAGGCATGCATAACTGAACTCCCTTGAATAACATTCCATCTTGAATAAAGTAATCCAACCATTTTCTCATATAAACCATAACCGATTCTCTATATGCTTTCCAAGGTTGTGCAAAATCTGGGTCTTTGTCATACAAGGTCTTCAAATATTCAAAACCTAATATTGTCACTCTCATCTCTGTCAGCAAATTTCTTCTCCTACTCAATGCATCAACAACTTTGTTAGATTTCCCACTTCTATGTTGCAACACAAAGGTGTAACTCTACAAGAACTCTACCCATCTCATATGTTTATGATTCAACTTACTCTAAGTGTTCAAATATTGCAAAGCTTGATGATGTGTATACAACACAAACTCCTTAGGCAATGAGTAATGTCACCATTTCTTCAAGGCTTGAATTTTGGCATAAAATTCCTAATCATATACTGAATATCTCTTTCGGGCATCATTCAATTTCTCATTGAAATATGCTATTGCTCTCCCTTCTTGACTCAAAACTGCTCCTATTGTTGTTCCACTTGCATCACAATCCACTTGAAATACTTGATTGAAATCTAGTAAAGCCAACACAGGTTGCTTAGTCACTTTCAATTTCAACAACTCAAAACTCTTGTTTTCTCTAGTGGTCCACTTGAATTCCTTCTGATCTCCCCTCATGGTCTCAGTCATAGGGTTACAAATTGAACTGAAATTTCTAATAAGCTTCTGGTAAAAACTAGACAATCCATGAAATGATCTTACCTTTCCAATTCTTTCTGGTATAGGCCACTCAATAATGCATTTCACTTTCTCAGGGTCCATCTTCAAACCATCCTCAGATATCACAAAGCCCAAATAGACTAACTCATCCTTCATGAAAGTGCACTTTTTGATATTGATCAATAACTTTTCTTCTCTCAACCTCTGCAACACTTGTCTTAACTGTAACAAATGTTCTTCTTTTGTCTTACTAAAAACCAAAATATCATCCAAATACACAATAAAAAACTTACCCAAGGATTTCTTCAAAGCCTCATTCATTAGCCTCATGAATGTACTTAGTGCATTAGTCAATCCAAAAGGAATCACCAACATTCATATAATCCTTCATCTATATTAAATGATGTCTTCCATTCATTACCTTCTTTGATCCTGATCTGGTGATATCCACTCTTCAATTATATCTTTGTAAAGTAATTTGCTCGAGTCAAATAGTCCATTATGTCATACAACCTAGGCAAGGGAAACCAATATTTCACTGTGATCTTGTTTATTTCTCTTGAATCGGTACACATCCTCAATTCTCCATTCTTCTTAGGTGCTAATACTATAGGCACTGCACAAGGGCTCAAACTTTCTCTGATCAAACCTTTCTTCAATAGCTCCTGCACTTGTCTATTAATTTCTTCATTCTCTGTCATTGTTAACTGGTGTGCAAATTTGTAAGGCAAACTAGCTCGGAGAACTAAGTCCATGCAATGACTAATACTCCTAACAGGTGGAAATCCATCAAATACATTATTTGAAATGATGTACCCATACTCTATCAGCAAATCTCTTATTTTTTCCATGTATTCTCCTTCCGATTTTAGTCATTCAGTCTTCTTAGGAATGAAGGAAAAACACAGATTCTCATGTCTCGATCCATCCATAAATTTCCTTCCACCTACTAGATAGATTCTGGTATTTTTACAGACTTCATTCTTCAAAGGTTCCTCCAAAGGCAACAAGGTTTGCTTCATCCCATTGGCCAGAATAGTGTATGTATTCTTCCTCCCATCATGTATTGCATGTCTATCAAACTGCCAAGGTCTTCCCAACAAAAGATGACAAATGTCCATAGACATAATATCACACAAAACTTCATCATGATAATTCCCAATTTTCAATTTTACTAAACATTGTTTACTTACTAACAACTAATGTTCATCCTGAATCCATTCTATCTAGTAAGGCTTAGGGTGTTTCAATCTCTCCAATTTCAACTTATTCACCATCTCTTCTAAAATAGAATTATCTAAACTACCACTATCATTAACAACTTTACAACACTTACCGGATACCTTACATCTGGTCTTGAATAGGTTCTTCCTCTGCAAGGGTTCTTTATGTCCTCCGATATGACACAAATATCTCCTCTTCATCTTCCAATTTATTGTCTAATCTGGTGGCATTCTTTTCCACCACTACTTCTCTTCCGGTAGCCTCTGACTTCTTACATTCAAATGCATGGTATCCTTCTCCTCCACATTTAAAATAGGTTCCTCTGAATGTCCTTCTATCTTGTCTTCCAAAGTTCTCATTTCGGTAACCATCTGGTTCTCTCCTTTGGTAGAAATTTCTATCATCCTTCCGGTATGAATTACCTTCCTTTATCTCTTCCTTGTCTTTGTTCTGATCTATATTGGTTCCTCTTCCTCTAGTGTATCCTCTTCCTCCTTGAAATCTTCCTCCGGTAAACCTTCCACCTCTACCTCTCTGTCTCTACTCATGCCTTTTATTCAATTTCTCTTCAGCCTTCATTGCATACTGGTAAGCCTCTTCAACACTCTCTAATTTGATCATATTGGGTTCATCTTGTATAAACATCCACAATCCATTCAAATATCTTGCAATTTGTTCAATGTACATCAACATGTTCGGATCTGATGTTCAACTTCTCCTTCACACTAGATTCCTTCTGTCTCAAATTCTGCAACTTTCGGAACATTTCTACTTGCTAATTTGTCGGGAAAAAATTTTATTTTAACTTAGCAATCATCCTATCCCATGTCTTAATATTTGGAGGAATTGATTATGTGTTGCATTTATGTTTAGTCATTGATTCCAACACTAGTTGTTTGGATGCTTTACTAGCACCCTTCTGATCCCATTAGGTTGAGTGGTTTCTACTTGATTTGGATGCGGCATGATCTGGTAGGCTCTGGTATAGTTTGATTATGGAATTGAATTATTCATGATACTCATGCTCATATTTAGTAAGTTGGTTTTGGTCTAGTGATCAGATGTTATCCTAGTTGCTTAGAAGCCTAGCTTCCGATTCAGGTGAGGGTTTTACCGGTAGAGCTTTTGATGAAGATCTTTGATGTATTGCATAAATGATGATGGTGGAGATTCTAATGGAGTTTGAGGATGCTATTGGTGATCATGTTCAAGACTTGGCAAATGGAGATAATTGTTGTAGCGTGTTGACCTATACTGGGTCCCAGTTGGTCTAGGTTATGGACTGGTTTAATGAAGCATGTGAATTAGACCTCTTGATATGTCTCATGGATGTCTTATGTGTTGGATATTATTTGTTTGGTCTAAGGCCAACATGGTTTGTAATTATGTAATTGGTTTATTGTCTAGTGGTCGACCTAATTGTTTACAGTAGAGGGTTTGCATATATAATGTAAGATCTGATTGTAGATCATTATGGTCATGGTAGAGATATATGGGAATGGGAAAGTGATGTAATGTGCAAATAATGTAATATCATTTAGGAAAAGGATTTGGTCGATCATTGGAGATTGAATTGGGTTTATGTAAGAGGATTTAGTCCTCTGGTATTGAGATTAACCAGAACTGTACTCAAGCATAGGAGATGCTAACTTTTGTAGTTCAACACTTCTCCGGATTGTAGTTCAAATTTCTATGTAGTTAATGAGACTCTTTTTGTGATGAGAAGTGTGCTATAGGCTATTGGCCTTCTTGCAAGTGCAGGGCCCTCAATTGTAATTGACATACTTACTACAAAAGTATTATCTAACTGTGGGTAGGCTTCCCACCATGGTTTTCCCCTTTACCGGGTTTTCCACATACAAATCTTGGTGTCATGTGGATGGTATTTATTTTATAATTATTGTTTATGCTTAATTATTTTAATTTCTATTCTAGTATTTGGTTTAAGCATTTCGGTATTAATGTTTTGAGTTCCAGTATTAAAGTTTTAATTGCAAATGGTTTCGATAATCTGTGACAATTGATTCACCCACCCCTCTCAATTGTCTTCTGGTTATTTGAACTGTCTAACAATTGGTATTAGAGCTTTGTTCATCTCTATAGAAATATTAACTTCTTGAGGAAGATCCTATGGTGAGTAACAGCTCAAGTTCATCTAGTTCATTTGGAGCTATCTTTTGGAGAGATATTCCTAGGCTTGATGGAACAAATTACACAGTATGGAAGATTTGCATGGAGACTCATTTGAGATGTCTTGGCAAGGCAATTTGTGAGATTACACAGAATGGTGTCACACCTCATAATCCAACATCTATAAATCCTCCTCTAGAAAACCTGGATAAGGAGCTTGAGAATGATTGGAGAGAAAGAGAAGCCCTCTTGTGTGCACTTTATGATTAGCAAATAATGGGATTAACCGAAAAAACATCTAGAAAGGCTATATGAGATAAGTTGGAGAATATTAATGAAGGTGATCCTATAGTGAAGAATGCTAAACTTGATGGTTACTGGGTGAGATATGAAAACCTGAAGATCAAAGAATATGAAAGGATTACTACATTCATGGAAAGGGTAAATGAGATTGTTATGGGAATTCAATGTTGTGGTGGAACTCTGAGAAAAGATGAAACTATTTTTAAAGTTCTGAGAGCCCTACCACTGACTTATAAAATGAAGCCTAATTCTATTAATGAGTTGAGGAAAATTGCTAATACATCTATCAACAAAGATACCTTGTTTGGGAAACTATCTGCTTTCGAGCTTGAAGAATTTGGACCTTCTGGAGCTGTGAAGACTGAACCTTCTTTTCATGCATCTACATCTACAACCAGTAAGAAAGATTGGAAAGCTTTATATGCAAAGAAATTGGAAGATATGTTTAGAGAAGATGATGATTTTGAGAAACTTGAAGCACTATTTTCTAGAGAAGTACCTAAAGGACTGGTAGGAAGTAAGTATGAAGGAAAAGAACCTTTTAAATGTTTTGCATGTAATAAGATTGGTCATTTTTCATCTAGATGTCCTGAAAGGAATTCAAGATTTGAAAAAAGAGAAAAGATCTTTTAAGCCTAACCTTGGATATCAAAACAAGTATAAGTACAGGAAAAATGGAGACAAATCATGCTACATAGCGAATGAAGATGGCATTACTGATTCTAATGATGAGCCGACAGAAGACTCTACTAGTGGTTTCAGAAATGGGAAGGAATGGGTATTCCTAGCTATCAAGGAAGATGATCTAGCACTGAAAGAGAATGTGACTAAAGAGAAGGCACTTGTTGTTAAAATTGAGGACAAGGATGAATGGGGAATTGAGATCGGTTGTTCACATCATATGACTAGAGATAAAGGGAAGTTTCTATCTTTGCAAGAATTTGATGGCGGTCTAGTTAGATTTGGAGATGACAAAGCATGTATGATCAAAGGAAAAGGAACTATATCATTGGATGATAAGAAAAAGAATAAAAATGTTTATTATATTGAAGGTTTAAGGCATAATATTTTGAGTGTAGGATACTTAGTGGATAAGGGATTTCAATTACAGTTCAAGGATGGAAAATGTAAAATCATTAACAGATCTGGTTTGGAGATTGCAACTGGTACACAGATAAAAGGTAACATATTTCATTTCAACTCTGGTGAGAAGACTTGTTTGATTACACACATTGATGTGGTTGTGGCATAAAAGGCTGTGTCATGTGAATTTTGATTGCATTGTGAAAATCAGTTCAAATAAGGCAGTTAGGGATATACCTAAGATTATGAAGCCCTATAATTTGGTATGTAAAGAATGCCAAATGGGGAAATAGGTCAGAACCTCTTTTAGGAGTATACAAGATAATTAAATGATGTTCTTGATCTTATTCATACTGATTTGTGTAGCGCTGATAGAGTTAAAAATTTTCAAGGTGATAGATATGTCATGCTAATCATTGATGATTATTCTAGAATGATGTGAGTTACTTTTCTAAAGCAGAAATCTAAGGCATTTCAAAAGTTTAAAATCCTTAAGGCTAAAGTGGAAACTTAGACAGGATTGAAGATTAAATGTTTGAGGTCAGATCGTGGTGGAGAATTCACATCCAGTGAGTTTAATAACTTTTGTGAGAAGCATGGTATAAGAAGACATTTTTTTACTCCCCAGACACCTCAGTAGAATGGAGTTGTGGAAAGGAAGAACAAAACTATCTTGGATGTTGCTAGAACAATGATGATGGAAGCTAATCTACCTCATATCTACTGGAGAGAAGTAGTGAGCACAACGGTTTATACATTCAATAAAGTATATATCAAAGGAGAAACCATTAAGACACCTTATGAATTATGGTTTGGCAATACACCTATAGTTAAGTATTTTAGAATATTTGGTAGTAAATGTTATATCAAGAAAGATGATAATATTGGAAAATTTGATCCTAGATGTGATGAAGGCATATTTCTTGGTTATTCTAATGAAAAAAAGGCATATAGATGTTATAAAAAGAGATTGAAAAGAATTGTGGACAACACTAATGTCAAAGTGGATGAGATGAATAGAAGTCAAATCAAAGTTTATGAGAAGGAACTGTCAGTGGAAATAATTATATTTGAACTGGTAGCACCTTTACCGAAACATATTGTTGAACTAGTTACTTCGGTAGTACATAGTGTTGAACCAGTTACTTTGGCAGTATCAAATAATTCTATAGTGATTGAAGCTCAGGGAAGAGGAAGAGAGAGTCAGAGGACTCCTAGGTATGTGAGATTGAATCATTCAAAAGATCAGATCATTGGAGATAAGAACAATGGAGTGATGACAATAAGAAGACTGGAAACTAATGAGGTATGTTTAATTTCACAAGTTGAACCGATATCAGTAATTGAGGTATGTAAAGATGAATATTGGTTGAAAGCTATGGAAGAAGAATTAGATCAGATTGAGAAAAATAACACATGGACTTTGGTTCCCCAGCCTAAAAATAAGAATATTATTGGAACTAAATAGGTTTTTAGGAATAAATTGAATGAGGATGGTCAAGTTATAAGAAATAAGGATAGATTGGTTTGTACAAGATATTCTCAAAATGAAGGAATTGATTATGGAGAGACTTTTGCACCAGTAGCTAGGATTGAAGCTTTAAGATTATTTATTGCCTATGCTGCTTATAAAACCTAAAAGGTTTATCAGATGGATGTTAAATGTGCATTTTTGAATGAGGATCTTGATAAGGAAGTTTATATTGAGAAACCTAATGGTTTTTCACTATCAGATGATACAAATATGGTTTGCAGGTTAAGGAAAGCTTTATATGGATTGAAACAAGCACCTAGAGCTTGGTATGCAAGGTTGGATAAATATCTTTTAAAGATTGGTTTTGCTAAGGGTAGTGCTGACAGTAATTTATATTATAAAATCACTGATGATGATATACTGATTACTGAAGTATTTGTTGATGCTATATTTTGTAGTGCAACTAACTGGAACTATACTCAGGCATAGGAGATGTTATCTTTTGTAGTTCAACACTTCTTGGGATGGTAGTCTAGATTTCTATATAGTCAGTGAGACTCCTTTTGTGATGAGCAGTGTGCTCTAGGCTATTGGCCTTCCTGCAAGTGCAATCCCCTCAGTTGTAATTTGCATACTTACTGCAGAAGTATTATCTGACTATGGGTAGGCTTCCAACTGTGGTTTTTCCCTTTACCGGGTTTTCCACGTACAAATATTGGTGTCATGTGGATGATATTTATTTTGTGGTTTTTGTTTATACTCAATTGGTTTAATTGTTATTCTGGTATTTGGTTTAAGCATTCCAATATTAATGTTCTGGGTTCTGGTATTAAAGTTTTAATTGCTAATGGTTCAGGTAATCTGTGACAACTGATTCACCCCCTCCCTCTTTGTTGTCTTCTGGTTATTTGAACTATCTAACAAGTCCTTGTCATCTGCATCCTGCATTGCACTCATGATCTGGTGTGAGTATATTCATTGTCATTCATCTCTTCACATGGTGAGTGCATCTCTATCTGGTGGGACTCCTCTTGTTCTCCATCCACACAAAATATTGGTGACTTGTAAATCCTTCTCCTCATGTGTTGATGTGAGTTAGGTAACATTATGCCTCTTCATCACAAAAAATAGCTCAACATCTTTCCCATTCACAGATATCATCATGTACCAATTGTTATATCATATCAATCTCCTGTCCATATCTTCTAGACAGATCAGACACTAACTTGTGTACTAGTGACTCAACTATGACTCCAATGGTCATTCCTTTGAATGACATTCTTCTTCTTTACTAGTTACCTGCAACACTTAGTTGACATCAGTGAATTCATGTCAACAATACTCCCATTCTGGTTGTCCTTCTATATCGGTTGACATCAATTCCAACACAATGCCAATAATCTCCCCCTTTAGCATTGATGTCAATACATGTAGTATCTGACATACTATAGAATCCTTCTCCTCCTTTGACAACAATGGCAAAGGGAACTATTAGGATATCATTCCTACTTGTATTTACTGGTCACTGATAGAAATATTTCTCCCCCTTTATCTTTACCAAATGCATCTCCTCTTTTGATACAAATTGGTATAATTTGTCAAGTTAACAACTCTTGAGATGGAGGATTCAACCATCAACTGACACCAATTGAGTATGCAAACCTTGATACAAATTGTTAAGGCTCTGAATTTGGTAGAAAGGTGTGTCAGTGTACTTGTCAGTCAGACTACATCATCTCCCCTTTGATATGTAGAAATTATTCTCACACTAATTAGCTCATATGAAGTGTTGAAGATGACATTGATACCAATTGTATCTTATTCTATTCACATAACTCTACCTTTTTGCAGACAACTCTTCTAGTGATCCAGTTGTGAATTGAATTGGATGGATATTGAAATGTATCACAACCCTAGACACTTCCAAAAATACCATCGTATGGGCACAACCATAGACACTTGCACACCCTCTATGTCCAACAAGTCTGATACACATTAGCAAAAATGGTTGTAAACTCCCCCTAAGTCATACATCTCAGGTTCATATTATCGTTCAAGTCCAAAACTGGGGCTCTAATCAACTCTATATACTAGTTGAGCTAGGCATATGTGGTCATCTGATGATCTTTCATCTCCATCATAACCACCATAGCCTATGACATGATCAAGAATATACACAATTTCATACAATGTCATCGTCATTCCAAGAGTTAAACTTATTAGCCCCAAAGATATGCATGCATGCATAATCAATAATCGGGCTATCATATGTCATTCAGGTCTTCATCAACACCACTTGAGACATAAATTCACATTTCATTTTACTAGGGATAATGCAATGATCTTCAACGTCATTGTCTTATATAACCTGCAAGTACATGTTAGCATTCATGTATGTAACATCATGAACATACCGGTTTCCTATACCGGTCCATCATCACTATCGGAGCCCCTTCCTGTAACTCTTGACATTTTGTGTCACAATGCATCTAATTTTAATTATTAATCTCCATTCATTGACACATGCAGTAGTGATCTAACTTTGATCTATAGGTGTGTAGCCAAGACAACTACTACACACACTTCTCATTTCCATACTTCATACTGACAACATCTTGTCCTTCCAAGTGCCCTTCTTCACTGAGGGGGTGAATGATCTAGTCAATATGTTACTCCCCCTAATTTCCTACATATCCTTTAGGCCTTATGAGATATTCCCCATGCATTGAATGTATAGTGTTGGTCCATGGTTGCATCCTCTTGCTTCTTCCTCCATACCTTCTTGGTCTCATTCTTCTTCCCATTTTCAGACTTGGGAGCAAGTCTTACATTTTTCTGCTGATGGGTCCTTTCATTTCAAGACACTTCATCACAACCGGAAGCAATGCTATAGTGGCACATAACATCCATCCCAACTTCATGATTGGCGAATCTCTTAGCATACCAGTTTGACCATCTTCTTCTGGTCATGTTGTTGTGACTCACAACTAAAACCACTGGACCTCTTTATCCTGCAAGGACATTTATTCTTTGGCTCCATGTAGTTCTTTGACTTCCATATGATTTGTATTCATTTATGTGTTGAGCATAGTTGCTATACTGGCTTCCATGTGACCGCAAATTCCTCCTCCTACTTTCAAACTCTCTATGGCCAATTCCATTGCAGTTATAGCAGACATTATTTGCATAGCCAGGAGAGGGGATATGCATATATCTATTCATGTATACATTTTTCCCATATGCATGATTTATATGAGATCCCAGATTAATTCTTCTAGGTCCCTTTATACATTCTTCTTCCTTACGGCCATGACCATTACATGCAAAACAATAATGGGAGAAGGAAAGTTTCTAACTTACAAACTTATTGTGCCATGCATGGAGAGATCTTATTAGTCTAACATCTCCATTTCTCCTACTCTGAGGAAGGATCTTGGGTTGTCTATTCCTTGCATTTTGTCCATCTGGTCCTTCCATCTTCCACACTTGTCTTGTCATGTGGGCGGTAGCATTTCTTTGTCTTCTACTCGTAGGATGTCTTCTTTGTTGTCTTCTCATGTTCTTTCTCTTAGTGAAGCTATCTTCTCCTATTTTCCCTTTTCCTTTGGGATCTGCATTGTCCCTCCTTGTTGCACCGATCTTCATTTTAGCATCAAGTCCTCACGGGTTGTATCTAGGTCAACCTTATTTCATGGTGCACTTTGTTCTATAAAGGTGTGGTCCTTATTATCTCCATTAGAGGAGAAAAATTGAATGTCCTTGTGAGAGACATCCTCACTTGTAGAGCATTCACCGGCAACATATCCTAATCTTTCGGTATACTTGGTGTGTTTTTGTTTACTCAACATTTTGTCCAAGGCCTCAGTGTTGCCATCATAACGGATCCTTACCTTGAGCTCATTTTCACACTCCTCAAGGTCTTTCTTGATGCTCTCTATTTCTCCTTTTAGGTCCTGACATTATTTGTCCTTTGTCTCCACTTCTACTTGGAGATCCTCACATCTTCTCTCCTTAGCATCAAAGGTTGATTTCAACTCACTAGTGAATCCTTTTACCTCTTCTAGTTGAGATGTCAATATGAAGATATTATTATTTGATTATTCAAGGCATATTCTCAATTGACTGCATTCTTCATGAACTGAAAATTTGTACCTTTTAAATTCCTTTTTGACATTTTGCAGCTCTTCTAGTGCACTTATTAGTTCACATTAAGGATCTACTTCAGCTTCATCTTCATTATCACTCCCAAACACATCTTGGTGGTAGGAGTGATCTACATGATTACTCTCTGATATGTGCCTCTCATCTTCTAATTCTTGATCCATAAAGAGGTGAGTTTCCTCTTCATCATTTCTTCTACCACTAACAAATTTTCCTTCATCATCTACACACACATGCTTCATCCCTTTTCTTGTTTCCACAAACTGATTTTGTAGTGCAAGGTTCATTGCCATACAGTTTCTTCAATATATCCCATAGGCTTTTAGCACATCTACATTTTTCCACTTGTGAGGAGACATCACCAGATAGCACACTGAGTATGACCTTCATTGCTACTTCATTGCACCAGTTTCTTCTTTCTTTACCTGAATTGGTGGGAGGACAGCCCTTTCTAGGGAAGCCATTAACAACAAACATTCAGACATCATACACTAGAGAGGAAAAAAATTTCTTCCATTCTACAACTCCAAATGGAATAATTTGAACCATAAAAAAATGGAGCAGGGATTGACACTAGACAAACCATTGTCTCCATAATCCATAATCTACCCAAGCTAGAGAATTCTTATCAACCGATAACCTAGGCTCTAATAACAATTGTTAGACACAATTTACCACTTAGAGGGCAGTGAATCAATGGTTCTCAATCTTTTCCATTTAAATATCCTATGTGTGCATATCGGTTATCATATCTAACTCAATGCAAACTTATCAATTGGTGGGGAGACTAATCAAAGCTGCATTCACACACAAAGGAACATCACATAACATCAACATATACGAGGAAAACCCAAGATGGGAAAAACCTCAGTGAGAAATGTTGTTGGAGACTACTACTCCAATCCACCCTCATAATCAATCAATGATTACAATGTTTTGGGCACCAACCCAAGGAGCTACAACCCCTGCACTGAGCTACAACTCAGTGAATACAAAACATAGTCATTTACAAGTTAATAACCTTGTTAAAAATAGATTTTGTAACACTTCTGAAAATCTCTCTATTGGATCTCTTGTGTAATTCACTGTATGTTCTCTACCTCACCCTCTCACTGCTACAACCTTATCAATTCATCCTGCTCTCCTTCTCCACCGGTTTTGTTTCTCTGTCAGTTCTCTTTGCTGGTTGCCTCTTCTCTCAACTACTTTGCTGCTCTCCACCACCGGTCTTGGTAACTTAGCTAGATATCTACCATCTGATACCTATTGGTCCTCAACTTCCCTTCTCTACAATCTGCTATAGCTCTTCTATGCTGATTTGGTCACCCCTAGTTGCCTTGCTCTTGCCGGTTGAACACTTCTACCTAATTCTCTCTCACACTCAGTCTTTACTCTAACTCTCAATGATAACTTGACTAATTTTCTCTCTTTTGCAGCAACAACACTGTCTCTTTAAACAACATCAATAATATCTTTGGGTCACATTCTTATAGCAAGATTTTCCTGCCAAGATGTGAGTTTGAACCTGGCACCTTTAAAGTTTCTTCCACTAATCATGAGGCACATTGAATCAAATCAGATTTCATTTAATCTGATGTCTAAGACAACTATCTGCATGTCACCGCCATTAATGTTCCTTCCAAAACATGTTTTCTATGTTTAGAAAACATGCACAATCAGTCAGTGAGACACAAGTTCAATCATCATTAATGGTTTACAAATTTCATCACAAACCTCATCCTGCACCTGAACACTATGCATCGATCACCTTAGTTTGACCTTTCTCAATCTGCACACCTCTACAATGCCTCTACAACACCTCCCATAATTTACGGGGTCTACAATTAATGTCAACCAACTCTCTAACAACTTCATCAGTGTACACTCCATCTATCGCTACATGCATGTCCACCACCTTGACTCCACATGGCATCTTTGTCGACACCTAGCTTAGCTTGGTCCTATTTATTATTTTAGATAGGATAACGGACCAAATAGTCAATCGGTTTGTATTTTCTATTAGTTCACTAACCCTATCGGTATCTCACACTTTATAGATTAACCTTCATGTTTGCACTTTGCTAATCTTCCAATGAAACCCCTTAGCTGGTCGCCAGACATGTCTATCCATAGTATGCACATTCTCATCAGGTAGGAGCACATCGCTTAGCCTCTTTGCTTCCTTACTAGTTCTTATGCTCATGGGTAGACATCCCGATGGCACCTTGTCAGCAACCTTCGAATAATACCAACTATGGCATCTACATACTAGTCATATACTCTCTCTACAGGTCCTCCACATGTCCTTCTTCACCATTAGACCAGACATCATCTTAGCCAGTTTGTTAAGGTGACAAAACCATCACTCTTCATTTGTTCTATTAACTCAACAGCCTTCTCTGTTGGTCCAATGCATATCCCTATTTTCATGCACTTGAGGCATCCTTTTGTTTCACCAGTTAGATCCAGTGAGAGCCTTCAAACACCCACCTTTACCTCATCTTCCTTATCTCACAGAACTATGATGCATACTATGCATAATAGGAGATAAGCTCCACCTACCAATTGGAGTGAGTCCTTGTCATCTACATCCTGCAATGTACTCATGATCTGGTGTGGGTATATTCACTGTCAGTCACCTCTTTACATGGTGACTGCATCTCTATCTGGTGGGAGTCCTGTTGTTCTGCATCCACACAACATAGTGGTGACCTATACATCCTTCTTCTCCTGTGTTGATGTGAGCTAGGTAACATTATGCCTCTTCATCATAAACAACAACTCAACATCTTGCCCATTCATAGATGTCATCATGTACCCATTGTTATATCATACCGGTCTCCTGTCCATATATTCCACATAGGTTAGACACTAACTTGTGTACCGATGACTCAATTGTGACTCCAATAGTCATTCCTTTGAATTCCATTCTTCTTCTTTACCGGTGACCTGCAACACTTAGTTGACATCAATGATTTCATGTCAACAATACTCCCATACCATTTGTCCTTCTATACCCATTAACATCAATGATAACACAATGCCAACAATCTCCCCCTTTGGCATTGATGTCAACACATGTAGTATTGGACATACTAGAATCCTTCTACCCCTTTGACAATAATGGCAAAGGGAACTGCCAGGATATCATTTGTCCTTGTATTACCATTCACTAATAGAAATATTTCTCCCCCTTTATGTTTATCAGATGCATCTCCTCTTTTGATACCAATTGGTAGAATATCTCAAGTTAAAACTCTTGAGATGGAGGACTCAGCCATCAACTAACACCAATTGAGTATGTAAATCTTGATACAGATTGTTAAGGCTCTCAATTTGGCAGAAAAGGTGTGTTAGTGAATACTACTTACTTTCTGGTCAAACTGCATGATCTCCGCTTTGATATGTAGAAGTTATTCTAACCCCAATTAGCTCATATCAAGTGTTGAAGCTGACACTGATACCAATTATATCTTCTCCTATGTAGTTAACTCTCTATTTTTGCAAACAACTCTACCAGTGATCCAGTTGTGAATTCAATTGGATAGTCATTGAAATATCTCGTAACCTTGGACACTTCCAAAAACACCATCATACCGGTACAGCCATAGACACTTGCACACCGTCTATGTCCAACAATTTTGATACACATCAGAAAACATGGTTGTCAACTCCCCCTAAGTCATACATCTCAGGCTCATATTGTCGGTTAGTTTCAAAAAGGGGGCTCTAATCAACTCTACATACCAATTGAGTTGTGCATATGTGGTCATCTGATGATCTTTCAGCTCCATCATATCCACCAGAGCCTATCACATGATACATAATGTACACAATGCCATACAATGTCATGATCATCATGTCAAGAGTTAAACTAGTTAGTCTCAAAGATATGCATGCATGCATAATCAACAATCAGGCCATTATATGTCATTGAGGTCATCATCAACACCACCTAAGACATAACTTCCCATTCTATATTACCGGGACTAATGCAATGATCTCCAACCTTATTGTCTTACATAACCTATAAGTACCAATTAGGATTCATGCATGTAACATCCTTCACATACCAGTTTACTGTACCAGTCCATCATCACTATCGGAGTCCATTCCTATAACCCCTAACATTTTGTGTCACTATGCATCTAATTTCAATTGTTAATCTCCATTTATTAACACATGAAGTAGTGATCCAACTCTGATATGTAGGTGTGTATCCAAGTCAGCAACTACACAGACTTATCTTCTCATTTCCATCCTTTATACCAAAAACATCTTGTCCTTCCAAGTGCCCTTCTTCCCTAAGGGAGTGAATGATCTAGTCAATATGTTACTCCCCCTGAGGTTCTGCATCTCCTTTAGGCCTTAGGAGATATCACCTGTGCATTGAATGCACATTGTTGGTCCATGGTTGCATCCTCTTGCTTCTTCCTCCATACCTGCTTGTTCTCATTCTTCTTCCCATTTTTTAGACTTGGGAGCAGGTCTTCCTTGCTTTTGTTGATGGGTCCTTTCATTTTCAGACACTTTATCAAAACTAGAAGTAGTGTTATAGTAGCACATAACATCCATCCCAACTTTATGATTAGGGAATCTCTCAACATACCAGTTTGACCATCTTCTTTTGGTGATGTTGTTGTGAATCGAAACCAAAATCGGTGGACCTCTTGATCCTACAGGGACATTTCTTCTTTGGTTCCATGCAGGTCTCTAACTTCCATATGCTCTATATTCATTTATGTGTTGAACATAGTTTCTATACTGGCTTCCATATGACTGCAAGTTCCTCCTCCTAGATTCAAACTCTCCATGCCCAATTCTATTGCAGTTATAACAGACATTAGTTGCATAACTGGGAGAGGGGATATGCATGTATCTACTCCTGGATACATTTTTTTCATATACATGATTTCTATCAGATCCTAGATTAATCTTTCTAGGTCCCATTCTATATTCTTCTGCCCTATGAACGTTACCATTACATGCAAAGCAATAACCAGAGAAGGAAGCTTTATAACTTACAAACTTATTTTGCTATGCATGGAGAGATCTTACCAGTTTGACATCTCCATTTCTCCTTCTCTGAGGATGGATCCCAGGTTTTCCATTTGTTTTCATTTCCTCCATCTGGTCCTTTTATCTTTCACACCTATCTTGTCATGTGGGTGGTAGCATTTCTTTGTCTTCTTTGTTGTCTTCTCTTGTTATTTCTTCCAGTGAAGCTATGTTCTCCCATTTTCCCTTTTCTTTTGGGATCTGCCTTGTTCCTCCCTCTTCTTGCACTGATCTTCATTTTTAGGCTCAATTCCTCACTGGTTGTAGCTAGGTCAGCCTTCTTTCTTGGTGCACTTCATACTATAAAGGTCTGACCCTTGTTATCTCCATTAAAGGAGACAAACTGAATGTCCTTATGAGATACATCCTCACGTGTGGAGCATTCATCGACATCATATCCTAATCCTCAGGTACCCTTGGTGTGGTTTTATTTACTCAATAGTTTGTCAAAGGCCTCAATGTTGCAATCATACCAGATCCTTACCTTGAGCTTAATTTGACATTTCTCAAGGTCTTTCTTGATGCTCTCCATTTATCCTTTTAGGTCTTGAAATTCTTTGTCCTTTTTGTCCACTTCTAGCTGGATTCTTACATCTTCTCTTTTTAGCATAAAGATTGAATTCAACTCACTAGTGAATCCTTTTACCTCTTCTAGTTGAGATGTCAATATGCATATATTATTATTTGATTCTTCAAGGCATATTCTCAATCAGCTACATTCTTCATGAACTGAATATTTGTACCTTTTATATTCCTTTCTAACATTTTGCAGCTCTTCTAGTGCACTTACCAATTCACATTCAAGATCTACGACTTCATCTTCATTATCACTCCCAAACACTTCTTGAAAGGTAGGACCGATCTGGATGATTACTCCCTGATGTGTTCCTCTCATCTTCTGATTCTTGAGCCATAAAGAGGTGAGTTTCCTCTTCATCATTTCTACTACTACTACTAACAGATTTTCCTTCATCATCTACACACACATGCTTCATCCCTTTTCTTGTTTCCACAAATCGATTCTGTAGTGTAAGGTTCATTTCCATACAGTTTCTTCAATCTATCCCATAGGCTTTTAGCACATCTGGATATGTCCACTTGTGAGGAGACATCATCAGATAGCCCACTAAGTATGGCCTTCATTGCTACTTCATTACACTAGTTTCTTCTTTCTGCACCTGAATTGGTGGGAGGACAGCCCTTGCTAGGGCAGCCATTAACAACAAACATTCAGACATCATACGCTAGAAAAGAAAAATTAAATTCCATTCTACAATTGCAGATGGAATAATTTGAACCATCAAAAAATGGAGCAGGGATTAACACTAAACAAACCATTGTCTCCATAAGCCATAATCTACCAAAGCTAGAGAAAGCTTATCAACCGGGAACCTAGTCTCTAATACCAATTGTTACGCAAAATTTACCACTCAGAGGGGGGTGAATTAATGGTTCTCAGTCTTTTTCCTTTAGCTATCTTATGTTTGCATATCAGTTATCAAATCTAACTCAATGGAAACTTATTGGTTTGTGGGGAGACTAATAAAAGACACATTCACACATAAAAGTACATCACATAACATCTGCATATATGAGAAAAACCCAATATGGGAAAAACCTCAGTGAGAAATGTTGTTGGAGACTACCGATCCAGTCTAGCCTCACAATCAATCTCTAATGACAATTTATTGGGCACCAACCCAAGGAGCACCAACCCTTGATTTTAGGATGTCAACCCAAGGAGCACCAACCCAAGGAGCTACAACCCCTGGATCGAGCTACAACTTAGTGAATACAAAACATAATCATTTACAAGTTAATAACCTTGTTAAATATGGATTTTGTAACACTTCTGCAAATCTCTCTATTGGATCTCTTGTCCAATTCACTGTTTGTTCTCTACCTCACCCTCTCATTACTACAACCTTATCGATTAAGGCCTGCTCTCCTCCACTGGTTCTATTTATTTGTTAGTTCTCTCTGTTGGTTTCCTCTTCTTTCAACTACTTTTCTGCTCTCCACCACCGGTCTTGGTAACTTAGTTAGATATCTACCATCTAATACCTATTGGTCCTCAACTTCCCTTCTCTACAATCTGCTATGGCTCTTCTCTGTTGATTTGGTCACCCTCGGTTGCCTTGCTCTTACCAGTTGAACACTTCTACCTAATTCTCTCTTACACTTAGTCTCTACTCTAACTCTCAATGAGAACTTGACTAATTTTCTCTCTTTTGCAGCAGAAACACTATCTCTTTCAGCAACATCAACAATATCTTTGGCTCTCATTCTTATAGCAAGATTTTCCCGCCAAGATGTGAGTTTGAAATTGGTGCCTTTAAAGTTTCTTCCACTGATCATGAGGCACATCTAATCCAATCAAATTAAATTTGATCCAATCTCCAAGACAACCATCTGCATAGCACCGCCATTAACGTACCTTCCAAAACATGTTTTCTATGTTTAGCAAACACGAATAGTCAGTTGGCGAGACACAAGTTCAATCACCATTAATGGTTTGCAAATTTCATCACAAATGTCATCCTGCACCTAGATACTATGCATTGATCACCTCAGTTTGACCTTCCTTGATCTACACACCTCTGCAACGCCTCTACAACAACTCCCATTATTTATGAGGTCTACAATTAATTTCAACCAAATTTGTAACAACTTCATTAGTGTACACTCCATCTATCACTACATGCATGTTCACATCCTTGACTCTACGTGGCATGTTTGTTGACACCCAGCTTAGCTCAGTCCTATTAGTCAGTTTAGATAGGATCACCGACCAAACAGTCAACTAATCCTTCTTTTCTGCCCGTTCACGAACCCTATTGGTAGCTCACACTTTACCGATTAACCTTCATGTCTGCACTTTGTTGATTTTCCAGTGAAACCCCTTAACCAGTCGCCAGACATGTCTGTCCATAGCATGCACATTCTCATCAGGTAGGAGCACATCACTTAACCTCTTTGATTCCTTACCAGTTCTCATGCTCATGGGTAGCCATCCTAATGACATCGTATCATCAACCTTCGAATAATACAAACTATGGCATTTGTATACTAGCCACATAATCTCTATGCAGGTACTCCACATTTCCTTCTTCACCATCAGACCAAACATCATCTTAGCTAGTTTGTTAAGGTGACAAAACCATCACTCTTCATTTGTTCTAGCAACTTAACATGCCTTCTCTATCCTTCCAATGCATATCCCTAATTTCATGCACTTGAGGCATCCTTTTGTTTAATTGGTTAAATCTGGTGAGAGCCTTCAAACATCCACCTTTTCCTCATCTTCCTTATCTCATGGAACTAAGATGCACACTATGAATAATAGGAGATAAGCTCCACCTACTAGTGGGACTGATTCCTTGTCATCTACATCCTGCAATGCACTCATGATCTAGTATGGGTATATTCACTGTCATTCATCTCTTCACATGGTGACTGCATCTCTATCGGGTGGGAGTCCTATTGTCCTACATCCACATAGCATACCGGTGACCTATACATCCTTCTCCTCCTGTGTTGAGGTGAGTTAGGTATCATTTTTCCTGTTCATCACAAACAATAGCTCAACATCTTTCCCATTCATAGATGTCATCATGTACTAGTTGTTATATCATATCGGTCTCATGTCCATATCTTCGACACAGGTGAGACACTAACTTGTGTACTGGTGATTGGATTGTGACTCCAATGGTCATTCCTTTGAATGTCATTCTTCTTCTTTACTGGTGACCTGCAACACTTAGTTGACATCAATGACTTCATGTCAACAATACTCCCATACTCGTTGTTCTTCTATACTGGTTAACATCAATGACAACACAATGCCAACAAACTCCCCCTTTGGCATTGATGTCAACACATGTAGTATTTGACATACTAGAATCCTTCTCCCCCTTTGACAATAATGGAAAAGGGTACTTTCAGGATATCATTCCTCCTTGTATTTACCATTCACTGACATAAATATTTCTCCCCCTTTATCGTTATCAGATGCATCTCCTCTTTTGATACCAATTGGTAGAATTTCCCAAGTTACAACTCTTGAGGAGGACTCAACCATCTACTAACACCAATTGAGTATGTAAAGCTTGATACAAATTGTTAAGGCTCTCAATTTGGCAGAAAAGGTGTGTCAGTTAATACTGCTTACTTACCTGTCAGACTGCATCATCTCCCCTTTGATATGTAGAAGTTATTCTAAGCCCAATTAGCTCATATCAAGTGTTGAAGCTAACACTGATACCAATTGTATCTTCTCCTATGTAGGTAAATCTCCCTTTTTGCAAACAACTCTACCAGTGATCTAGTTGTGAATTCAATTGGTTAGACATTGAAATGTCTCACAACCCTGAACACTTCCAAAAAGACCATCATACCGGTACAACCATAGACACTTGCACACCCTCTATGTCCAACAATTTTGATACACATCAAAAAACATGGTTGTGAACTCCCCTGAGTCATACATCTTAGATTCATATTATTGGTCGGTTTCAAAACTAGGGCTCTAATCAACTCTATATACTGGTTGAGCTGTGCATATATGGTCATTTGATGATTTTTTACCTCCATCATATCCACCAGAGCCTATGACATGATCCATAATGTACAGAATACCATACAATGTCATCATCATGTCAAGAGTTAAACTGGTTAGCCCCAGAGATATCCATGCATGCATAATCAACAATCGGGCCATTATATGTCATTCAAGTCTTCATCAACACCACCTGAGACATAACTTCCCATTCTATGTTATCAGGGATAATGCAATTATCTCCCACCTCATTGTCTTACATAACCTACAAGTACCTATTAGCATTCATTCCTGTAACATCCTACACATACCAGTTTCCTTTACCGGTCCATCATCTCTATCGGAGCCCTTTCTTGTAACTCCTGACATTTTGTGTCACTATGCATCTAATTTCAATTGTTAATCTCCATTCATTGACACATACAGTAGTGATCCAACTTTGACATGTAGGTGTGTAACAAAGTCAGCTACTACACACACTTATCTTCTCATTTCCAGCCTTCATACTTGTTGGGACTCCTAAAATTTGAGGAATTTGAGAGGCCCATTTCAAATTCTTGCATCTGCACTTTTAAAAGACCACCCACTAAATCAACCTAAGAGGCCTACTTTGAGGGCATGAGAAATGCAGCCCAGTGATTGTTATGAGAAAAAAACTTGGGAAATGTGTCGTACATCTTGCATTTATCCCATGCAATTGGTTTAATGTCCCAAAAGTTAGTTTAGATGTGTTTGTGAGGAACCCATTTGGAGGGGTTCACCCAAATCTGCATTTTGCACATTTGCAGATTTTATCAAATGACTGACTTTGAGTTGTTATATTTTATGCCCAGATCCATTTGCTATGTGTTCAGTTTGAATCCCGCACCAATCCGTTTGATTAGTTTTCGAAGGCCATCTAATTTGCATTTTTTGGAAATTTGGAAGTAGTGTTTTCTCAAAAACACTAAACAGTCAATTTTGAGTGCCTGCATCTTTGACCCAGTTGGGTGTCATGAATAAATTCACATTTCCATTTATTGAAATCATATACATGATGCTCCATCTGTATATTTGGGTCCCAGTCAATCCGTTTGACCTATTTGCAAAGCCTAGTTTAAAAGCAATTTATTCAATTTTTCTACACTTTCTGTGTTACATCTATCAAGTGGCTATTTTCAAATTGTTATATCTTTTGCCTCATCTGTTGTCAAGACAAAATGATCATTTCATCTTTTTCATGGTCCCTCAAAGTAAACATACCCAGGATGTTGACTTCTTAGAACGTGATTTGGTATTTTTAGCAAAGGTGTTTGATCAAGTTTGCACAATGATTTGATAGTGTTCAGTTGCAGATAGAATTAATTGGTCAACTTCGAGCATTAAAATCTTTGAACGCGGGATTCTTCATGAGGAATTCTTTTGCAATTTGAATGTCAATATGCCAAATAGTATGCCCTCTAGTGGGCAAGGTACAAAAAGGTGTTTTGATCAGTTTTTGAAATGCCTATTGAGGGTTATTCATGTCTTTTGGGCACATTTGTTAGGTAAGTGCACATCTGCATCTAATTGTTTTCAAATACACAGTAAAGTTTCCTAGAAGGCATTTTGGAGGTCATTTGTTTCAAAACAAAAACAAAAATTAGTCAGACCCACTTTGGGGCCCGAACTGACTTTTAACTCCATGATGTCCTTTGAGGAAGAGTTGAAGTTGTTTATTTCAAATCATATATATATATATATATGATTGAAATATAATGAAGGCGTATAATATTCTACCAAATTTGAATATGTTAGTTCCTACCTTGATAAGTAAAGGAATAGAATTTTTGTCAGCAACTCTATCCATATCAAATGGTGTTCCCATTAAGCCAATGCCAACAAAAATAACAAATGGTGTGTCAGAGGTATTGAAGGATTTTGAAGGGAAGGCTTTCATATATGAATACAAATATGATGGGCAATGGGCTCAAATTCACATGCTAGTGGATGGTAAAATACAAATATTCTCTTGTAATTGTGAAGTTTCCTCTTCAAGATTTGCAGATGTGGTTGAGATTGTGCAAATGGAAAATAATTGTTGGCTCTTTCTCTTTGTGAAAGGCAAAATTGTTTAAAGGAGATTTTCACCAATGAGAAACTAAGGCATCTAAGACATGTAAATGAGATACTTGTTGATGGCATTAGATATTTTCAAGAAAATGCATATAGGCAGGTGTGAAGCCAGTTTCCTCCCTATTGCAAGCTGGAGGATGTCGTGTTTTGCATCAAAGAGAGTGAGGTAAGTGGAGTCAGACAGGGAATGGGGAAGTCATGGCTAAGGTCATTCATCTCTATTTGGTATTCACCACAATAACAACAATGGCTACTCAAAAGAGTGCAAGGAGTGCCCGTGATGCTATGACCCCTCTTGTAAATATGTCCTATCAAGAGCAACCTCATCTATGTAATTGGTTTTATCCACAAGAGTAGGATTTGACCGCTGAAGAACCATAGGCACGAATAATAGTAAAAGGATTTAGTCCACCATGGACATCATAAAACACAAAACTTCCACTACATGTTCCTACAGCTAGTGTCAATCCACCATCTTTGTTTTTTAAGATGAAAAGGCAAACAAATGGTTGATTAAGTCGCTACCATGCACAAGTTATCAACAATAAGAGAGAAATGCAATAGAAGAAAGTCAAACCTCGGTTGCCTACAAGCATGGGTTACATAAAGTATGATGGATGTGCTGAGTCACCAAATAACTACCCCAGTGATCTCATCTTCATGCAACAACGCTCAGTGCCATTTCATCCTGGGTTTTCAAAGAAGACAAACCTTATTTTCTAGAGAACCATAAACCCATCTCAGTTGATCCATGGGAAGGTAATGGTGGAACTCAATGGGATGATGGAGCTTACTCAAGTGTTAGGAAGATAATACTACCCCATGCAGATGTTATAGATTCTATTAAGATTGAGTATGACAGAGATGGTGATGTTTTTTGGTCTGAAAGACATGGTGGAATCTAGTAAGAGGCTGTATAAACCTTCAAGAAAATTGCCAGGCATCGCAGCAATATGTGGAGGCAGTGCCAAGCATGGGCAATTCAAAAAACATTATCCCACATTCACTATGGGTTAAACTACTTTATGATTTAAATTAAAAGGTGCACACATACTAAGTAACAAAAGTTAGTGGCTTTGTGGAGCATGTGAAAGAAGGGCAACTTGATGACCGATGGGCCTAGGTGAGCACACATCTTTAGGCAACCATATTTTGTGACAAAGAGGTGAGTTAATGGGCATACAGGTTGGAGATGATCTGATGGTTGTTGTTGGACCGCGATGGGAAGCTGCTCACCAGTTACCCATCGCAACTTGGCAACAAGGTACCAAACACACATTGGTGGGTCTGCGCTCAAGTGAGTTGGCAAGTTAGGTGGTGGCTAGGTGGATTCATGTACGAATCAAGAAATGACATGTTGTGGGACTGGCAAAAAAATCAAAGTTAAACATATAGTTTAAAGATGCAAAAATTTAAATGATTGGCTGTAGAGAGAGATTAATGGTTGATGGGTTATTTTTTACCCAAATATAGACATATTATATGTCATTGGAAAGCTCTCAAAATGAGGAGTTCATTTTTACAATCAATTTCAACACATGTAAGTTATTTTGAAAGAAATTTCAAAGGGAATGATGCAAATAATGTTTCTCAATTAGAAATAGGCCATTTTCAGTAGGCCAAGTGTTTGAGCAACAGATGGTAGAAGGAGTGGGACACTTGTCAATTGCACATGGAATTTGAAATTATTACTTCTCTTTATCTTTTGTTTTCTTCTCTTTTGTAAGGGTTCCAATTTTTGGAGAATTTCTCCAAGGGAGATTTCCAAGAGGGGTTCTAGTATGATGCATTTAATTTTCTCAGTTGTAATTGGTCATTGAATAGATACATTTTGCAGAATGTTTATTAGTTGTAGGTCACATATATGTAGGGCATATATATAGGTTCATTTGATTATCTTTCAGGCATTTCTCCATTTTCAATAAATTCAATTTTCAAGGGATTTTGAATTTATCCTCTCCAAGGGAGACTGTAATTCCTATTTATGGTAAAAATGGAAACAACAACATTGAAAGACTAAATAGATTCAACCACAAAACCCTAGCCTAACAAAAACAAAGATCCACCATAACATATGAAGATTACCTAAGACAATGCAAATCAAATGAAATCACAAAGATTATACCATCACATGTCCAATAGGGTTTGGATCTCCATTCTTCCTATCTCCATTGATCTTGCTTGATATATCTGCTCTCAGATTTTATGTCTACGCAAGAGCTCAACAAAGAATGGAAATGTGCTTGTAAGTAGGCTTGATCGCATATGAAAGATCAAAAGTGTAGTTGGATAGAATGATTAGTTGATTAGGGTTAATAATGAAGGAAGCATCTCCTTATATAGAAGACACTATAAGAAATGGAGGGATAAGATTGAGGGGTGTAAAAGATAAATGGTCAGCTAGGATTAGAGGGTAGGTAGAGGAAATAAGAAAATAATGAGAGGGTAGGTAGTGTAGGAATAAAGAGATGAATGTCATGTGTCATAGGTAGAAAAGGCTAATGAATTAATTAAATAAATAAAGATTCAATTAATTAATAGAGGAAGTGGGATCAATTAAATAAATAAGATATTTATTTAATTTAGGAAAAGGGATAATTTAAATAAATAAAAGTATTTATTTAAATGAGAAATAAGGCTAGAAGAGGGTAAATGAATTAAGTAAATAAATAAAGATCTATTTAACTAATAGAAGAATTAGTCTAAAAATAATTAAATAAATAAATATATTTATTTAATTAGATAGGACAATTTTAGGTGTCTACAATTCATGTTCTTAGGAATCTTTTACAAAAGGGATTTTAAATTCTATGAGCAGAAATTGTGAATTTGAATTTATGTTTGGATATGTATGATATTTTGATTGAAGTTTAGAATGTATTAATGTCACGCATTAATACAGGGACATCTTTTAGTGGATCTCATGTCCAGCTTGGATTTTATTTGTACCTATTTGTATTGACTCTATGCCTAGATAGAGGCACTGATCTGTTACAGTTAGAAGTTACTTGCAGAAATTTAAAATAAAAAATAAAAATATCTTTTTGTTTTTTGTTTTGTGCTAGTGTTCCATCCATCTCATGTTCAAACATTGTTGAGCTGTAAGTGTAGATCTATCCCATCTACAGTACCCTCCTTGTTTTTGAACCTTTAATGAGATCTATCTTCTTTTGTCATGTTGTCATGTGTGTAATGGGTCTAATTCTATGCATCAAAGGTACATCCACCTAGTTTTTGCAAAGCCTGAAGAGTAGAAGGATTTTTATCCTTGTCATGTTGTCTAAGTCCTAAAGTTCTTCATTGTTTGAAACTGGCTATTTCATAGATCAATTGTAGGTGAACTTGGGTTAACCTGTTTTGGTGAATAACAATACCGAAAACATCATGTCCTTCCAAGTGCCCTTCTTCACTAAGGGAGTGAATGATCTAGTCAATATGTTACCCCCCCTAAGGTTTTGCATCTCCTTTAGGCCTTATGAGATATCACCTGTGCATTGAATGCATAGTGTTGGTCCATGGTTGCACCCTCTTGCTTCTTCCTCCATACCTACTTGGTCGCATTGTTCTTCCGATTTTTAGACTTGGGAGAAGGTCTTACCTGCTTCTATTGATGGGTCCTTTCATTTCTAGACACTTCATCACAACTGAAAGCAGTATTATAGTAGCACACAACATCATTCCCAACTTTATGATCGGGGAATCTCTTAACATGCCGGTTTGACCATCTTCTTCTGGTGATGTTATTGTAACTGGCAACCAAAACCGGTGGACCTCTTGATCCTATAGGGATATTTGTTCTTTGGTTCCATGTAGGTCTCTAACTTCCATATGCTCTATGTTCATTTCTATGTTGAGCATAGTTGCTATATCGGCTTCCATATGACTGCAAGTTCCTCCTCCTGCATTCAAAATATCTATGGTCAATTCCATTGTAGTTATAAAAAACATTATTTTCATAACCGAGAGAGGGGATATGCATGTTGTAGCATCGTAAATTGTACGCACTCGCTAGGGTGGTACAATTTCACACCTAGTTTAGCACCCGCCTTAGTGCATTTTACATTCAGCATTGCATTTCTCCTTTAGCACTTAATTAATCAAATTAATTAGGTCTAAGGTCCTATTTCATCATTCTCTACATCATAAAGTTGGGCCCTTTCACTAAAGCGCGCCCTTCGCATTTTATTCCTCCAATACACCACTTAATCAAAAACCCTAATTAAGTCCTATTTCGAACTTGGGGGCTTGGTTTCGGGGTCAAAACATCTCGAAATCACCTGTAACTTTGGGATTCTCTCTAAAATCATCATATCCGACGGCCCTGAAAAATTGGTGAAAAGTTGTCGGGACCGTGGCGCCCGAAGTGGACATGGTCCCGGACATTTTTCCCGAAATTTTGGGAGCACGATCCAATCATAAAATAAAGCCTAACCCCAAGAAATTGGCATGATATTCAATCTCTAGGTCGGCCAAAAGATGAATTTGCAATCTAGGGTTTCCTACATAAGAGCTCTCTTTCTTCATTGGAGGGGATCCGATTTTTGTTTTCAGGGACTTCATATGCAGCGAAAGAGCAGATCTTGGAAGACTTCAACAACATTCAATATCATTCTATCAACCATCTATCAAATTCATTCATCCACTTAGGGCTTGGAAGACATTGAATAACAATAGGAGATTACCGACTGAAGATTGGCTTGTACTCCTCCCTTGAGGGTTGGGTATGATTTCATGTTGTTTTCATGTCTTTGCATAAGCTTCAATACATCATTCGTTCATGCTTTAGATCACATTGCATCTTGATTTAGAGCATTTACATTATCATTTGCAAGCAATTAGGGTTTACTTTCTAGGTTGCTCTAGTTTGCTTTCTTGCATTTTAGGACCTTGCACACACACTAGGTCTGCACACACAATACATTTTACAAAACAACTTGGCTATTCGTGGAGGTGGAAATCACCGAAGCGAGGGTTTGACTAAGGAAAAACCCTATATAGCCGCCCATACACCCTTTTTCAGATATCATTACAGGTTTCAGGATTCGGACGACATCACGGGATACAGATCTGGAGAGAGAAGGTCGAGATAGCACTCTGTGTCAAATTGCAGAGCAGAAGACTAGGACAGGGGCGCTGGGCACCCTGGTCCTACCAGGATAGGGGCACTGGGTGCCCTGGTCCCTGGGATAGAGGCGTTGGGCGCCCTGATCCTCCAGACAGCTTACGGACAGCTTCTCGATAGTGTTTCAGAGTGCAAAACAGCAGTTTCCGGTGCAGTTTTCAGGACAGTGGCGCCCGCACCCCCGTCTCGAACATTTTCAGTCCGATTTTGCTCCGGGTACACATCTGCATTCTTATTTCATCCTTGTATTTACAGCTGTTCATTGTTTAATCTCAATTCTGCAATCTTGTTATTAGTTCATACTTGCATTTTGGGATTAGGGTTTGAACTTGCATTACGTGATCTTACAATTTCAACAAGGGAATAGAAATCCTAATAGCTATCCCGTGGCTCTCTCTTTCACAAAAAGAAGTAGCCAATTGTGCGATAGCTCTAGGCTCTTTCGTATTCCGTAATGTGTGTCAAAAGGTAGGATTAGGGCACGATTAACCTAGTCTCACTTTTTCCCTTACACATTTTGGTGAACTCGACATGAATCTATCATTGCTTCCTCTTGCATTGCATTTGTTAGATCCAGATCTGGATTTAGTGTGTTTTCATTTCATTTTCATTAAAAAGAAAAAAAAAAAGTGTGTTTCTTTGCATTGTGTGTTTAAATTTTATGCAATCTTTTCAAAATGTCAGATTTTTATTTGCAAAATGTTCATGCCTTTGATGATTATTATGAGTATAGCCAAGATGAATTAGATGAAGCTTTAGATGAGTTTTTAAACCCTAAAGATGCCAAACCTTCATTTTACCAAAAACTCATAAACCTTGTTACTATGCCATTTAGGTGTGATGAGAAAGATAAGTCGAATGATTCCTCTCAAGGATACATTCCTATCCACTCTTCCCCTGAATCTAGTAACATGGTTGTTTTCAATAATCCCCTCTATGAGGAAATGTCTCCTTTTGAATAAAAAGACAAACCTTTTAACCGATATGATCATGCTTTGTTGGATGATGCTCTTGATGACTTTGTGGCTTTGTCGAAATCTTTAAACAAAAACAAGACCTCTAAATTGGTTAACATGATAAACTTGAATGAACATAATAAGCCTCTCTTTGAAGTCCAAGGTGCCTATCCTTCTCCCACCTTTCAAGTTCCTAAATTACCTCTCCTTACTATCCAAGGAGGGTATGATCATGATTCCTTTCGTACCCTGAATAAACCAATCATCACTGTACAAGGAAGAAAACCTATAAGTCCTTACAATTATGCTAAGCAAATAACTAGAGAGAGTTATCATGCGGTTGCCCATACTTATCATACCAGAAATGATAGGCAATCTAATCCTCCCCCTGTTATTCCAGTCTCTCTTCCTAATCCTCAACCAATTCTTCCTCAAGCTCCCCGTATTTCACAAGTTATGGGTAAGGAATATGATCTCATAGAACAACTTAAAGCTACCCCTGCTAAGATATCCCTTTGGGATTTGATTCAAACTTCTTCCGCTCATCATGGAATGTTACAAGATGCCTTGAAAGATTTGAATGTTCCTCCACCGAATACATCTAGTAATATAGCATCTTTTGTTAACTCTGTGATGAATCCTAAAGCTCAAATTGTGTTTACCCAAGATGAGTTGCCTACTAGTGAAATTCAACAACAATATGATCCCTTGATGATTGTGGTTGTCATGAAAGACACTACTATAAGACGAACACTAGTAGATAATGGCTCTGGCCTTAATGTGTGTAGCATTAATCTATTGCATAAGATGAATGTGGATACGTCTCTTATTGAGCCTGACTCTCGTCCCATTCGTGGCTTTGACAATGTGGCTAAGACTTCATTAGGTATCATCA
Organism: Cryptomeria japonica; assembly: GCF_030272615.1. NCBI lineage: Eukaryota > Viridiplantae > Streptophyta > Pinopsida > Cupressales > Cupressaceae > Cryptomeria > Cryptomeria japonica. The sequence goes on from NC_081412.1 coordinate 229,488,316, forward strand.
CCTTACCTCTCACAGTGGGACCTGTTACTTTGCCTACTCCTATCCATGTTATGCCGGGAAATTTAACATATAACTTGTTATTAGGGAGGCCTTGGATTCACAGCATGCAAGCTGTCCCCTCTACATTACATAGACAAGTTAAATTCGTTTATAACAATAAGACATATACTTTGATAGGTGATACTAATTTTCAAGCTTGTCTACAAACATCTAATTCCAAAGGAGATTCTTCTAAGCCATCCTCATCTAGTGATGACTCTTTAAACAAGAAACCTATCGATGAGTCTTCGCTCTCCGATGATCCAAATCCTTTGGATGAGTCTGGAACTCTCGAAGAAGATCCTTCTCGACTTGAAACTACACATAAAAAGGATTTTGATCCTGAGAAGGTTCTCGCAGAAGATGATTGGGGATCTCTTGATTTTAACCCTACCTTTGTAGGTGAATATAAGGTTCCTTCTAGAGAACTTAAAGTTGAAAAGAAGGAAGAGGCTGAAAATCACAAAGTTGAAAAGAAAGAAGAAGCTAAAAATCAATCAACCTTACCTGAATCTATGAGTAATAATTTTGTGGCCGCTTCTCAAACTTCTACTCCTCACATCTATAATTATGAAGAGTTTGATTCTTTGTCTTATGAAAAACCACCTTCTCTTCCTGAAATGGCTGATCATTATGGTCGTGGTTTTCACATTTTTGCTAAGCATGGGTATCATGGAAAAGGTTGTGGTGCTAATGAACAAGGGATAAGAGTTCCTCTAGAGACTAATTTTCAACATTATTCCTTTGGACTTGGCTATAATCCCTCCAGACGTACTAAAGCTTCTAAAAGACCATGCATTAGTGTTAATGCTATCTCTACATCTTTATCAATACAACACCCTGAGTATATTGATGGGGACTCTTCGGGTGATTGTGCTTTGGATATCTTCCCTACCGACAATGCTTTAGCTGAGTTCTTGGGAGCCTATGACACTCTTCCTTGTTATCACCACAATAGGGGACTCCCTTATTGTTTGAATACTGAAGCCTATTTTGGAAAAGAGATTGATAACGATAAGATTGTGAAAGAATTCCCTCAGTTAAAGGATACTCCTCAACAAAGTAATCTTCTCATAAGTGACACCACTGATGTTAAGATGGATCCTTGCAATAAAGAGAAAGTTATTAAAATTGGAAAATGTTTGGATGAAGAGGAACAGAAACAATACGAAGAACTATTGCATGAATTCCCTGAGATCTTTGCTTGGACATATTCTGACATGCCTGGTATAGATCCTAAGATTGTTACTCATAATATTGTCTTAGTTTCTGATGCTAAGCCCGTGAAACAAAAGATTCGAAAAATGAATCCTAAGGTGGCTCTGCTTGTTAAGGCTGAGATTGAAAAATTATTGGAGGTTGGATTTATCCACCCTATTAACTATTCCCCATGGATTTCAAATATTGTCGCTGTGGCTAAACCAGACAATAAGATAAGAATGTGTACCGACTTTCGGGATCTAAATAAGGCTTCTTTAAAAGACGATTTCCCTCTTCCAAACATTGACATGATAGTTGATTCTACGGCAGGACATGCCTTGTTATCCTTCATGGATGGTTTTTCAGGCTACAATCAAATTTTCATAAACCCTCAAGATCAATTCAAAACCACTTTCACTACTCCTTGGGGTACGTTTTGTTGGATAGTGATGCCTTTTGGACTTAAAAATGCTGGTGCAACTTATCAACGAGCGATGACCCTTATCTTTCATGATTATATGCATAAGATTTTAGAGGATTATGTTGATGATATTTTAGCTAAATCCTTTCTTCGCATGGATCATGTTAAAATCCTCCATCAAATCTTTGAAAGAATTCGTAAATATCACATGCGCTTGAATCCCCGAAAATGTGTTTTTGGTGTGGATAGTGGAAAACTATTAGGGTTCATAGTTTCGCATCGTGGGATTGAGGTGGACACTAAGAAAATAGATGCTATTGTTAACATGCCACCTCCTCGAAATGTCTCTCAACTTAAAAGCTTACAAGGAAAGATTCAAGCTATTCATAGGTTCGTGTCTCAACTTGCGGATCATACCTTTCCTTTTACTCAACTTCTTAAAAAGGATATCACTTTTCAATGGAATGAGGATTGTCAGCAAGCATTTGAAGATTTAAAAGTGTATTTGGCTAGTCCTCCTATTCTTCAACCTACCGAACCTTCTAAACCCTTCCTTCTGTATATAGCTACTTCTTCTCATTCTCTCATAGCATTGTTGGCACAACATGATAAAGAGGGTAAGGAATGTCCGGTTTATTACATAAGTCGTACCTTACTCGATTATGAGACCCGATATTCTGCGATAGAAAGACAATGCTTGGCCGTGGTGTTTGCGACTCAGAAATTGAGACATTATCTTTTAAACTCAGAAGTCCACGTCATGGTTAAGTTTGATCCTTTGAAGCATCTTTTCTCTAAAACTGATTTATCAGGACGTCTAGCTAAGTGGGTTATGATGTTAACTGAATTTGACCTTAAATTTGTTTCACAAAGAGCAATTAAAGGACAAGCGTTGACCGATCACTTAGTTGAGGCCCCTTCACCTTTCTCCTTCCCTAACCCTGAGTCCTTTCCTGATGACTTCATTCTTTCTATAGAGAAAGATGAAACTTGGGAGTTATACTTTGATGGCTCTAAGTGTCGTACGCGATCGGGGGCAGGTGTTGTTCTAGTTTCTCCTACAAAGAAATCTATTCCCTTATCGTCTAAATTTCCTGTGTACCAATAACATTGCTGAGTATGAGGCTCTTATTGTGGGAATAAAAGCAGCCTTAGCTCTGAATATAAAACACATACATATCTATGGAGATTCGCAATTGATTATAAGACAAGTAACAGGAATGTATCAAGCAAAACAAGACAAATTATCACAATATAAAGACCTTGCTATCTCTTTATTACAAAATTTTGATTCTTATACCATGGAACCCGTTCCTCGAAAAGATAATCGACATGCGGATGCAATGGCATGTGTGGCTTCTCTAGTATCTTTAGAGGACCCTATGGTCAATCTTAATTTTGTTATTCACAATCTTATTTCTCCAGCTATTGAAGATGATTCTAGCTTGGTAACATGTGACTTTGTAGATTCAGATGAATGGTTCTCGCATATCCTAAGACGTTTGATCGATGGTACCTGCTAATAGGAACGCTAGGGCTAGAATCCGCAAGCTGTCTGCTAGGTATATCATTCTTTCTAATGTCCTTTACCGAAGGGGTTATGATGGTCTTCTCCTTCGCTATCTTAATAAGTCGGAAATCCCTGTTGCTCTTGAAGAGGCACATTCGGGTGCCTATGGGGGGCATTTTGGGGGCAAATCCTTAGTTCATAGGTTGCTTCGTATGGGATACTATTGGCAAACTATGCAGAAGGATTCCTTCTCATTTGTTAAGAAATGTCATCAATGTCAACAACACAATAATCTGATCCATGCTCCTGCCCAAGAACTTCATTCTCAAGTAGCTTCTTGGCCTTTCTCCGCATGGGGTTTGGATCTTATTGGTAAAATCTCTCCTCCTTCATCTCAAGGACACACCTTCATTATAACCGCAACAGATTACTTTACGAAGTGGGTAGAAGCTATTCCCCTTCGCTCTACTACTGCTGAAGTGATTTGTCAATTTCTCCTAGAAAACATCATTTCTCGATTCGGGATACCTTCCACTATTATCTCAGATAATGGGACATCGTTTAAGAACAAGGACGTGAAGAAATTCCTCGAGAAGTATCATATCAAACATCAATTTTCTACACCATACTATCCTCAGTCAAATGGTCAAGCCGAATCATCCAATAAGATAATTGAACAAATTCTTCGCAAAACCGTGAACAAGCATGGTAAGGATTGGAATAACCAGCTAATCTATGCTCTTTGGGCCTACCGAACGAGTGTACGAATTGCTATGGGAACTACTCCTTATAATCTTGTTTATGGTGCTGATGCTATTATGCCCTTAGAATTAGAGATTCCATCACTTAGGGTTTCTCTCAAAGGTATAGTAGATGATGACTCTTATAGAGAACAACGACTTCAACAGCTTGAGATGCTTGATGAACAACGTATAAACACTCTTGAGCATATTCAAGCGTATCACAAAACTCTACAACAAAGCTATAATGATAAGGTTATTCAACATTCCTTCTCAGTAGGTGACTTAGTCCTTTATGAGAATCAGCGCAATGTGAATGCCTTACCTGCAGAAAAAGGAAAATTTAGTCCTAATTGGCTTGGACCATATATCATTATTGAGGATTATGGATCAGGTGCTTACAAAATAGCGGATGTAGACGGTACGCCTCTTAAAGAACCTATCAATGCTATGCACTTGCATAGATATTATGCTTAATTCTTCGTTTCTCATCTATCTTCTTTTCAATTCTTCAACATTGGATAATATGTTAGTATCTATTAATTAAAGTAAAATAGAATTAAATGTTATGTAGTTTAATCTATATTGCTTCGTTCCTGACAAGCGTGTCTTCTTACTTTATAGTTTGTCTTGAATTCATTTATGTAAATTGTAAAAGATTTACATTTCCATTATGCTAGCATATTATACAGTGTCTTTATGTGTTAAGTAGAATCGTATCATGTTGTGTTTAAGTTCAAAATTAAATCACATTAGTGATATGATTCTTAGACTTAGTGCATATTTCTTCCTTATCATCAATGTAGTACTTGATTAAATATTTTAATTAAGTCACACATGTATCAATTTAATCATGGAGCATTGAGAAATCAATCACATGGAAATTAAATTCTAAACATACATGTACATTTACCAAATGTGTTAGATTTAATCAAAACAAAATATACATTGTTTTAAGCATTAAAGATAACATATTTGAGACAAAAGAGAAGCATGTATATATACATATATATGTGTGTGGATCGTATACAAATCTAGGTCACTGTATATCCAAAATGTGACCTCTCTTTTACATCATAAAATCATCTCCTATCCCTAGGGCTAGTGGCTGGAGAGTGTCGACTGGATGCTCCCTCCTGATCTGGCCGTGAAGGTGGACCCATGGGTGTGTAGCGCGATATAGACTGTGAGTGACTCTGAGAGGAACTCCTACGATCCCTATCCATAAGGATCGCGCGATAGGTGGTAGCCTCGGTCTGAGCCGCTACTAGATCTCGCCACACCTGCTGGAGGTCCTCTGATAGGACTCTCTCTCTCTGTCGCGCCTACTGGAGGTCCTCTGATAGGACTCTCTCTCTCTCCCTCCATATATCTACCTGTACTCGGAATGGGAAAAACAAATCCTCATGCCGACCCGCATTCCCCTGAGGCCTATAGGCAATCTGTGAGGAACTGGGGATTTGTGCTATCATGGAAATGTCTGTCATTGCCTGCTGAATCAAGGAACGCCTTTCCTGCACATTAGCTGTGGTAGTAGAATAGCTTTTTGTTTGTACCATTCTATATCATCAAAACCATTAATCAATCAATATAAACCTACTATACCTGGATCTCCCTCACGCCAGTAGGGATCATGATATGGTAGCATCTGTGACTGGGAACCGCTAGGCTCCCCTTGCTTGAATAATCTATCCATGACGGGTGTAGGCTAGACGGTACTAGGAGTAGGTCTCCGTATCGCCTCATGTTCCCCCTGTTGGGGAATAAGAGGTGGATCTAGAGCTATGGTATCATCTCCTGAATGGTGGGGAGTTGTATCCGACTCCTCCTCATCATCTCTATCATCCTCCTCGTCGTCCTCCTCGTCATCCTCATCCTCATCCTCATCCTCATCCGCATCATTACTTGCATTCTCCTCATCCTCCTCTCTATCTGCATCCTCCTCCTCCTCCTCCTCGTCACTGGGCTGATCGCCTGTAGGTGGATCAGGATCTCTCACCTCCTCATGACCCTCTCCCTCCTCTGGCTCCTCTAACCTGGATCCCTCATCCTCGTCTCGGTCTCCATGTCTCCATGGGCCTGGATAGCCTGTCAGATGATCTGGTGGAAAGATAGGACCTGGATATGATCTCATAAACCATGAAACATATCTGCGCTGTGCTCCAGGCTCTGCAGAATAATCAGTGACTACATCCTGATCAGATCCCTCTAAGTCTATCATCTCAATGTCATCTACCGTCGGTCTCGCTACTGCTCTAGGTCTAGGAAGGACCTGTGAGTGTCGAGTATAGATGGGCACATCGGCTAGAACACACTGCTCTAGTCTGAACTGCCTCCGTACTCGGTCAAAGTAGAAAGGGACTATGATATGTGCATATCGTCCTTGCAGTAGGCGGTTCCTCTGTAGACATGCTAACTGTCTCTCCATACCATCCCATCTGTGCATCCGTAGGTAAGGTCTCCACACTGTCACCTCGACTGTCAGTCTATCAAAAATCACTCTCCAATACAACAAATCTCCAAATCTCCACTCGCTGGTAAGTGGATAAGCAAACACCCTAGGTCGCTCGCTCACTGTACTCAGTGGAAAGCCGACGGGCCTGGTGCATGTGAAGTGCTCTAAAATCCACACCTGTAGAAGTGTGCATGTCATCAAACTACAACCTTGTCCGAATACATACTCCTCAAGGTCATGATAGAGATGTGCAAGCATACTCCGACCCCAAGCATACACTCTCTTGTGTCTCTCCATCGCTCTGATACACCATGTGAGGCCCCCATGCATGTGTGTCCCTCGCCCATTAGGGCAGATGGCTAGTGCTATGATGGCTATCATAAGGCATCTCAGAAGTGGTACCTCCCCTGTAGGATGTAAGAGCTAGCTGACCATGATGCGACCTCTCGTCTCGCTCGGCATGACTCTCCCTATGCAATACACCTACTCTCTCTAATGATCCTCCGCTGACCGATCGGTCACGTATGTAACTATCGCTCCTCTGATAGGAAGACGAAGTATACGGTACACATCCTCGAGTGTGACCGTCAGCTGTCCTACTGGAAGGTGAAAAGTGCATGTGTCAGGATCCCATCGCTCCATCAATGCCATCAGCATCACAGGATGAAATCGAATGGCCGACATGAGAATCACATACCACAATCCCACAATTGATAGAGTGTCTCTCTCTGACTGAGTCAGCCGTAGAATCTGATCTCGCAAACTGCAAAGAATATGTCCCGCTGTATGCTCTCTCATGTATGGGAGACCCTGCAACACAAAAACATGACCGTAATCAGTACTCAACCATCAAAATCACTAATGCAAACTATCGTACATTGTATGCTAGCCTTGAAACCCCTCGCCAAGCCCTGATTGGGGACCATGGCGCCCTGTCAGGGACCATGGCGCCCTGTCAGGGACCATGGTACCCTGAGGGGACCATGGCGCCCTGTCAGGGACCATGGCGCCTTGAAGGGACCATGGCGCCCCTGTCAGGGACCATGGCACCCTGAGGGGACCAGGGCGCCCCACAGGGACCATGGCGCCCTGGGTGGGCCCCGGTCAGCCTTCAAGGCCCGCATACGATCACAGAAAAGTCAAACATGCAAAAAAACAAAAGTCAAACGTTTAGTCAACTCACCTCGTCCAGTGGCTCATCGTCGATCACGGCCTGGCGTAGGATCTCGATCCTCATGGGATGCTCCAGTCATTGTGAAGGCATGATGGCTAGGTGGGCTCTGCTGCACTGAATAGTATTCTAAAATCAACAAAGTGACGAATACAAGTGTCACTTTCGAAGTATATACTCTTGTTTGTTTATTCTTACTTTTGAAAACCCTAATTTTCCTCTATCATTCATTTTATCATAACTTGGCTTTGAGAGATGCGATTTTTGAACCGTTTGTTGCGTTGGAATCGTATTTTCCTTCTCCTACTCTCAGGATGTTCCAAAAAGTACTCTGATGAAGCCTATTTAGCGAACACCCCTCATCAACACTCTCTTACACAATTTGTCACAAGTAAACATGCTACCCTGTTTCACCTCCCTAATAAGCAAGTTGAAACAGGGGGGGCATATAGCTACTCACAGATTTCATCACTTTCCTTAGTAAGCATTAGGTGATTTTGTGATCTAACGTGTGTTTTGTAGGGTGTGGTTCCTAACTGTGTACTGCAGATACCGCTGGGGGCTTCGTCCGACGACTTATGGATATATCCTTTTTCAAATAATGTTTACTTTTCTGTACTTTAGCTTGCATATGCATGTAGTACTCATATGACCGCTAAAGTGGGGGCTAAATGTAGCGTCGTAAATTGTATGCACTCGCTAGGGTGGTACAATTTCACACCTAGTTTAGCACCCGCCTTAGTGCATTTTACATTCAGCATTGCATTTCTCCTTTAGCACTTAATTAATCAAATTAATTAGGTCTAAGGTCATATTTCATCATTCTCTACATCATAAAGTTGGGCCCTTTCACTAAAGCGCGCCCTTTGCATTTTATTCCTCCAATACACCACTTAATCAAAAACCCTAATTAAGTCCTATTTCAAACTTGGGGGCTTGGTTTTGGGGTCAAAACATCTCAAAATCACCTGTAACTTCAGGATTCTCTCTAAAATCATCATATCCGATGCCCTGAAAAATTGGTGAAAAGTTGTCAGGATCGTGGCGCCCGGAGTGCACATGGTCCCGGACATTTTTCTCAAAATTTTGGGAGCACGATCCAATCATAAAATAAAGCTTAACCCCAAGAAATTGGCAGGATATTCAATCTCTAGGTCGGCCAAAAGATGAATTTGCGATCTAGGGTTTCCTACATAAGAGCTCTCTTTCTTCATTGGAGGGGATCCGATTTTTGTTTTCAGGGACTTCATATGCAGCGAAAGAGCAGATCTTGGAAGACTTCAACAACATTCAACATCATTCTATCAACCATCTATCAAATTCATTCATCCACTTAGGGCTTGGAAGACATTGAAGAACAATAGGAGATTACCGACTGAAGATTGGCTTGTACTCCTCCCTTGAGGGTTGGGTATGATTTCATGTTGTTTTCATGTCTTTGCATAAGCTTCAATACGTGATTCATTCATGCTTTAGATCACATTGCATCTTGATTTAGAGCATTTACATTATCATTTGCAAGCAATTAGGGTTTACTTTCTAGGTTGCTCTAGTTTGCTTTCTTGCATTTTAGGACCTTGCACACACACTAGGTCTGCACACACAATACATTTTACAAAACAACTTGGCTATTCGTGGAGGTGGAAATCACCGAAGCGGGGGTTTGACTAAGGCAAAACCCTATATAGCCACCCATACACCCTTTTCCAAATATCATTGCAGGTTTCGGGATTCGGACGACGCCGCAGGATACAGATCCGGAGAGAGAAGGTCGAGACAGTACTCTGTGTCAAATTGCAGAGCAGAAGACTAGGACAGGGGCACTGGGTGCCCTGGTCCTGCCAGGACAGGGGTGCTAGAGGCCCTGGTCCCTGGGACAGAGGTGCTGGGCGCCCTGGTCCTTTGGACAGACAGCTTCTCGATAGTGTTTCAGAGTGCAGAACAGCAGTTTTCGGTGCAGTTTTCAGGACAGTGGCGCCCGCGCCCCCGTCTCGAACATTTTCAGTCCAATTTTGACTCCGGGTACACATCTGCATTCTTATTTCATCCTTGTATTTACAGTTGTTCATTGTTTAATCTCAATTCTTCAATCTTGTTATTAGTTCATACTTGCAATTTGGGATTAGGGTTTGAACTTGCATTACGTGATCTTACAATTTCAACAAGGGAATAGAAATCCTGATAGATATCCTGTGGCTCTCTCTTTCACCAAAAGAAGTAGCCAATTGTGCGATATCTCTAGGCTCTTTCGTATTCCGTAATGTGTGTCAAAAGGTAGGATTAGGGCACGATTAACCTAGTCTCGCTTTTTCCCTTACACACATGTATATACTCCTGGATATATTTTGTTCATATACATGATTTCTGTCAGATCCTAGATTAATCCTTCTAGGTCCCTTTCTACATTCTTCTACCCTATGGCCATGACCATTACATGCAAAGCAATAACTACAGAAGGAAGGTTTATAACTTACAAACTTATTCTGCCATGCATTGAGAGATCTTACCGGTCTGACATCTCCATTTCTCCTTCTCTGAGGATGAATCCTGGGTTGTCCATTTATTTTCATTTCCTCCATTTGGTCCTTTCATCTTCCACACATGTCTTGTCATGTGGGTGGTAGCATTTATTTGTCTTCTACTAGTAGGATGTCTTCTTTGTTGTCTTCTCATGTTATTTCTTCTAGTGAAGCTATCTTCTCCCATTTTCTCTTTTCTTTTGGGATCTGCATTGTTCCTTCCTCTTGTTGCACTGATCTTTATTTTTAGCCTCAAGTCCTCACCGGTTGTAGCTAGGTCAACCTAATTTCTTGGTGCACTTTGTACTATAAAGGTCTAACCCTTGTTATCTCCATTAGAGGATACAAACTGAATGTCCTTATGAGAGACATACTCACTTGTAGAGCATTCATCGACAACATATCTTAATCCTTTGGTATCCTTGGTGTGTTTTTTATTTACTCAACATTTTGTCAAAGGCCTCAGTGCTGAAATCATATCAGATCCATACCTTGAGCTCATTTTAACACTTCTCAAGGTCTTTCCTGATGCTCTCCATTTCTCCTTTTAGGTCCTGACATTATTTGTCCTTGTCTCCACTTCTAGCTGGAGATCCTCACATCTTCTCTCCTTAGCATCAAAGACTAATTTCAACTCACTAGTCAATCCTTTTACCTCTTCTAGTTGAGATGTCAATATGAAGATATTATTGTTTGATTCTTCAAGGCATATTCTCAATCAACTACATTCTTCATGAACTAAATCTTTGTACCTTTTAAATTCCTTTCTGACATTTTGTAGCTCTTCTACTACACTTAGCAGTTCACATTCAAGATCTACTTCAACTTCATTTTCATCATCACTCCCAAACACATCTTGGCTATAGGAGTGATCTGCATGGTTACTCTCTAATGTGTACCTCTCATATTCTCATTCTTGAGCCATAAAGAGGTGAGTTTCCTCTTCATCATTTCTACTGCTACTAACAGATTTACCTTCATCATCCCTTTCCTTATTTCGACAAACTGGTTTTGTAGTGCAAGGTTAATTGTCATACAGTTTCTTCAATCTACCCCATAGGATTTTAATTGATCTGCATCTGTCCACCTATGAGGAGACATCACCGGATAGCCCGCTGAGTATTGCCTTCATTGCTCCTTCATTGCACTAGTTTCTTCTTTCTGCACCTAAATTTGTGGGACGACAAACATTGCTAGGGCTGCCAGTCACAACAGACATCCAAACATCATACCCTAGAGAGGACAAATGAACTTTCATTCTACAACTCCAGATGGAATAATTTGAACTATTAAAAATTGGAGTAGGTATTGACACTAAACAACCCATTGTGTCCATAAGCCAAAATCTACCCAAGCTAGAGAAATCTTATCAACCAGGAACCTAGGTTGTGATACCAATTGTTAGCACCACTCAGAGTGGGGTGAATCATTGGTTCCCAATCTTTTCCCTTTAACTATCCTATGTGTGCATATTGTTTATCAGTTCTAACTCAATACAAACTTACCAGTTGGTGGGGAGACTAATCATAGATTCATTCACACATAAAGAAACATCACATAACATCAACATATATGAGGAAAATGAAAGATGGGAAAAACCTTGGTGAGAAATGTTGTTGGAGACTACTGTTCCAATCCACCCTCATAATCAATCTCTAATTACAATGTTTAGGGCACCAACCCAAGGATCACCAACCCCTAATTTTAGGGCACCAACCCCTGATTTAGGGTACCAACCCAAGGAACTACAATCCCTGATTTAGGGCACCAACCCAAGGATCTACAACCCCTACACCAAGCTACAACTCAGTGAATGCAAAATATAATTATTTACTATTTAATAACCTTGTTACAAGTGGATTTCATAACACTTTTGTAAATCTCTCTGCTAGATCTCTTGTCTAGTTCACGATCGGTTATCTACCTCACCCTCTCACTGCTAAAACCTTATCTCTTGTTGCAACCTTATTAGTTCAGCCTGCTCTCCTCCTCTAATGGTTCTCTTTCTCTATCGATTCTCTCTTCTGGTTGCCTCTTCTCTCAACTACTTTGCTTGTCTCCACCACTGGCCTTGGTAACTCAGTTAGATATCTACCATCTGATACCTACTGTTCCTCAGTTTCCCTTCTCTACAATCTGCAATGGCTCTTCTCTTGATTTGGTCACCACCAGTTTCTTCCTTTGTCAGACGCAATGGCCGACTATCAGTTGCCTTTCTCTTATCAGTTGAACACTTCAACCTGATTCCCTCTCACACTTAGTCTCTCCTCTAACTCTCGATGAGCACCTAACTAATTTTCTCTTTTTTGTAGAGTGACACTCTATCTTTCAATGACATCAATAATATCTTTGACTCGCATAATTATAGCTAGATTTTCCTACCAAGACACATGTTTGAACATGGTGCCTTTATGGTTTCTTCCATTGATCACGAGGCACATCGAATCCAATTAGATTTCATTCGATCTGATCTCCAAGACATCTATCTGCACATCACCACCATTAACATGCCTTCCAAAACATGTTTGCTATGCTTATGAAACACGAATAGTCAGTCGGTGAGACACAAGATCAATCACCATTAATGGTTAATAAATTTCATCACCAACCTCATCCTGCTCCTGGACACTCTACATCAATCACCTCAGTTTGATCTTCCTTGACCCGCACAGCTCTGCAACACCTTGCATGATTTACGAGGTCTACAATTAACGTCGACCAACTCTATAAAAATTTCGTTGGTTTACATTCCATCTACCGTTGCATGCATGTCTGCCACCTTGACTCCACATGGCATATTTGTCAACATCCTCATTAGCTTGATCCTCTTTGTCGGTTTAGATAGGATCACTGACCAAACACTCAACCAATCCTTCTTTTCTACCGATTCACTAACCCTATTGGTATCTCACACTTTAACAATTAACCTTCATGTCTACACTTTATGTATCTATTGGTGGAACCCCTTAATCGGTCTCTAGACATGTCTATCCACAACATGCATATTCTCATCAAGTAGGAGCACATCACTTAGCCTCTTTGCTTCCTTACCGGTTCTCATGGGTAACCATCCTAATGACACCTTGTCATCAACCTTCGACTAATACCATCTAAGGTATCTAAATACCGGATGCATACTCTCTCTGCAGTTGCTCCACATTGCCTTCTTCACCATTTGACTGGATGTCATCTCAGCTAGTTTGTCAAGGTGAAAAAACCATCACTCTTCATTTGTTTCGGTAACTCAACATGCCTTCTTTGTCGATCCAGTGGATACCCCTGATTTCATGCACTTGAGGGATCCTTTAGTTTTATCGGTTAGATCAGGTGAGAGCCTTCAAACACCTACCTTTACGTCATCTTCCTTATCTTACAGAACTAAGATGCACACTTTGCATAATAGGAGATAAGCTCCACTTACCAGTGGAAGTGAGTCCTTGTCATCTGCATCATGCAATGCACTTATGATCCAATGTGGGTATACTCACTGTCACTCATCTCTTGACATGGTGACTTCATCTCTATCTAGTGGGAGTCTTGTTGTTCTGTATCTACACAACATATCAATGACCTCTACATCCTTCTCCTCCTATGTTGATGTGATTTAGGTAGCATTCTTCCTCTTCATCACAAATAACAACTGAACATCTTGCCCATTCATAGATGTCATGATGTACTGGTTGTTATATCATACCAGTCTCCTATCCATATCTTTGACATAGATCAAACACTAACTTGTGTATCGGTGACTCAACTGTGACTCTAATGGTCATTCCTTTTAATGGCATTCTTCTTCTTTACTAGTGACCTGCAACACTTAGTTGACATCAATGACTTCATGTCAACAATACTCCCATACTAGTTGTCCTTCTATACTGGTTGACATCAATGACAACACAATGCCAACAAATATTGTAATGGTTGGACGTAAATGATGTAATTTGTAATGTAATGATGTTCTACATAGTGTTTGATATTTTAATATCTCATGAAGAAGTGTTCAATGGTATTTGAATATGGTTGTATATTTTTGTGTTGTGGTTGTAACTAACTAGTGGCATTGTGATACCCTAGGGAAGGATATTTATGTATTTAGATATTATTTCCACTTGTGCACTTACAATCATGTATTTTTAATTAGTAGTTCTAATTAATATATTTTAAAATAAATTCTATATTTTCCTAGTAATGTGTTTAGTCCTCCAGGGTTTTCATTGCAGCCATTACATCTTTTATTAGATCCAGGTCATATACTTGGTACTTTGGTTTTAAATAATCTCATTGTGATTAATAGTAGAATAAATTAGGTTAAACATTAGAGTTTTCTTGTCATATTTATCTTTTGTAGTAGTAGCCCTATATTTTATCTTACAGATACCTTGTGCCTTATGTAGGAAAGATTCCTACTAGAGGTAGAGGTCATGGGGTAGGTAATCATATTGGTACTTGATGAAATCCTCATCTTGAGGTTTGTGAAGAGGCTCATGAGGAGGATCAGGAACATGATCATCAGGAGGAGGAAGTTTAGGGTGAGAACTAGTAGGGCAATGATGGAATCCCTCAGTTGGTTAATGCTCTTTAGGATATTCCTCCATAGTTAGAGTCAAAGTAGGAAGATAATTAACAGTTTGAATCCCATCACTCAATCCATCAAGTGAGAGATGAGCATCTAGATAGGGACAGAGAGATCACCTCAAAGGAGAGAAATAGTTGTTCCAAATCAGTATGCTATTATAGGAGGACATATGAGGGATCTTCTTAGGTCTAGACCCCCAAAATTTAATAAATCTAGCACTTGTATAGAGGCAGAGACATGCATGTTGAATCTGGGTAGATATTTTCCTATGTGCTCATATGGCAGTAACAACAAGGCTAGTTTCCAATAGTCCAGTGCACCATTAATGAGCAAAGTTTTTAATGGAGGTGGTTGCTTCACATGTTTATAGTAGGGTCACATTTTAGTACACTTTCCTTAGAGGTCAACACATATGGCTTGTCAGAGACCAATAACTTCAGAACCTACTATGGTACATGCAGATACATCTCACTGAGTTTTCACAATGGTTGATACTCATGAGGTCGAACACTAGGGTACTATTGTAGACACTACAGGTGAGATAGGTGATATTTCATTTTTTATATTGTTTTATTTGGGATCTTCAAATTCCTTTATATCTCCTTCTATAGTGGATTGATGCAATCTCATGGTGCCAAAGAAATTCGATATGTGGTAGGTAGAGTTATCTATTGGGTCTAAGGTGGTCATAGATTCCCTTGTTCATACTTGTAAGTTGAACTTAGGAGCCCTCACCACTAAAGTTGTGTTAGAAACAATGCACCACTAAGGGGGGCAGGGGTGGATCAGTGGTTCTCAAAATTTTCCCTTTAGCTAACCTATGTGAGCATACCGGTTAATAGATCTAACTCAATGCAGACTTACTGGTTAGTGGGGAGACCAACACAAATGCAATCACACAAGGGACATCACATAAAACCAATATATATGAGGAAAACCCAAGATGGGAAAAACCTCTGTGAGAAATGTTGCTGGAGTCTACTACTCCAATTGTTTGTATTTTAGATATGTTGATATGGTTTTGTCATTGATGTCAACACCTGTCATCACTTATCAACACTTATCAGCACATGGAGATCTTTGGTTATGTTCACCGGTATGTCAGAGACTTATGCACAGTCACCGATATTTGGTTCACCAACAGGTTATATTGTTCACCGACACTTGGAATGACTTGGAGACTACTTGGTTATGTCGAAGACATTATTTGATCACTTGGTTTTGGCGATTTGGTTATTTGTTTATTCAGATTTGCATATATGTTGTTACTGGCAGGCATATCTATTCCAGATCAGCACGACACGTTATGGAGATGATTTATTATTATTGTAAATGCATTGAGCTGTCATCATGCATCGTATAATGATTTATTTGTAATTGATTTTATTGTACTATCTTTTTGTGAACTGACCTATTCAATTGGTCTTAGGTTATGGTATAAATATAAGATCTCATTTATGAGATTGATATGCATTTAGAAAAACAATTGTAATAAGGTATATATGAAAATAAGCAGAGCTATACATGCAAACATCATTTGAAGGTTGAAGGAAGGTATTTGTGAAGGCAATCAAAAATAAATCGGTACTGAATCCAGCATATGAAGATTCTATTTTATGTAGTACATTATCATTGGATTTAACCATCCAATTGTAGTCAGTGTGACTCTCATTTTGTGATTGAGAAGTGAGATCTAGGCAGCAGGCCTATATTGTACACACATACTATCTGCAGTAGTATCATTTGATTGTGGGTAAGGCTTCCCACTGTCATTTTTCCCCTTACAGGGTTTCCACATACAAATATTTTTGTTATGTGTTGTGGATGTTGTTGTCTTTCTATTTCATGCATTAATCTTTAACGATACTACAATTAACTAATAAAACTGTCTACCGGCATAAAGTTTGGTTAAGTTAATTTTGGTTGAGTTTATTAGACAGCTGATTCACCCACCCGCCCCCCTCTCAGTTGTCTTTGGGACCTAACAATTGGTATCATAGCCTAGTACTCTTTTTACAGAAGTTTAACAGCTTGAGGAGATCCAATGTCTTTTAAATATTTCATGAAGGACAGTCCAAAACTTGATGGAACTAACTATGGCATATGGAAGATCAGGATGGAGACACATTTGAACTGCATTGGAAAGGACATATGGGATGTTACAAAGAATGGCTATACTGCTCCTACTCAAGGTCAACCTAATCCACCTAACTTCTCTAAAGATGAGGAAAATGATTGCAAAGCAAGAGAAGCACTTTTGAGCGCATTGTCAAATCAGCAAGTCATGGGATTGTCAGATAGATCTATTGCTAAAGATATTTGGGACAAACTGGAAACATTGAATGAAGGAGATTCCCGAGTCAAAATTGCAAAACTTGAATGCTTCCAGGTCAGGTATGAAAGTCTGAAAATGGAAGAAGATGAAAGAATTTCTGCTTTTATGGAAAGAGTAAATGAAATTGTTTTGGATATAAAATTTTGTGGAGGAACCTTAAGTGAAGATGAGATTGTTTCTAAAGTTTTAAGAGCTTTGCCACCGACATATAAAATGAAATTTACTACTATAAATGAATTGAGAATAATGCCTAATGCATCAGTATCTAGAGACACCTTGGTTGGAAAACTTTCAGCTTTTGAACTTGAGGAATTTGGTCCTATCACTACTATTAAGATAGATATAGCTTTCAAGGCATCATCATCAACTACAGCATCAACATCATCATCTAATAAATTTGATTGGAAAGCCTTCTATGCAAGAGAACTTGAAGAAAGCAGTAGAGAAAATGAAGAAATTGAAGCACTATTTGCAAGGAAAATGCCTAAAGGTCCAATTGAAAGTAAGTATGAAGGTAAAGCACCCTTTAAATGTTTTAACTGTAATAAGATTGGTCACATGGCTTCTAGATGTCCTGATAGACATGCAAGATTAAGAGAAGAAGCTAAGAGAACATATAAGCCTAACCCTGATTATCAGAAATACAACTTTAAGAAGAATAGAGACAAATCTTGTTATTATGTTGATGAAGGAGTTAATGATGATTCTGATGAGGATCCAACAGACAATGGATGGGCTTTTGTTGCTATAACAGAAGATCAACTGACACTTACTGTTCAAGTGGTAGAGCAAGCCCTTGCAACTAAAGTTGAAGATAAGGATGAATGGATTATTGATTCAGGATGTTCACACTGGTAATAAGAGTAAATTCTTAACCTTTTAGGAATACAATGGAGGTCTAGTAAGATTTGGAGATGATAAAGCTTGTTTGATCAAAGGAAAAGGCACTATATCATTTTATGGTAAGCACAATACTGATAATGTTTACTATGTTGAAGGTTTAAAGCATAATCTCTTGAGTGTTGGTCAATTAGTTGAGAAAGGATTTCAGTTACAATTCAAGAATGGTAAATGTAAAAACTTAAATAGAACTAGTTTGGGAATTGCAGCCAGTAATCAGACTAGAGGTAATATCTTTCATTTGAACAACAATGAGAAAGCATGTTTGATTGCACATATTGATGAAAGTTGGTTATGGCATAAGAGACTTTGTCATGTAAATTTTTATTGCATTGTGAAAATTAGTACAACTAAGGCAGTAAGAGATTTACCTAAGATTGTTAAACCTCACAATCCGGTATGTAAGGAATGTCAATTTGGAAAGCAAGTTAGAGCAACTTTCAAGAGTATTCCAGAGAAGTCTAAAAATGTTCTTGATTTAATTCATACCAATTTAAGTGGTCTAGCAAGAAATAGAAGTGTACAAGGAAATAGTTATTTTATACGAATCATTGATGACTATTCTAGAATGTGTTGGGTTACTTTTCTTAGGGAAAAATCTGAAGCATTTGGGAAATTTAAACTATTCAAGGTGATGGTAGAAAATGAAACTGGTAAGAAAATCAAATGTTTGAGATCAGATCAAGGAGGTGAGTTCACATCTAAGGAATTTAATACATTCTGTAAAGTGAATGGGATTAGAAGATAGTTATCAGCAACCCAGACAACCCAACAGAATGGAGTTGTGGAAAGAAAAAATAGAACTATCTTGGATGTAGCCATAAGTATGATATCAAAAGCTAATCTACCTCATATATACTAGAGAGAAGTGGTCAGTACAATAGTTTATAGATTCAACAGAGTTCACATCAGAGGTGAAACTAGTAAGACCCCTCATGAACTATGGTTTGGTAATACTCCTACTCTTAAATATTTCAGAATTTTTGGAAGTAAATTCTATATTAGAAGAGATGAGTATATTGGAAAATTTGATCCTAGAAGTGATGAACCTGAATATTTATTGGTTATTCATCTAAGAGAAAGGCATATAGATGTTTTAACAAGAGATTGCAGAAAATTGTTGACAGTGCAAATGTGAAGAGTGATGAACAGTTTAGAGGAAATTCAAGGTACAGAATGGTGATCCATTTACACCGGCATCATCTAAGGATTCAATAGTCATTGAAGAACAACAACAAGTAAAAACACCAAGGTATGTAAGACTAAATCATTCTGAAGATCAGATAATTGGAAACAAATTTCAAGGAGTTATGACTAGAGGAAGATTGGTAAATGAAGAGGTATGTCTTATTTCTCAAATTGAACCTACATCAATTAATGAGCCATGTGAAGATAAATATTGGATTAAAGCATTGGAAGATGAATTGGAACAAATTGAAAGGAATAACACTTGGTCATTAGTTCCCCGACCTAAAGACAAAAATGTAATTGGAACTAAATGGGTTTTCAGAAATAAACTTAATGAAGATGGTAAGGTAATCAGAAACAAAGCAAGATTAGTGTGTAAGGGATATTCACAAAAAGAAGGAATTGATTACAATGACACCTTTGCACTGGTAGCTAGAATTGAAGCAATCAGACTTTTATTGGCTTTTGCAGCACACAAGAACTATAAAGTATATCAAATGGATGTTAAATGTGCATTTCTAAATGGAGATCTTGAAGAAGAAGTTTGTATTGAATAACATGATGGATTTTATTTAATAGATAACAAAGACATGGTTTGCAGGTTAAGGAAAGCTTTATATGGTTTAAAACAAGCTCCTAGAGCTTGGTATGATAGATTGGACAAATATCTTTTAAAGCTTGGATACACTAAAGGTACAACTGATAGAAATCTATACTACAAAGTGACTAATGATGACATCTTGGTTATTAAAGTTTTTGTTGACAATATAGTCTTTGGAGGAGAAGATGGATTGTGTAAAGACTTTTCTAACAAAATGCAGCAAGAATTTGAAATGTCTATGATTGGAGATATAAAAAAAATTTAGGATTGTAGATTTAACAGACTGGTAAAGGTATATTCCTATGTCAATCTAAGTACTGGAAGGAATTACTAAAGAAATTTGGCATGGAAAACTATAAACCAGTAAGCACACCTATGACTACAACTAATAAATTATCTTTGAAGGATGAATCAATACTTGTTAATCCGACTAGATACAAGTCTATGATAGGAGGTTTACTATATTTGACATAAACAAGACCTGATATTATGAATGCAGTATGTATTGTTTCAAGATTTAAGAGTAATCCTAAAGAAAATCATGAATCAATAGTGAAAAGGATTTTCCGGTACTTACAAGGCACTACAAATCTTGGTTTATGGTATCCTAGAGATGGAAATTTTGACTTATGTGCATACATAGATGCTAATTGGGTAGGAGATGTGGATGACAAAAAAAGCACCACCGATGGAGCATTTTTTCTTGGTAGCAGACTAATTTCATGGTTGAGCAAGAAATAGAGTTGTACAAGTCTATCAACAGTAGAATCAAAATATGTTGCAGCAACAACTAATTGTACATAGGTATTATGGATCAAACAAATGTTGAAGGACATAAAGGTAAAATGCAAGGAACCTATAACTATTTACTCTGATAATATGGCAGCAATTTATAT
The DNA here is from genome assembly GCF_030272615.1 of Cryptomeria japonica. Lineage (NCBI taxonomy): Eukaryota > Viridiplantae > Streptophyta > Pinopsida > Cupressales > Cupressaceae > Cryptomeria > Cryptomeria japonica. Next base: position 229,508,867 of record NC_081412.1, read on the forward strand.
AAAAAAGAACCCGGTATTTCACTCTAAGACTAAACATGTTTCTATCAAATTCAATTTTCTAAAAGAGAATGTTGAAGCAAAAGAAGTGAAATTGGTTTATGTGAGTACTAAAGAGCAGATTGCAAATATTTTTACAAAGCCTTTGCGTAAGGAAACTTTTGAATATCTCAGAGAGCAACTTAGATTCCTACCTCCACTGGTAGAGACTTATACAGTTGATGTTTGTCATCAATCGACAGAATTAACAGAGAAATCTTTTATTCCGTCTTTGATGGAGAGAGTTACTTCTCAGGGGGAGTAGTTGGTATAACAAGTTGGTATTTTGTATTTAATTTGGCTTTTGTAATGCTTTGGCATTTGATGTCAAAGGGGGAGAGATTGATATGGAAAAACATATTATCCCTTGGGGGAGAGAATGATACTTTGTGGAGAGATTGTTGGAGAGATTGATTACTCTTTGTATCTGTATTTTCATTTCTGGTTAACGATCTCTTTGGGAGATTGTTAGTTTTTGGTTTTTGGCATTTCTATTTTGACACTTTGATGGTTTTTCCATCTTGTGTTTCCATCAAAGCCAAAGGGGGAGATTGTTGGTATTTTGGATATGTTGATATGGTTTTGTCATTGATGTCAACACCTGTCATCACTTGTCAACACTTATTAGTACTTGGAGATCTTTGGTTATGTTCATCGGTAAGTTAGAGACTTATGTATAGTCACCAGTATTTGGTTCATCGACAGGTCATATTGTTCACTGACACTTAGAATGACTTGGAGACTACTTGGTTATGTCAAAGACATTATTTAATCACTTGGTTTTGGCGATTTGGTTATTTTTTTATTTGGGTTTGCATATTTGCTGTTACTGGCAAATAGGTCTAGGATATACATTGACAGGCATATCTATTCCAGATCAGCATGACATGTTATGGAGATGATTTATTATTATTGTAAATGCATTGAGCCAACATCATACATTGCATAATGATTTATTTGTAATTGATTTTATTGTAATATCTTTTAGTGAGCCGACCTATTCAATTGGTCTTAGGTTATGGTATAAATGTAAGATCTCATTTGTGAGATTGATATGTGATTGGAAAAGGAATTGTAATAAGATATATGCAAAATTAAGAAGATGTATACATGCAAACATCATTTGAAGGTTGAAGGAAGGTTTTTGTGAAGGCAATCAGAACTAAACCAGTACTGAATCCAACATATGAAGATGCTATTTTATGCAGTACATTATCATTGGATTTAACCATCCAATTGTAGTCAGTGTGACTCTCATTTTGTGATTGAGCAGTGAGCTCTAGATAGTTGGCCTTTCTGCATGTGTAGAATCCATATTGTACACACATACTATCTATAGTAGTATCATTTGATTGCGGGTAAGGCTTCCCACCGTGGTTTTTCCCCTTACAGGGTTTGCACGTACAAATATTTGTGTTATGTGTTGTGGATGTTGTTGTCTTTCTATTTCATGCATTAATCTTTACCGATACTGCAATTAACTGATAGAATTGTCTACCGACATAAAGTTTGGTTTACCGACATTAAGCATTAAGTTTTGGTTAAGTTAATTTTGGTTGAATTTATTAGACAACTGATTCACCCCCCCTCTCAGTTGTCTTTGGGACCTAACACCAATCTAGCCTCATAGTGAATATTCAGTTACAATGTTTAGGGCACCAACCGAAGGAGCTACAACCCCTAATTTAGGGCACCAACCCAAGGAGCACCAACCCCCAACTTGTTTATGGGCTTCAACCCAAAGGAGCCACAACCCTTGCAATGAGCTACAACTTGGTGTTCACAATGAAAATATCAATTAAATAAGTAGTTATCTTGTTACAAGTGAATCTTGCAACCATTTCTTATACCTTACTCTACCGATGAGATACCTTCTCTACTACACCAATTCACTCTTCTGCTACTCTAGTGCCAGCAAACCCTACCAGTACACCTCTTCTCTTCTTCCTCTTTGTTGGATATCCTCCACACTGCTCTGAACTTTACCGGTGCTATACTTTACTAGTCCACTATGTACCTTCTCTACAACTCTCTTCACTTCTGCTCTGCTAGTATAACCACTATCGGTTCTTCTCTTCACTCTCCCTCTTATCTCAAATAATCATTGAGCACTTGGCTGATTTTCTCTCACATGCAAAAGTAACACTCAATCACTTTGGTGTAGCACTATCCTCTTCTCTTTGACAAAAAACTTAACTATGTCTTTGGCCTGCATATTTATAGACTAGTTTTCCCGCCAAAAGTCATTTCAAAATCTAGGTGGTTAGGGTTTCCTCATCACCCTAGAGGAAAATAAACTCCAATAAGATATTCCCCTATCTGATCTCCCAGATAACCAACTATACAACTCCTCTAATAACATGCCTTCCAATACATGTTTTCCAAATGTAGCAAACACAGTCATGTATCTTGACCTACCTCTGTCAAAATGCCATTAATATTTCAATTTTTTCCTCCTCAAGGTCTTCTCATAGTCTAATCTTCTTGCCTTGATCCAAGCACCAACAACTCCCTAATTCTTCTATGTTTTTCATTCTTCCTCAATCCACACTTCTTTGATCCAATCCATAAATCACAGGATCCATATTCAATGCACACCTGTAGCAATACCTATCTCTACACGACACTTCACCAATCTTTGGGAGCTTGCCATCTTGACTCCAAGTGGCATCCATGTTGACCAACTACGAACGAGTCCCTTTATGTAGGTCCAAATAGGATCACCGACTAAATACTATACCGGTTCCTCTTTCCTATTGGTTTTCTAACCCTGTCAGTATCACACATTCTACCGGTTAACACCTCATGTCTGCACTTGTTGTACTGTCGACAGAACACCTAAACCAGTCTTTAAACATGTCTATCCAAAGCATGCACATTCTCACAAGGTGGTGTTGGCAATATGTGAACCGGTATGAGGACATGATGACATTGTATGTTGTCATTGATGTCAATATGCTGAAGAAGAGAGAATCGGTATAACATTGTGAACCGGTATATGTGCCAATGTGAAGCACTGTGTTTGTTCAAGGTGAACCGACATGTTGATATGGGAACCGGTACATGGAAGCTTTGTATGACTACTAGTTGTTAGTCTCAACTTCAGGGTTTCCGGTTGAAGTGCTTCAAGCCTATGTGACTCAACTGGTGACTTTGTGTGATGAGTTAGCAGTGTAACGAAGAATAGATCATGTTGCCACATCAGCCTTGTGCATGTGAAGGATCTTGCATGAAGGATATTATTTTTATCTACCTCGGGAATGTGCAAAGTCTATAAATGGTGGAAATGCATGATGGGTTATCAGCCACCATGAAAGCGGTGGAAAATGAATGATGGAGAACGTCTTGAGATCGGTTCAAGACTGTTGCATTTAATGCAATGTGCTCAACAATCAGGATTGAACCGTTTGAATTACTTAACCTAACAGGTTTAGGGTTTAGGGTTTATGCTACCGACCTATCTGTTTCTTATAAGGTCAATGTTGTGTTTCTTTTTGAGGTTGTTGGCAAAAGTTGTGTGTGTGTATCCAAGTGAAGAGGTACATGATTCTTGCCAGACCAGAGGAGAGAAGTGATACCTACAGAGTGTAAGTGTAGAAGATGAAGAGGAGCTAAAGCAGATTTGCATTGGCATTGAGTGTTGTTACCAGATCATTGTAATACCTATAGATCTCTAACCACTTCAACAGTTGGGAAATCCCTTAATAGGGTAGCTTTAACAAACTTATTGTAAATCCTTTAATAGGGTGACTCAAAACCATTGAGTTCTTTAAATCCTCTAACAAGGTAACCTTTAACAGGGTTTAACCCTTAACCAGGTATTCTAGCCATCCCTTAATCGGGTGATCCCTAATAGGATCAGTTCTTAACAGAACCTATTGTATCATTCTTTAACCAAACAAGGCTCCTAATAGAGCGGACTTCTAAAGAGCTCAAAAATAGCTTGTGGGTATTCATCCCCACCATGGTTTTTCCCAGTTGGGTTTCCATGTGAAAAATTTGTGTGTCATGTGTGGTGTTATTCATGTGATGGTTTAAGTGATTTGTGTCTGAAGGTAAAACATGTTGGTCTAGCTGTTTATATATTTTTGATGATGGATTACCTGTTTATGCACTAGGGTGAAATGGAAATGAAGTATTAGATTGTATGAAAGATAAGTGTCAACCGGTTTATGCTTGTCTCAATTATTCTGGGTTTTGCTGGTTGTACTCTGTTTAAGACCGTTGTTACTATTTGTCTGCCAAAGCATAGTGTCTACTAACAAACTAGTTTTAGGAATGTGTTTTTGTCTATACTGATTCACCCCCCCCCCTCTTAGTACCGGTTTGGTACTATACATTCATCATTGAGTTATCAATTGGTATCAAAGTGTCCTCCAGGTCCTCTGTGTTATAAGCTTAACTGCTCGAGGAAAAGTTCCCAATCTAATGATGAAGAGGGAAGATCCAAAGTTCAACAAAGATAATTTTAATATATGGAAAGACAGAATGAAGATATACATCAGAAGCATGGGTGCTCAACACTGGAGCTATGTTGAGAATGCTTATGTTGCACCTACCGGTACTGTCATGGATGACCAAAAGAGAGAGATGCAAGAGAATGGGCAAGTCATGGAAGCCCTAATTAGTAGTTTATCTGACATTGAGTTTATTGATGTCCAAGATAAAGTAAATCCCAAAGAAGTATAGGATACTCTTGAAAATATCTATGGCAATGATGAGCATGTAAAACAAGCTAAGGAAGAAAGCCTTAGAGGGAAGTTTGAAGTCATGTAGATGGTTGAAGGTGAGACCATTCAAGAGTGTGGAATAAGAATCAAAACTATTGTTGGAGATATCAAGAGTGCAAGTGGTAAAATGGAAGATTCCACTGTGGTAAGAAAAGTTTTGAGATCCTTATTATCGATCTACGCAATAAGGGTTGCTACTATTCAAGAGTTGAGATCAACAGACAAGACTAAGGTATCCCTAGACTCCATCATTGCAAAGTTGAAAGCCTATGAGCTAAATAGTTTTGGTGGTAGTGTTCAAAAGACTGAATCAGCTTTTAAAGCTTCTATTGTACCATCCAGAAAAGGAAAAGAAGCAAGCACCAGTGGTGAACTAAGACAGAGCAGAGAAATGGATGATGAGGTGATTCTGATGGAATTTGAAGTTCTTCTTGCCAGGAAACTTCCTAAAGGAACCGGTAAATACAGAGGTAAGCTCCCTTTGAAATGATTTTCTTGTAACTGGATAGGACATATTGTTGTAAACTATCCTAATGGTGACAATAAGGACAAATTGGAAAGGTTCAAAAAATTCAAAGGAGGAAACTAGAGAAACTATTTTGTGGCAGTTGATGAAGGTGTCACAGATGAGGAATCAGAAGATGAAGAAAATGAAGATATTGTGTTTGTTGCTGTCAAGGAAGATGTGTCAAACAAGAAGGCTCTTGTCTCCCACTTTGATAATTCCAATGAGTGGATTATTGACAATGGTTGTTCTCACCATATGACTAGTGACCGGAGCAAGTTTCTATCTTTGGAAGAGTATGATGGTGGTGTTGTTCACTTTGGTAATGATGCACCATGTATGGTCAAAGGCAGAGGGCCCATCTCTCTAAATGGAAAAAGTAGTGCTAACAATGTGTATTGGGTTGATTGTCTCAGACACAACCTTCTGAGTGTTGCCCAACTGAATGATAGTGGTCTCACTCTAGAATTCAAGAATGGTGAATTGGTGGCCACCAGCATGCAGACCAAAGGTAACCTATTTCAGTTGAATGCAAATATCAGTACATGTCTTATGGCCAAGTTCGATGATAGCTGGATATGGCATAGGAGACTTTGCCATGTAAAATTTGATAACATTGTGAAGGCTTGTAAGATCAAGGCAGTTAGAGGGTTGTCAGTGCTGAGCAAACCAAAAAATACCTTGTGCAGAGAGTGTCAACTAGGGAAAATGTCTTCCTCATCTTTTAAAGGTAAACCTTTCACTGCTGACAATTTACTTGATCTTGTGCATACTGATTTGTGTGGTCTTATGAAAATTAGGAGTGTGCAGGGTGATAGGTACTTCATGATTCTCACTGATGACTGCTCAAGAATGATGTGGGTCACATTCTTGAAAGATAAGTCTAAAGCTTTTGGAAAGTTCAAAGCTTTTAGAGCATTAGTGGAGAAGGAAAGCGGTAAAAGGATCAAATGCCTTAGAACTGATCAACAAGGGGAATTCACTTCCAGTGAATTCAACAACTACTGTGAAGAACATGGCATCAAGAGGCAACTATCTGACCCCCGGAATACATAGCAGAATGGCCTAGCAGAGAGGAATAACCGGACTATGCTTGAAGCAACAAGAACAATGTTGATTCAAGGAAAGGTTTCTCACACCTTTTGGAGAGAAGCAGTGAGCACTGTATTCTACACAATGAACTGGGTACTCATCAAGAAAGGTAAGGATAAAACTCTGTATGAGTATTAGATCGGTAAGACACCTGTGGTTAGCTACTTTAGAGTGTTTGGTAGCAAATGTTACATCAAGAGGAGCGAACACCAAAGCAAATTTGATGCAAAATATGATGAGGGAATATTCCTAGGGTATTCCACCAAGAGAAAAGCTCTCAAGTGTTTCAATAATAGGACTCAGAGAATTATGGAAAGCATTAATGTGAGAGTTGATGAAACCTCTGAGGAAACTAAGGAAACTGGTAGTGAGCAAGCAGTAAATGAACCGATTGTAACCTTTTGGGAACTGGTTGCTAGTCAACCAAGTACCAGTAATAGTGTTCCTACACCAGTAGATGTAGATACTGATACTGATGGAGATGAGGATGAAGAAGAAAAGCAAGAGGAATCTGTAAAGACCATTCCTCGATATGTCAAGCTGAATCATGATCCTAAGCAGATCATAGGAGATAAGGATGTAGGAATCCTTACAAGAAGAAAGGTCAGAGAAAAATCATGTATGATCTCTGAATTTGAGCCTAAATCATTCAAAAAGCCACATAAAGATGAAGACTGGATCAAGGCAATGGAAGAGGAACTTGACCAGATAGAGAGAAATGGTACATGGTCTTTGGTACCCAGACTAGAGCATAAAAATTTCATCGGTACCAAATGGGTTTTCAGAAATAAGTTGAATGAGGATGGCACAGTGATTAGAAACAAAGTTAGATTGGTGTGTAAAGGATATGCCCAAGAAGAAGGAGAAGACTATGGACAAACCTTTGCTCCTGTAGCCAGATTGGAAGGAGTTCGTATGCTTCTTGCATATGTAGCTTTTAAAGGATTCAAAGTATATCAAATGGATGTAAAATCTGCATTCCTAAATGGTGTACTTGAAGAGGAGGTGTATATAGAGAAACCAGATGGGTTTACCCTATCTGAAGATAGTGACATGGTGTGTAGGCTACATAAATCCTTATATGGTATAAAGTAGGCACCTAGAGCATGGTATGAATGCCTGCACTCCCATCTTGTGAAGATTGGATTTGAGAGAACAAGCGAAGATAGCAATATCTACTTGAAATCTGAAGGAGATCAGATCTTGATCTATGAGGTATTTGTTGATGAAATTATCTTCGGTGGAGATGACAAGATGAGTCATGAGTTTGCAGATGAGATGAAGAAAGAGTTTGAGATGTCACCCATAGGGGAGATTAAGTTCTTCATTGGACTCCAGATTCAGCAGATGAAAGATGGAATCTTTATCACTCAGTCCAAGTATGTCAAAGAGGTGTGGAAGATCTTTGGCATGGAAGATAGCAAATTGGTTGGTACACCGATGGTGACCAGTTGTAAACTATCCAAAGAGGATGACTCAGTATTGGTTAATGAGAAGGAATATAGATCAATGATTGGCAAGTTGCATTATGTAGTGCATAGGAGACCAGATATTGCACATGCAGTTGGCATTATTGCAAGGTTCCAGAAAAGTCCAAGAGAATCCCACTTGGTTGCAGTCAAGCAGATTCTTAGGTATCTGAAGGGAACTATTAATTATGGATTGTGGTATCCATATAGCAAGGATTTCAACTTGAAAGTATTCATAAATGCTGATTGGGCAGGTAATGTGGACAACTGGAAGAGCATAACCAGTGGTGCATTATTTCTTGGTGGTAGACCTATCTCATAGATGAGTAAGAAGCAGAGTTGTATCTCTCAGTCTACAGTGGAAGCAGAGTATGTTGTAGCTTTCATGAATTGCACTCAGACAATTTGGATGAAGCATGTATTAAATGGCTTCAAAGTTCCTGTATCTGAACTGGTAAGTATATTTTGTGACAATACTAGTACAATTAACATCTCCAAGAATCCGGTTTTACATTCTAGAACCAAGCACTTTGAGCTTAAGTATCATTTCTTGAGGGAAAAGGTTCTAAAAAAAGAGATTGCACTGGAACATGTTTCTAGTAAGGAGCGGTTAGCAGACATATTCACCAAGCCTCTCCCAAAGGCTACATTATGTACTTAAGAGGTGAATTAGGGGTGCTTCCCCTTCAGGAGGTGAACTAAAGGTATATGCTCCACACCAGTCAGGTATTGCATAGTCAATTTTTTTTCAGGATTGATGTGTTGAAGGATGCTACTCCTCAGGGGGACCAGCATAATGGAATAGGGAAGCTTGTGCCTCCACTTTGGCATTTTTGTGAAAGGGGGAGAAGAAGTGAAGCGGAGAAGATATTTGCAAAAATTGAAGGAGAAGATGTGAAGTGGAGAGATATCTTTGTATATTGCCATCAATGCCAAAGGGGGAGATTGTTGGCATTATGTGAACCGGTATGAGGACATGATGACATTGTATGTTCTCATTGATGTCAATATGCTGAAGAAGAGAGAACCGATATAACTTTGTTAACCAGTATATGTGCCAAAGTGAAGCATTGTGTTTGTTCAAGGTGAACTGACATGTTGATATGGGAACCGGTACATGGAAGCTTTGTATGACTACCGGTTGGTAGTCTCAACTTCAGGATTTACAGTTGAAGTGCTTCAAGCTTGTGTGACTCCACCGGTGACTTTGTGTGATGATTTAGCATTGTAATGAAGAACAGATCATGTTACCACATCAGCCTTGTGCGCGTGAAGGATCTTGCATGAAGGAGATTGTTCCTATCTACCTCAGGAATGTGCGAAGTCTATAAATGATGAAAACACGTGACAGGTTATCAATCGCAATGAAAGCGGTGGAAAATGAATGATGGAGAATGTCGTGAGATCAGTTCAAGACTATTGCATTTAATGCAATGTGCTTAATGGTCAGGATTGAACTATTTGAATTGCTTAACCTAACAGGTTTAGGGTTTAGGGTTTATGCTACCGACCTATTTGTTTCCTATAAGGTCGATGTTGTGTTTCTTTCTGAGGTTGTTGTCAAAAGTTGTGTGTGTGTATCCAAGTGAAGAGATACATGATTCTTGCCAGACCAGAGGAGAGAAGTGTGTTAGGGTTCCCATAGATACTGAGACGGGGGGGTAAATAAGTATCTGACCGGTAATGAAATTTTCTTAAAACTGAATATGCAGAATATAAAGTAACAGTATACCGGTATGCAAGAATTAATGCAAATAACAAAATCAAAAGCATCCACATGAAAAGAACACCATAACACAAGATGTTTAATGAGGAAACTCGGTGTGGGAAAAACCTCGGTGGGATTTGTGACCCATAATATTCACTTACTGGCCAATAAGAGAATATTACTTACAATAGGGGCCTACACATGCAGGAAGGCCAACTGCTTAGAGCTCACTGCTCAATAAGAAGTCACAATGACTTACAATGAGGATTTACACAAATCCAATATTCTGTACTGCTTTACAATAGCATCTTCAATGCCAGATTCAGTACCAGTTCTTGCTCTACTCTTTACATATACCCTTGACCTACAATTCGCACATTAGGTCTGCCTTATAATTTTTTATTGCTTTCTATCCATATCCTACAAATGCCTACAATCATCTCTTTTATATACAAGAGTCATTTTACAATTTGCCAAGTCGGCTTACAATGATAAACAAAATATTACATATTCAAAAATCTTGTCGGCCTCTGTGCCAGTATACATATTTCCTTCTGTGCTGGTGTACATGTAGATTGATTTTGTTGATGTTGGAGTACTATTTTGTTTGAGTAATGCTTTGCCGATATAATGTCTTGTCAGTGGCATAGGATTGCAAGGTTGCCTGTGTAATGCTTTGCCGGTATAATGTCTTGCCGGTGCCATAGGATTGCAAGGTTTCCTGTGTAATGCTTTGCCGATATAATGTCTTGTCGGTGCCATAAGATTGCAAGGTTGACATCAATGACAAAACCTTCAATCACACACAATGTCTCATTGGAGTGTCCATATGCCAACAATCTCCCCCTTTGGCATTGATGGCAACACTCATGAGAAATTTCAAAAAGATATCCAAAAATGTGTATACCAAAAAATGTTACCAAAAATGTGAGAGCTCCCCCTGAGCATGTGATCCCTGTGTTTTGAATTTTCTCATCTACTACTCCCCCTTTGGCATCAATGACAAAGGTTAGTAGATTTTGTAGTTGTACCAATTCATAACCTCAACCTTGTAGTTGGGTAGTTATTATCTGAAGAATATCTCCCAAAATTAAGTTTATACCATCGATAAACTTCTTGCTCTCCTTGATGGCTATCTCAGTTCTGTATATTGTACCGATGAGATGCTGCAAGTGCTCTGTTGGTGTTTTGCTACCCTGTGTTAGTGCCTCTGAGATTTCCTTATGCAGAGATGCTAAATAGTCCAATCTTGGACTTAGTTTAGATCTCAAAAATTTTGCCTTGTTTATTATTTTCTCTTTTTCTCTTTCTAATTTGAGCAATTCTTCCTCAAAATTTGTTATCTTTTCCTCAAAAACTGATAATGTATCAGGTGAGTTAACAAAATTATTAGCAAGTTTATTGATCTCATCCTGTACCTTGCTCATCTTTTTGTCTACATCCGTGGTCAACAAGTTTATCTTACAGGTGTCTTTGTACAGAGTTTTGTACTCTTTCAATAAATTGCACAGTTCCGGTAGAAGTGTGTCAAATTCCCTATTACACTTCTTTATTCCTTCCTCAAAGAATTTATGTTTCTCTTTTTCTACACTTTCCTTTATAGTTTCTACCTTTGTTTGCTCAAAATTTCCAGAAATATATTTACAAAGTGTATCCAACTGTCCTAAAGAATCTTTGATGGCTATATTACAATTGGGAGCTATTGATTTCAAAACTGGAATTGAATCATCTATCGCTTTATAGGCTTGTGAGCTATAATCAGTTATTTTCTTGATAGATTCAAGTAATACCTCTGTTACATTTGATGGTGACCCAATAAACTAAGTGCTGGTGGAAGTGACCATGCTGGTATTGACCTCTGGTAGGTCTGTTTGTGTCTCCATCTCTTTAAGCACAGCTTTTCCTGCATCATTTCTTACTGGTGGCATTTGTTCTGGAGCCTTTAGCTCTGTTGGTTGCTCTGTTGGTGTTCTAGATTCCATCTTTTTCTCTAAATCTGCTGCCGGTTGCTCTTTTTTTCCTATTGCCAGTTGCTCTTTGTTATCAGATTTATCTGTGGTATCCTTATCTACCACTATGTTGATTTTTTGAGTATCAACATTCACAGTATATAGGACTTTAGGATTAGGATTATTATCCTCTGTGACAATTGTTGTTTTTACCGATGGAGTATTTAAAGGAGGTGGGGGTAAGTTGTCTCTAATCTTGATACTTGGCGGTCCACCAACTTTACCTTTCCCTTTGTCCTTTTGATATACCAGAATGGGCTTGGGATTCATATATTCTTCTTGTTTTTCTTTTTCAACCAAGAATCTATCCCAACCATCTTTTGTTTCATTTGAAACTTCAGCAACTCAACCTGCCATTAGTGATATTTGCCGGTGTGCAGTGGAAAAAACTATCCGGTTGGCCTGAGCTATCAAATCATCAATTTCCTTAAGTGAGTTGACTGGGTATACTGCAAGTAATTTTTCTATTTTAATTTTCTTATCCAACTCAACTATTCCTTGCCTTCTGGCCTCAAGTCTTTTATATAATTCATCAGGAATTTCATTTAGGACTTGCATCAAAAACTTTTTATACATGTCCATGCGTAATATAACACTTTCCTCAACTTGTCCTTTCTCATCATCTGATAGGGTGTCATAGATTTTCCCTATGTTTTTCAATTTTCCTTCCTCTGTGATCTCATTTAGTAATATGTCAAAAGGGGCCAAGTCAGTGTTTGTCTTCTTCTTCTTTTTGGGGGTCAGCTTTTTCTTAGGTGTGGCTTTCTTGACTGGAGACCTTACAACTTGTTGCTTCTGTCTTGTCCTTGTAGGTGAAGGAGTGGATACCAGTGAGGGGTCTCTTTTCCTAACAACTCTTTTGAAAGTTGTTAGCATATCTCCTTCTGAGGAGGCATCTACCGGTGATAGATGAGTTTCAAGTTGTTGGGCTACCAACTCTTCTTCTATTATGCCGGTTTTCTTTAATACATCATCTTTTAAGGCTTTTTCTTGCCTGGTTCCTTTCCTCACAGATGCCTCAACTTTATTTACTCTCTTTTTAGATTGAATTTGACTTTCAATGGTCTTAGCACTACCAAATACTTCTTCCTTTGGTTCATTGGGGGCTTCTAGAAGTGCTTTGGCATAAGTTTCCACTATGTGGTCATCTGTTTCATACCCCATCTCTGTAACCTAGATTGTTCTTGGGATGACTACTTCCATCCAGATCTCATCCTTTTTTATTACAAAGCATATATCATCCTTGTATTTGTTGACAATTTCCTGTGATAGTCTGATCCTCTTATTCATTTTGACCTTTAATGCTTGAAAATACTCATTGATATTCTTTTCTTTGTTTTCACCCATGTTTTTGAATAAGTCGGACAATTGTTTTCCTACCGGTATGTCAAATCCAAAATCCTTGTTGCCTATATCAGGAGCCTGTTTGGTTATATGTAGCATTAAGCATACAAGTAAATTTCCAAATCTAAAGTTTCCTTTCTTATCCTTCTTGATTTTTGCCAAATTGTCAATTAACTCATCTTTTAACCATTCACAGATATCAATTTTCACATTGTCCTTAACCATGTCATAAGCACTCTTTATGCATAAACTAGAAATACAATTAAGCCTATTTGCATGAGTTGCTTTGTAACCTAGAATCATGCTAATGAATCTCACATTTGTATCATTAACCCTCAATGATCTTTTGTCAGATGTTGCACCAGTTAATTTCATTACTAGGTCATTGGAGACCTTCTTGGTTTTGTTAGGTCTGGTACCGGTGGAAGGTAACCCTATTACTGCTTTCACAGCTACCTTTGTAATTTTATGCACTGAGTCAAGCCAAAAGAATGAGCCATGTACCCTACTAAGAACTATCCTAACCACTTCCATGGGAAATTTAGGAATGTAGAGGATTTCAGTGAATCCTAGGGTTTCAACAATTTTATGTTCAGGTTTCACATTTCCGGCATTGTCACATATAACAGATTTATACATGTTTTTGATTTCTTCATCACCTAATTCCTCTATTTTGCAATGAATATACATTCTAGGGTCTTCTGCATAAACAACACCCTTTGGAATTTGGGAAAAAGCACCTGTGTTGTCATCTTTCTTAGCTACCTCGAGAACTAGCTAAAACACGGGCCTGGGTCATTTTATAACCTCGACTACTATAGGGTTTGCTATGAATTCAGGTGCAGAGGAGGATGCCATGATGATAAATACCTTTTTCTTCCTTTGGATGGATTGATTGCTGAAGTGCTTTGCCTCTTTGCTCGGAATGCCTTAGCTTGGAAATCTTCGTGCTCTCTGAAAGTTTGAATTCACGGTGAAATGAAATGGAGCCAAAAACCTTATTTTATAAAGTCTTTTCTGCTACCTACCACATTAATTGTTTGGCAGCAATGTATTAACTCAATTTTATTTGCCGGTAATGAAGGATTTTCAACTTCATTTCTCTAACCGAGGGAATAATAGCACATGTGTCATTAAATTGCCAAATCCTCAAGATAATTTTCTTCAATTTGATGAAGAACATCCTGCTAGTGGAGCATTGCTCTGTCCTACTGGTGGAGCTTCATATTGTTCTATCGGTGAAGCATTTGTTGGTTCTACCAGTGGAGGAGTAACCCCAATATTTAGATCACCTTTTCTAATCCATTTCTTTGAAAATTCTTGCTTAACCTCTTCAACCTTTTCTTTACCTTTCAAGCTAGTACTTTTGTTATCTACCGGTGTACTTTTACTTCTACAGAATTTAGCAATATGACCAATCTTGTTACATGCATAACAAGTTACATTATTTTTCTGAATAGCTTTCCCATAACCTATGTCGGTTTGTGTTCTGCATTTATTTGATAAATGACCAAATCTTCCACAAACATAACATCTTACATTCATTCTGCAATTTTCAGAGTTATGACCAATTTTGTTGCATTTGGTGCATTGACCGATGGGAGGATTGATGTTCTGATAATTCCTCGATCTACATTCATTTTCCCTATGACCATATTTATTATAGTTAAAGCATTTTCCATTGAATTTGTAAGTATTAGAGGGTCTTACCGGTTTGCTTTGATCCTGGGTATTTGCAGTACCGGAGCTTTCTCCAATTTCAAATCCAACTCCAGAAGTGTCACCTTTGGGTTTTTGATTCTTCAATAAGGTACCAAGTTCTTTTGAGCTTTTCTTGAGTTTTTCTTTGTGTTGATTTGTAGTTTCCAATTCCCTTTCCAAGATCTCTTTTTGTCTCATTAGTTCATTCAAGTCATTTTGAGTATGCATCAGATCTGTCTTCAACATATCATTTTCATAGCTAAGTCTTGTGTTCTCATTTGCTACATCACTTAGTCTTCTGGTCAATTCTTCTTCATTCTTCTTTCTGTCCTCAATCTCTTTGCAAAATCTCATAGTCATATCCTGCATTTCATTTTTTGTTGTCATGATCTCTTGTTTTAATTTTCTTATCATATCATTTAGTGATTCCTTTTCATCATTTTCATTTTGCAATTTTTCACAAAGTTCTCTTCTCTTGTTTCTTGTAATAGTAAGATTTTCTTGAAGTGCCTGAATAATGTCCTGAGCTGCTTTTAAATCATCTTCTAATTTGATATTTTTCAACTTCTCTGCATCATAGTCAGTAAGAGCTCCTTCAAGTTGCTTCATCAGATTTTCCATCTTTACCGATGTCAAGATCTTCCTCAAGCTATTAGGCTTCTGAAAATAGAGGACCAGGGTCTGATACCAATTGTTAGGGTTCCCATAGATACTGAGAGGGGGGGGTGAATCAGTATCTGACCGGTAATGAAATTTTCTTAAAACTGAATATGCAGAATATAAAGTAACAGTATACCAGTATGCAAGAATTAATGCAAATAATAGAATAAAAAGCATCCACATGAAAAGAACACCATAACACAAGATGTTTAACGAGGAAACCCGGTGTGGGAAAAACCTCAGTGGGATTTGTGACCCACAATATTCACTTACTGGCCAATAAGAGAATATTACTTACAATAGGGGCCTGCACATGTAGGAAGGCCAACTGCCTAGAGCTCACTTCTCAATAAGAAGTCACACTAACTTACAATGAGGATTTACACAAATCCAATATTTTGTACTTCTTTACAATAGCATCTTCAATGCCAGATTCAGTACCAGTTCTTGCTCTATTCTTTACATATACCCTTGACCTACAATTCGCACATTAGGTCTGCCTTATAATTTTTTATTGCTTTCTATCCATATCCTACAAATGCCTACAATGATCTCTTTTATATATAAGAGTCATTTTACAATTTGCCAACTCGGCTTACAATGATCAATAAAATATTACATATTCAAAAATCCTGTCGGCCTTTGTGTCGGTATACATATTTCCTTCTGTGTCAGTGTACATCTTCTATGCTAGTGTACATTTTCTATGTTGGTGCTGGTGTAGATTGATTTTGTTGATGTCGGAGCACTGTTTTGTTTGAGTAATGCTTTGCTGGTATAATGTCTTGCTGGTACCATAGGATTGCAAGGTTGCCTGTGTAATGCTTTGCCGGTATAATGTCTTGCCGGTGCCATAGGATTGCAAGGTTGCCTGTGTAATGCTTTGCTGGTATAATGTCTTGCCGGTGCCATAGGATTGCAAGGTTGCCATCAATGACAAAACCTTCAATCACACACAATGTCTCATTGGAGTGTCCATATGCCAACAAAGTGATACCCGTAGAGTGTAAGTGTAGAAAGTGAAGAGGAGCTAAAGCAGATCTACATTAGCATTGAGTGCTATTACCGGATCATTGTAATACCTGTTGATCTCTAACCACTTCAACAGTTGGGAAATCCCTTAACAGGGTAGCTTTAACCAGCTTATTGTAAATCCTTTAACAAGGTGACTCAAAACCATTGAGCTCTTTAAATCCTGTAACAAGGTAACTTTTAACAGGGTTTAACCCTTAACCAGGTATTCTAGCCATCACTTAACCAAGTGATCCCTAGCAGGATCGGTTCCTAACAGAACCTATTGTATTAGTCTTTAACCAGACAAGGCTCCTAACAGAGCGGACTTCTAAAGAGTTCAAAAATAGCTTGTGGGTATTGATCCCCACTGTGGTTTTTCCCAGTTGGGTTTCCATGTGAAAAATTTGTGTGTCATGTGTGATGTTATTCATGTGATGGTTTAAGTGATTTGTTTCTGAAGGTAAATCATGTTGATCTAGCTGTTTATATATTTTTGATGATAGATTACCTATTCATGCACTAGGGTGATATGGAAATGAAGTATTAGATTGTATGAAAAGATAAGTGTCAACCGGTTTATGCTTGTCTTAGTTATTCTGGGTTTTGCCAGAGTGTACTCTATTTAAGACCAGTGTTACTATTTGTCTACCAAAGCACAGTGTCTACTAACAAACCGGTTTTAGGAATGTGTTTTTGTCTGTACTGATTCACCCCCCCTCCCTCTCAGTACTAGTTTGGTAGTATCCATTCATCATTGAGTTATCAAGTGAGAGGGTGGGGACATCTGCATTTGCACCTTGCTCGTAATTTTGGTGGACTTACATACGGACAAGAACTCTTCATCTATATCGGTATCTCAACATGCCTTCTCAGTCAATCCAGTGCATATCCCTCATTTCATGCACTTAATGCTTGTTGGCATTATGGATGAATTGATTATGTGTTGCATTGATGTCAACACTAGTTGATATGGTTGGTTACCGAGAGATAGGTTTCGGTTACTGGTAGAAGATCTATTGTTATTGGTTGAAGAGATTATCTGTTGGACACTTTCAGCATGTTTGGATCAATGAAGTATGTTTGATTTCATGTATTATATGTTCCATGAGCATGTCTTGGTCAGTTGGTGTTGTCTTGGTAATTGGATGCTATCATACATTCTGGTAAACCCTTACTAGCACTGGTTTAAGGCTCTACTGGTAGAGCTTTCACTGAGGAATCTTGACATGATGCATAATTGGTGTTGGTGTAGCTTATTCATGGATTTTAGGATGCTGAAGATGTTCTTTGATCATGCTTCAACTGCTTGAAGATATTTCTTTGGCATGGTGGAAATAGAATAGGTCTGGTACCAATCTAGGTTATGGGATGGTATCATGCTAATGTGTACTCTACACATTATCGAGATGTTTCAAGATGCTTTATGGATTTGTTATTGTTGTTTTGATCTTAAGCCGACATGGCATATCATTGTAATATGATCTTTCAGGTGGCTGACCTAATTAGTTTAGGTCTTAGGGTTTGTATAAAATGACGTAAGATCTCATTGTAGATCATGGGGATTATGTGTCATGGTCTTGAAATGCAATATCATATGTGAAGGAGATTTGGTCAATCATAGATGATCTAATTGGGATTAAGGAAGAGGTCAAAGGCCTCTGGTATTGAGTTTAACCAGGACTGTAATTAGGCATGGTAGATGCTATTTTTGGGAGTTCACTCTATTGGATTGTTGTCCATTTATCTTCATATGGTTGTAGCCTCTCTATAGTCCGTTAGACTCTTTTTTAATGAGTAGTATTCTCTAGGCAGTGTGCCTTCCTGTAAGTGTAGGCCCCTCATTGTAACACATACTTTTTCCAAAAGTATCATCTGACAGTGGGTAGGCTTCCCAACGTGTTTTTTCCCTTTCTAGGTTTTCCATGTACAAATAATGGTGTTATGTGGTATGGTTTCTTTGCATTGATTATCTGTTTAATTGTTAAGTTGTATTTTTTATTGGTATATGTTCCTATCGGCATCTATATGTGCTTTACCGGTACTTGATCTATTTAAAGGTAGTTAAGTGGATTAAATGTTATACTTTATTAACAACTGATTCACCCCCCCCCCACCTCTTAGTTGTTCACCGATTATCCTAACAATTGGTATCAGAGCTTTGGTCCTCTTTTGCAGAAGCTTAACCGCTTGGGGTAGATCTTATGGCAGCTAACACTTCTAATCCACCGGCAACTATTTTTAGAAGAGAAATCCCTAAGATTGATGGAACAAGTTATGGGATATGGAATATTCGAATGGAGACTCATCTTAGATGTCTTGTTAAGGATATTTTTTAGATCATTGAGAAAGGATACACACCTTATGATCCGACATCTGGCAATCTTGCTCCTGCAGACTTAGATAAGAACATTGAGAATGATTGTAGAGATAGAGAAGCCTTCTTTTGTGCACTTACTAATCAACATATCATGGGATTAACTGATAAATCATCGGCTAAGGTTATGTGGGACAAATTGCAAACTCTGAATGAAGGTGACCCTACTGTCAAAATTGCTAAACTTGATGGTTACCGAGTAAGATATGAAAACTTGCAGATGGAAGATAATGAAATAATTGTTGTGTTTATGGAAAGACTAAATGAGATTGTTATGGGAATTCAATGTTGTGGACTATTTCTGAGTGAAGATGAAATAGTTTCCAAAATCTTGAGATCCCTTCCACCAGCTTACAAGATGAAGGCAACTGTAATTAATGAATTGAGAACAATGGCAAACTCTTCAGTTAACAAAGACATTCTGATTGGGAAATTATCTACTTTTGAGCTTGAAGAATTTGGATCTTCTCAAGCTATAAAGTCTGAACCTGCTTTTCATGCATCATCATCTACCAGCAAAAGTGATTGGAAAGTTTTATATGCAAAATAATTGGAAGACATGAGGAAAGAAGATGAAGAATTTGAGAAACTTGAAGCCTTATTTGCTAGAAGAGTACCTAAAGGTCCGACACGAAGTAAGTATGAAGGAAAAGTACCTTTTAAATGTTTTTCATGTAATAAGATTAGTCATTTTGCATCTAGATGTCTTGAAAGGAATGCAAGGTTTGAGGAAAGAGTTAAGAAATCATTTAAGCCTAACCAAAATAGATATAGATTCAAGAAAAGTAAATAGTGCTACATAGCAGATGCGGAAGGAGTAACTCATGACTCTGGAGATGAACCGACAGAAGACTCTACTAGTGGATTCAATAATGGAAAGGGATGGGTGTTCTATGCTTTGAAGGAAGATGAACTAGAATTGGCTATCAGAAATGAAGAAAAGACTCTGGTAGAAAAAAATGAAGATAAGGATGAATGGGTTATTGATAGTCGATGCTCACATCATATGACTGGAGATAAAGGGAAATTTTTGTCCCTACAAGAATACAATGGTGGTCAAGTCAGATTTGGAGATGACAAAGCATGTATGATCAGAGGTAGAGGTATTATTTCTTTGGATGGAAAGCATAATACTGATAATTTCAATTATGTAGAAGCTTTAAAGCATAATCTTTTGAGTGTTGGTCAATTGGTTGACAAGACTGGTTTGGAGATTGTAACTAGTATTCAAACTAAAGGTAAAATCTTTCACTTGAATACTGGTAATAAGATGTGTTTGATTGCTCATATTGATGAGAGTTGGTTATGGCATAAGAGGTTGGGTCATGTTAATTTTGATTGTATTGTTAAGATCAATTCAACTAAGGTAGTTAGAGATATACCTAAGATTATGAAGCCTCATAATCCAGTATGTAAGTAATGTCAATTTGGAAAGCAAGTTAGAAGTTCTTTTAAGAGAATACATGAGAAATATAATGATGTACTTGATTTGATTCACACTGACTTATGTAGTCCAACAAGGACTAGAAGCTTTCAAGGTGATAGGTATTTCATGTTGATTGTTGATGACTATTCTAGGATGATGTGGGTGACTTTTCTAAGGCAAAAGTCTGAAGCTTTTGAGAAATTCAAGATCTTTAGAGCAAAAGTTGAAATAGAAACTGGATTGAAAATCAAATATCTAAGATCAGATCATGGCGGTGAGTTCACTTCTCATGAATTTAACAGTTATTGTGAGACAAAAGGAATCAAGAGACAGTTATCTGCACCTCGGATTTCTCAGTAGAATGGAGGAGTGGAAAGAAAGAACATAACCATTTTGGATGCAGCAAGATATATGATAATGGAAGCCAAATTTCCTCATATCTACTGGAGAGAAGCAGTGAGTACAACAGTCTACACATTCAACAAAGTTCACATAAAAGGTGAAACTGGTAAGACCCCTTATGAATTATGGTTAGGACATACACCTATTGTTAAGTATTATTGAAGCTTGTAAGGATAAATATTGGTTAAAGGCCATGGAAGATGAATTAGATTAGATAGAGAAGAATGAAACTTAGTCTTTAGTTGCTCGACCTAAAAATAAGATGTTATTGGAACTAAATAGGTTTTTAGGAATAAATCGAATGAGGATGGTCAAGTTGTAAGAAAAAAGGCTAGATTGGTTTGTAAAGGATATTCTCAAGACATTTGCACCTGTAGCTAGAATTGAAGCTATTAGACTATTTCTTGCCTATACAGCTTATAAGATCACTGATAATGATATTCAGATTATTGAATTATTTGTTGAAGATATCATATTTTGAGGAGAAGATAAATTGTGCATGGAATTTGCTAACATTATGAAGAATGAATTTGAAATGTCCATGATTGGTAAGATACGATTTTTCTTAGGTTTGCAAATTACTCAAACTAACAAAGGCATTTTAATCTGTCAAACTAAGTATCTGAGGGAGTTGTTGAAGAAGTTTGGTATGGATAATTCCAAACCGGTAAGTACTCCTATGGTGACAAGTGAGAAATTATCTATCAAGGATACTTCTACACTAGTATGTCTGACAAGGTATAAGTCTATGATTGGTGGTCTATTATATCTAACTCAGACTAGACCAAATATTATGAATGCAGTAAGTATTTTTTCAAGATATCAAAGTAATCCTAAAGAAAATCATGAATGTGCAGTAAAGAGGATATTCTGGTATTTGCAAGGAACAATAAAATATGGTTTATGGTATTCTAAAAATAATGATTTCACTTTATGTGCATATACTGACTCGGATTGGGTAGGTGATACTGATGAAAGGAAGAACACTTCTAGTGGAGCTTTCTTTCTTGGAAAGAAACTGGTTTCATGGATCAACAAAAAATAGTCATGCATTTCTTTATCTACTGCAGAAGTTGAGTATGTTGCAGCAACAACTAATTGCACTCAAGTCTTGTGAATGAAGCAAATGTTGAAGGATATCAGGGTAAATTGTAGTGAACCGCTAGTTATCTAGTATGATAACTCTACATCTATTGACATGTCTAAGAATCTGGTATTTCACTCTAAAACTAAGCATATTTCAATAAAGTATAACTTTTTGAAGGACAAGGTAGAAGCAAAGGAAGTCAAATTGGTTTATGTGAGCACTAAAGAATAGATTGCAGATATATTCACTAAACCGCTATCTAAGGAATGATTTGAGTATTTCAGAGACAAGTTAGGGGTTTCTACCCCTCCACCACAGACTTGTTTGATGTAGTTTGTCATCAGTCTGGAATGCATTACCAGAGACATTATTCATATCGGCACTTATGAGTGGTGCTACTACTCAGGGGGAGTAGTCAGCTTTGAGATACAGAGGTTTACATTATTGCTTTGATATTTTTGTCATATTTCTAGCATTGATGTCAAAGCAAGAGAGATATTGGTGAAAATAAAGAAAAAGGAGTTGTATACATTAGGGGGAGAGATTTATTTAGAACTTTATAGAGATATCATTCACACATATTTTTGGTTGTCTTCCATAGGGGGAGACTTGTTTGGGACTTCTTGGTACTTAGATGTGTTTCACATCTAGTGTTGCCATCAATACCAAAGGGGGATATTGTTGGCATTATGGATGAATTGATTATGTGTTGAATTGATATTTTGTCATTGATGTCAATACTAGCTGATATGGTTGGTTATCGGCAGACAGGTTTTGGTTGCCAGTAGAAGATCTAGTGTTACTGACAGAAGCGATTATCTGTTGGACACTTCTGGCATGTTTGGATCAGTGAAGTATGTTTGATTTCATGTATAATATGCTCCATGAGCATGTATTGGTCAGTTGGTATTTACTTGGTAATCAGATTCTATCATACTTTCTGGTAAACCTTTATTGACATTGGTTTAAGGTTCTACTGGCAGAGCTTTCACTGAGGAATCTTGACAGGATGCATAATTGGTGTTGCTGCAACTTCTTAATGGATTTTAGGATGTTGAAGATTTTCTTTGATCATGCTTCAACTGCTTGAAGACATTGCTTTGGTGGGGTCGACACAGAATAGGTCTGGTACCTATCTAGGTTATGGACTGATATCATGCTAAAGTGTATTCTACAGGTTACCGAGATGTTTCGGGATGTTTTATGGATTTGTTATTGTTGTTTTGATCTTAAGCTGACATGGCATATCTGTTAGACACAATACACCATTGAGAGGGGGAGGGGGTGAATCAATGGTTCTCAAATCTCTTTCCCTTTTGGAAATCCTATGTGAGCATATTGGTGGATAGATTTAAATCAATGCAGGCTTACTGGTTATGGAGGAGACTAACTTAAATGCAAACACATTCATAAGGGGACATCACATAAAACTAGCATATACGAAGAAAACTCAAGATGGGAAAAACCTCAGTGAGTAATGTTGCTAGAGTCTACTGCTCCAATCCAACCTCACAATAAATCATAGTTACAAAGTTTAGGGAAACAACCCAAGGAGCACCAACTCCTAACTTTAGGGCACCAACCCAAGGAGCTACAACCCCTCCCTAATTTATGGGCTACAACCCAAAGGAGCACCAACCCCTAACTTTAGAGCACCAACCCAAGGAGTTACAACCCCTGCATTGAACTACAACTTAGTGTTCACAATATAAACAACAAATACATAAGTAGTTATCTTGTTACAAGTGAATCTTGCAACCATTATATATATCTTACTTTGTCGATGAGATACCTTCTATGCTACTCTTCACTTACTACTTCTCTACTGGTAAGCCCTACCAATTTATCTCTCTTCTATCCTTCTCTCACTGAATCTCCTCCTCATTTCTCTACTTTTCACCGATTCTACTCTCTATCGGTTCTCTATTTATCTTCTCTACAACCTCCTTCACTTCTACTTGACCGGTATGAACACTATAGGTTCTTCTCTCCAATTGGTTGAATACTTCAACCAGGTTCTCCCTCTCTCTCACTCACTTCTCTTAGATGCTCATTGAGAACTTGGCTGATTTTCTCTTACATGCAGAAGTATTTCACTTTGTAGTAGCATAATGATATTCTTTCCAGCAGCACCAAACAATCTCTTTGGCCTTCATACTTATAGCCTAGATTTCCTGCTAAAAATCAATTCAAAATCTAGACAGTTAGGGTTTCCTCACCATCCTCGAGGCAAACCAGATCTAATTAGATCTTGCTCAATTTGATCTTCGTGACATCCCACTACACAAGTCCTCTATCAATGTGCCTTCCAGAACACACCTTCCATCTTCAAAAACCTACAAAAAATCTGTCGGCATACATCTTGACCAATCACCATTAATGCCTCTACTATTTCCTTCTTGAGGTCTTCTAACAGTCTGATATTTTTGCTTTGATTCAGGTGCCAACAACTCCCTGATTCTTCTTTTTTGTTCATTCTTCTTCGAGCCACATGCTTCTGACCTGATCCACAAATCACAAGATCCACTTTCAGTGCACAACTATCAAGATACCTAACTCCACACGACACTTCACCAGCCTCTTCGATCTTGCCACCTGATCCCATGTGGCATCCACATCAACCATCTATTAACTTGACTTTTTCAGTCAGTCTAGATAGGATCATTGATCAACCACCCTACCGGTTCCTCTTCTCTTCTAGTTTGCTAACCTTGTTACTACTTATCAAGTTACCATTAGTTTCATGTCAAAGTTATTCTATATACTCTAGTCGGTTATCTCTACCAAGATATTCAGTCGGTATGCACAGTCTAGTCGGTTACAGAAGAAAGTAGTCTCAAAACGTAGTATACACCAAGCTGTCTACCGAGTATCATTTCATATCTACCGAGCAGCAAAGATGATACACTAAGTGAAACATGTTACCAGATTCATTGAACCTGGACATGCATATGAAAACATGTTACAAGATCAAGGCACATCTAACCATTATCACATTGGAAATTGCACTTAAAGATTGTGTATGATTTTGAGGTCATCTAACCAATGAAATATTTTGCATGGTTATTCATTCGATAAATCATATTTGTAAGATCGAAGCAATGAATGGATCACCATCATAAGAGATCTATTTATACAGCATGAGTTAAGAATTAAAGGTGTGTGTGCATGACTATAAGAAGACTATTACAGAGACACAAAGGTCACTAAGAAGGTTTTCAAAGAACAATCGAAAAACAAAGTAAACAAAAGGGTTTACCGAGTTACTATATGGGTTACCAAGGTATGCTATAAGCAAGGTAACTTATTCTGAGCACATAGAATCTGCTATAACATTCCAGATGTAAAGTTGCAAATATTTGTAATGATTTCATTGTAATATTTTGAAGTTGTAAGAGAAACCTTTAATAGGGTAAAAGACTCTAATCAAGTCTATAAATTGTAAAGCCTCTAACCAGGTGCAGCATTTAGTTTAAGTGTTGTGAAATCCTTTAGCAAGGTAGATCTAACAGATCTTGTTACTCCTAATAGGGTAAGCTATCAGAAATAGCTAAACATGTAGCTCTAACCAAGCACTTTTTATTATTGCAGTAGTGAAGTTGTGGGTGCCATCCCCACCGCAGTTTTTCTCTCTAACCAAGAGTTTTTGCGTAACCAAAATATATGTGTTATGGAGTGAATCATGTATGATTGTTATCTATTTGTTTTAGCTTTATATTATGTTAATACACTATTCAGTTTATGCATAACAGTAAAGTTATTATTGAAGAAAAGTTTTGGAGTATTGATTCACTCCTCCCCTCTCAGTACATTAGCTTTCCATATTGGGCCTAACAATTGGTATCAGAGCTTGAATCTTGGAAAAGGGTTTAGCTACCTAAAGAGAAAGATCTTATCAATGGAAGGCTATAAACAATCTCAGAGGATTGTATATCTGCAATAAGAACTGGATCATGCTAATCAAGTGAGTGCAGACATGCAAAGACAAATGCAAAAATCTCTAAAAGTGAGAAGAAGATTATCTGATGATTTGCAGGATTCTCAAGAGTTACTGTAACAAATTGAGACATCATCTGAGAATAGTATATCTAAAGAAATTGAAGAAATGATTGGAGTATTGAAAGAAGAAAACAAAGCACTAGCTGATCAACTAAAAGCAATGAAAAGAGAACATGAACATTTCAACACATAGATGACTAAAAATCTTGATGCATTGAGGACAACCGAGGATAAAGTAAGAGACCTAGAAAGAGAGAAACAACAACTTGAAGTCTTAGTATCTGATAAGAATGATGAAATCACAAGGTTGACTAGAATTCAACAAAATCTGTCAGATCAACTAGGTTATGCACATCATGAAGCAATTCTGAAGGATGATGAGAATCAAGCATTGAAACTTGAAGTATCAAGGTTGACCGATGAACTTGAATCAGAGAAGAAATCCAAAGAAACACTGAAGAAGAGTTATGAAGCATCAAAGATGTTGGATGAGCAACTGAATACAAGAAGACCCAACAAAGATGCAGGACTCGGTTACAAAGGTTGACTGGAGTTCAACAAAATCTGTCAGATCAACTAGGTTATGCACATCATGAAGCAATTCTGAAGGATGATGAGAATCAAGCATTGAAACTTGAAGTATCAAGGTTGACCAATGAACTTGAATCAGAGAAGAAATCCAAAGAAACACTGAAGAAGAGTTATGAAGCATCAAAGATGTTGGATGAGCAACTAAATACAAGAAGACCCAACAAAGATGTAGGACTCGATTACAAAGGAAAAGACTCTACCAAGAAGGGAATTCATACTATTGAGAGAGGAGAATCATCAATGCAAGCTGGAAACAAGAATAACATCAAAAGAAAGAAGCCTATTTGTAACTACTGTGGAAATCAAGGTCACACTGCCAACATGTGTCAAATCAGAAAAGGTAAGCAACTGAATGTCACTAAGTCCAAAGGTTATTGTTACAATTGCAATAAATATGGTCACACATCTAATCAATGTAGGACAAAGTCTATTAACAATTATCAGAAGGCAAAATTCAAAGGGTTTTGTAAAAACTGCAATAGATATGGACATAGTACCGAGAAGTGCTCGCTTAAGCAAAAGAACTATATGTGGTCTACACATCGAGCAAATGCTAGAGGTTACCAAACTCACACACATCCTTACCAACAGTATTCTGTAGTACCATGGGATTACAATACAAGGATATGGTCTAAATGTTGTGCAAGATATGGACATATAAGTGCCAACTATTTTATAAGGTTTGGGATGAACAACCGAAGATCATGGAGAAATCCTGGTATGGCATGTTTTCATTGTCACAAAGTTGGACACTTGGCTGGAGATTGCAGAGATCAACCTAGAAAAGGCACTGAAGAAATAAAAGACAAATTAAAGATGATTTGGAAAAAGAAGGAAATTGTGTCAAATGGAGAAAGCACTTACCTACCGAGTTAGGTGCACCTATTCCAAATTAATCAGTAAAGGTATGAAGGGACTGCATTCTCTCAAGGTTAAATCTTAACAGTTCCTATTTTATCATGTACTTAATTCAAAATCTACATAATTAAGATGTATTAGTAAGTTTGAAATTATATCAAGTCTTTTGAAGCACAATACAGGAAACCTGTCTAGTCGGTGAATGAAGGAAGTTTGGTTACTCGGTTAAAGCGAAAAAAGGAAAGAAGGTTTAGTGGAACCAAGTGCATTTAATGTTTTTGACCTAACCTGAACAGAGCTCGATAAGGCATATGGTGTATTTAAAAGCATTTTTGCATTCATTTTCAACTTACCAAGTTTTCGAGAGAGCAGAGCAAAGTGAATCTAAGGCGATCAAACCTCCTACAAAGAAAATTCAAGGTATTTACATCAATCTCAATGCATTGTTAAGCTGATTTACCGATCATATCTAGTTGCCATTATCTGCTAAGTATAAAGCATCGGTCATTTGAAAATCTTGAAACCCTAAGGATCCTTTGTTAGCTTTTATCTAAAATCTACAATGGCGCCCAAGATCCAAGATCCCATAGTTGTCAAGAATGTAGAGAAGCCCTCACTAAAATACTCTTTGACTCCCAAAGTTGCATCTGAACTGGATGACAAAACTGCCTTTTCACTCATCTTAGATAGAGTGTTGTTAGTCGAGGATGTGAGATTCTTCACCAAATGTCGTGTTGAAGAACTCGGTCATGTTGAAATCAGAGACACCTATGATGAGCTGTGTACCGATGGTAAATTGAACAGCAAGTATGAGCACATCAAGATCAAGGGATTAACTGAAGTCCTAACCTATCCCCATGTGTTCAAACCCCAGTGGGTTAAGTTTGTTCTAAGTAGAGTTCACAATGATTTCATGTGGCTAGAAGAGCAACCATTTAAGATTACCAAGGAAATCATTCATTTGATTACTAGTTACCCCATTTATGATCATGCCCGAGCCCAAAAGATGATATCACAGAAGGAATTGATTAGTTTAACCGGAGTGGAATCAGATTGCAAAGGATTGAAACTGGATAATGTCATAGATGAAGAACTAAAATTTTCCATAAGAGTTTTAGGTTACTGTTTCTTCCAATCAGCAAGGGAAAACAGTGTACCATGTGCAATAGTAGACATGGCCTACAAAATTGTGAAAAGGGGAATGAAAATTGATCTATGTGAGGTGTTGCTGAAGAACCTATTTCAAAATCTAAACACCATCATGAAGCTGAAGAAAAATAACTCAGCTAATACATTAAAGTTTGGATCATTACTTGTATGCATGTTTTTCTATTTTGAAAAATTCTTTCCATTAGTCGGTAAAGTTGTTTGGGAACTACACCGACCAATCACCCATCAGATTAATGACTTCATTAAGAAGTTAGGAGATAATTTAAATGATATTATGGATGATTACTTCAGTAAATTCTAGGAGAAAATGCATAACAGGTATAGGATTCCACCCCAGCTAGTGGAGAAATACAAAAATGATATATGTTTTGAAGTTGACACCGATTACTATTATGTGAATGTTGTGGAACCAAGAACTCAATCTTTGTCACCGATGGGTTATGAGATTGATTTTCAGATCACACAACAGCAAATTGATGCATTTCTCTCATTACTGAGGCATGCTATCAAGCTGAGGTATGGAACCTATGAGGAAGTAAAGGAAAAGGTAAAGATGAGCATTGTAGTACCCAAAGCTACAAGAAAGGCAACAAAAATGATAAAGGCATTGTCAAAGAAATCTAGAGAAGACTCTTCCTCTACACCTGTCAAAGGCACCATTTCCATTACCGAAGAGGAATCTGAAGCCCAAGAGGCAACAATAACACTAAGCACTGAATTGCCTAAGGGAAAAGTGTTGAAGAGAAAGAAACAGGACACATCAAAGGCCTCACTGACTCCACCTCTAGTAAAGCGACCTAACACTAGAGCATCTGCAACTTCACCAAGTAAGAAAACAAAGAGTGTTACTATTCCCAAGGTAACAATGACATACAAGAAATCTACTCAGAGACTCATTTTGGCAAAAGAGTCTAGTGATATTGAATCAGAGGATGCAAGCAAATTCCAGATTGTTAAGAGCAAGAAGGTAAATATACATAGTGTTGAAAAATTTTGTGCTAATCTGAAAGAATATGGAGGATTTGGATCATTCAGATATGTCAAGTATGAAACCAGGAATAATGATGAGAAGAGACAAATTGAAGAAGCTATCATCTCCACACTTCTAAAATTTTGGTTAGCTCCATTGGAACTAGCCAAGTCACTTCCAAATGAACTTTACTTGCATATTGATAGTAGGTGGAAGTATGCAATGGACTCGGAGAAATAGACCAGAGAAAGAAGTCTAGTTCATCTATTTCCTGACATGTCAGTAGCTGAAATAAAGGAACATTTGACAACCTACAACTCAAAGTTTCTTGTCAAACACAGAGCCTTAAAACTGATGAAAGGGTTGTACATTGAAGTTGAAAATGAGACAAAAGCAAAGTGGTAGGAAATCTTTAAAATCAAGGATGCCGGTGAGCAAGCTGAAATTGAAATTGTTGATGTCACCAAGCAAGATCCTAATGTTACTGAGAAAGACCCTACTAACACCATTCAAATAGATGAAGATGTCATGGATACAGAGGCACCAGAATAGGAAATGATAGAAGGCAATGCATATGCAAAACTTGTATCTAGTGAATCAGTCTTGGAACAAGTTCAGCCTTATCCACCGATCAAGCAACCTTTCTCAACCGAAACCCTTCATGACACGGAGCAAGGCACCGAAGGTCACAAGTCTACAATAGGAGAAGGAACTACTCAAGAATAGACATCTCAAGCACCTTCTAACACTTAAAATGTTGAAACTAAGACACCAAAGGACTCTACAGAGGATAAAGAAACCGATCAAAGTGTTGCCTCTACCGAGCAACCTACCGAGGGTCATCAAGCCTCACAAGCCCTTGTCTTAGTTCCATCAATGAAAGGTAAAGAAAAGAAGATGAAAAAGCATAGTTTTAAAGTTGATTTGTCAAAACCAATAGTGTTGCCCAATGTAGACATATCAAAATTAAAGGGGCAAGCACTCATTGATTTTGGTGAACTATGCAAAGCAAAGGCTGAACAAGAGAAGCAAATGGTGATTCAAAAGAAAAATAAAGTACTTCAGAAGGTGAAAGAAATCTTAATAGATATGCTACCTGAAGCTATAGTATCAATAGATGCGGCCATCCACATTCAACTAGATGAACTCCTAACAAAGATAGAGACATCTGGAGTAGATGCATTGGAGTATTTGAGCAAGCTAAAAGACAAAGAGCTCACTGCAAAAATGATAGAAGAGGTACAGAAAGCTATATCTATTGGCAAAGTTAAACTTGTCAAATTTATTACTGAGTTGACTCCTCAACTCAAGCACATTCATTATTTATTTCAGAAACTCTGCACATTTTCTTTATTCATTAAAGACATTAAGAATAAAATAGAGGCAATTGAGAAAGAGATCACCGATCTCTCAAGTA
Source organism: Cryptomeria japonica (assembly GCF_030272615.1). NCBI lineage: Eukaryota > Viridiplantae > Streptophyta > Pinopsida > Cupressales > Cupressaceae > Cryptomeria > Cryptomeria japonica. The sequence continues at coordinate 229,539,429 of NC_081412.1, forward strand.
AGTCGACCACAAAGCCAAATTCAATTCAAAATTTTTACACAAAGCTACAACAGCTCATGGCTCAACAATTGGACCTAAGAAATGAAGAACACAAGATCTGGATGGACATAATGACACTTCAGACATTATTCCTTCCTCATCTTTCATCCGTCCAAGAACAGATCAACCGAGCCACCTCCTTATTTACTACATAAGAGTGAAGCACACTAGATGGCTTAATATCATTATTGGATGATATTCAAGCATAGAATTCTTTAATGGACAGTGTAAAGATTGCACTCTCTGTCATTCTCGCCGAAGCATGGACCAAGTACAAATCCATTTTTGACCAGTTACCACCCTCGAATGGTAATTAAGTTTTGATGTTTGTCAAAAAGGGGGACTAATATGTTATAGTATTAGAGGAGAGATATAGTATTGGGGGAGTGTAGTATTCAAAGCATCAAAGTATCAAATCAAACAACAGGAGTATAGTATACTGGGGGAGTATACCGACCAGAGCAAGCAGAGTATCCAAGAGCAGTGAACTGAGCAGTGAAAAGGATAGTAAGCATAGCACACAGAACAGATCACCAAGCATGCAAAATCAAAGTTTTGTACAATATATCGATAAGGGGAGTATATCTGGATATATTATATTATTGACTATTGTATATACTGTCAGTTTAGTCAAATTTTGCAAGTATATAGATTTTTGAGTTATAAATTTGAAAGTAGTTTTTGTCAAACATCTCAACTAATGTCAAAAGGGGAGATTGTTACTACTTATCAAGTTGCCATTAGTTTCATGTCAAAGTTATTCTATATACTCTAGCCAGTTATCTCTATCGAGATATTCAGTCGCTATGCACAGTCTAGTCGATTACAGAAGAAAGTAGTCTCAAAATGTAGTATACACCGAGCTGTCTACCGAGTATCATTTCATGTCTATCGAGCAACAAAGATGACACACCGAGTGAAATGTGTTACCAGATTCATTGAACCTGGACATGCATATGAAAATGTGTTACAAGATTGAGGTACATCTAACCGTTATCACATTAGAAATTGCACTTAAAGATTGTGTATGATTTTGAGGTCATCTAACCAATGAAATATTTTGCATGGTTATTCATTTGATAAATCATATTTGTAAGATCGAAGCAATGAATGGATCATCGTCATAAGAGATCTATTTATACAGCATGAGTTAAGAATTAAAGGTGTGTGTGCATGAGTGTAAGAAGACTATTATAGAGACATAGAGGTCACCAAGAAGGTTTTTAGAGAATAGTCAAAGAACAGAGTAAACAGAAGGGTTTACCGAGTTACTATATGGGTTACCAAGGTATGCTATAAGCAAGGTAACTTATTCAGAGCACATAGAATCTGCTATAACATTCTAGATGTAAAGTTGCAGATATTGGTTATGATTTCATTGTAATATTTTGAAGTTGTAAGAGAAACCTTTAATAGGGTAAGAGACTCTAATCAAGTCTATAAATTGTAAAGCCTCTAACCAGGTGCAGCATTTAGTTTAAGTGTTGTGAAATCCTTTAGCAAGGTAGATCTAACAGATCTTGTTACTCCTAACAGGGTAAGCTATCAGAAATAGCTAAACATGTAGCTCTAACCGAGTATTCTTTATTATTGTAGTAGTGAAGTTGTGGGTGTCATCCCCACCACATTTTTTCTCTCTAACCAAGAGTTTCTGCGTAACCAAAATATATGTGTTATGGAGTGAATCATGTATGATTGTTATCTATTTGTTTTAGCTTTATATTATGTTACTGCACTATTCGGTTTATGCATAACAGTAAAGTTATTATTGAAGAAATTTTTTGGAGTACTAATTCACCCCTCCCCTCTCAGTACATTACCTTTCCATATTGGGCCTAACAAACCTAGCCGGTCTTACTGTATTGGTTACCTCATCATATCTACCCTTATCTTGAATTATTGATAGAACTCTCAAAGCGGTCTCCAGATAGGTAAATCCAAAATATTCTCATTCCCACAAGTGGGAAGTCTTCTACATCTAGACCTTGCTTATATAATCGGTGGACTTACATACTGGTTACGAATCTTGATGACACCATGTCATCAACCTTCAGAAGATTCCATCTTCAATCAAGTCTTTCTACTTCAAATTGCATCTTCTTGGTCTTTCCTTTCTTCTTGATCAATCTTGTTCATTCCTCTACCAGTTTGTCAAGGTGACAAACACTTCACACTTCCCTTGTACTGGCATCTCAACATGTCCTCTCTTTCGGTCTAGTGCATAACCCTGATCTCATGCACCTAAAGGCATTCCCTCAATTCACTGGTAGATCCGGTGTGATCCTTCAAGTGCTTGCCTTTACCTCTTCACTCTTATCTCACCAAACTATAATAAGATAAATGCATAATAGGAGATAAGCTCCACTTACTTGGTGGAGTAACACCTTGTCTTCTACATCCTGCAATGCTCTTCAATTGGCTTCCTTGTTTGTGCAATATCTCTTCAAACATGCACATGTGATCTAATGTGAGCACATTCACTGTCAGTCATTGCTTCTCATTATAACTGCATCTTCATCTGGTGGGAGTCTTGTTGTTCTGCAACCTTATTGACCCGTTCATTCTTTTCCTCCAGTGTTGATGTGATTTAGGTAACATTTTGCCTCTTCATCACAAACAACTGTTTAACCATTTCCCTCTCTCATCACACAAGTCAGGCACTGACTCATGTACTGGTGACTCCTGAATTCATCTTCCTTACCTTATCGGTGTTCTACAACACAAGGTGATATCCAACATATCACATCTTGTATTCCTTCATAGCAGTGTTGCACATACATATCTACTACCGGTGGTCATCCCATACTGGTTGACATCAATGACAATGCATTGCCAACAATATCATTGTAATATGGACTTATGTAATGATCTTATTGTAATATCTTTTAGGTTGCCAACCTAATTGGTTTAGGCCTTAGGGTTGTATAAAATGATGTAAGATCTCATTGTAGATCATGGGGATTATGTGTCACGGACTTAAAATGCAATATCATAGGCGAAGGAGATTTGGTCGATCATACATGATTGAATTGGGATTAAGGAAGAGGTCAAAGGTCTCTGGTATTGAGCTCAAATGGGACTGTAATTAGGCATGGTAGATGCTATTTCTGGTAGTTCACTTATTGGATTGTTGTCCATTTATCTTGAGATGGTTGTAGCCTGTCTGTAGTCAATGAGACTCTTTTGTAATAAGCATTATACTCTAGGTAGTGTGCCTTCCTGCAAGCGCAAGACACTCATTGTAACACATAGTTTCTATAGAAGTATCATCTAACTATGGGTAGGCTTCCCACCATGGTTTTTTCCTTTCTGAGTTTTCTACATACAAATCATGGTGTTATGTGGTATGGTTGCTTTGCATTGATTATCTGTTTAATTGTTAAGTTGTATTGTTTATTGGTATCTGTTCCTACCGACATTTATATGTTCTTTATAGATACTTGATCTATTTAACAGTTATTAAGTGGATAAAATGTTATAATTTGTTAACAACTGATTCACCCCCCCTCTCAGTTGTTCACCTGTTATCCTAACAATGCACGCCTCTTCTTCCTTATCTCACAAAACTATGATGCACATAATTCATCATAGGAGATAGGTTCCACTTACTGGTGGAGTGGCACCTTGTCTTCTGCATCCTATAGTGTACTCATGTGACTTCCTTGTTTGTCCAACATATCTTCAAAAAGGCACATGTGATCCAGTGTAGGCACATTCACTGTCAATCATTGCTTCTCATGATGACTGGATCTTCATTAGGTGGGAGTCTTGTTGTCCTGTAACCTTACAATATACCTATGATCTACTCATTCTTTCTCCTCTAGTGTTGATGTGATTTAGGTAACATTTTGCCTCTTCATCACAAACAACATCCAAGCACCTTGCTCATCCTACTTGTACACTAGTCATGACCTTTGCAGGCTGACAACCACTCACTTGGTTGATCTAACTTCCCCATGTCAACACATCACTTACCAGTTGACATCCTTTCCTTAATGGTGATGTATTGTACTAGTACTGATCACCTTACCATTCCATCCACACAAGTCGAGATCCGACTTGTGTACCGGTGACTCCCGAGGTTATCTTCCTTACCTTACTGGTGTTCTGCAACACAAGGTGATATCAAAGATATCTTAACCTGTACTCCTCCTTGACAATGTTGCACATACATCTCGCATACAAGTAGTCATCCCATACCGGTTGACATCAATGACAACCCAATGCCAACAATCTCTCTCTTTGGCATTGATGTCAACTCATGTAGTATCTGGCATACTACACAATCCTTCTCCCCCTTTCATTGATCGATGGATTCTCCAAACATGTAGTATGTAGTATACTACAAAATCTTTCTCCCTCTTTCACAACAATGGCAAAGGGCATTGTCTAGGTATCATTTCTCCTTGTATTTACTAGGTATTGACATAATTCTTTCTCTTCCTTTGTCTTTATTGGATGTCTCTCCTTCTTTTATACCAATTGTTACATTTTGTTGCATTTTTCTCAATTCACAACACTTGAGATGGAGGACTCAACTATAAACTGACACACCAATTGAGCATGCAAATGTTATACCATTTGTTACACTACTTAATTTCAGAGGGATGTGCCAGTACACACTACTCACCTACCGGTCAACCTGCATCACCTCTTGTTTGATCCCAAAAATCTTTAGGAATCAAATGTGATTGTACTACTAATACAACCAGCCAACTGATAAGTAGGAATCAAATGTGATTGTACTATGAATACAACCAACCACATGATAGGCAGATACCACTTGCAATGAAATTCTCCTAGGTATTTCTACTGTGACTTTTCATCATCTGCAGTTTTGGGCAGTCAGTGCACTTACTCTTCTAAGTTCAAGTATCTCGGCTTTGCATCATAGCCACTTGAAATCCCCCTAAGTCATACATCTCAGGTCCTTGTCTCCGGTGAGGTCTAATACCAGGGCTCCAATTGTCTTCATGTCGATTGAGTTGTGCAACTATGATCATCTAATGATCTTTTAGTTCCATTATATCCACCAAAGACTGACATGATCCTAGATGAACACAATGCCATATAATGTCATCATCAAGTCATAATTCTAACCGGTTAGCCCAAAATTATGCATACCTGCATGATCAACCACTGGGCCAACATATGTCATTTAGGTCTTTTCCAATACCACCTGAGACATGAACTCCACATTCCATGCTACCAAGGCTAATGCAATGATTTCTAACTTCATTGTCTTACATAACTTGCAAGTACCTATAGGCATCTATGCTGGTAACATCCTGTACATACCGGTTAATATTTGATACCAATTGTTAACCTCCACTTATTGACATATGCAGTAGTGATCCAACACTGATCTGTCGGTGTGTAGTTAAGGTAGCCTCTACACACACTTATCATATCATTTCCATCCTTCATACCGACAACAACATGTTCTTCCATGTTGCCTTCTACACTGAGTGGGTGAACGATAAATTCAATGTTCTACTCCCCCTAAGATCTTGCATCTCCTTTAGGCCTTAGGAGATATCACCTGTGCAATGGGTGCATAGTGCTGGTCCATGGTCTTCTTCCTCCATACATGCTTGGTCTCATTCTTCTTCCCATTTTTCAGGCTTGGGAGCAGATATTTCCTTCTTTTTCTGATGGGTCCTTCCATTTCCTGATTCTCCATCATAGCTAGAAGCAGTGCTATAGTTGAACACAACATCCATCCCAACTTCATGTTTTGGGAATCTCTTGACATATTGGTCTCCAGGTGACTACAGATTCCTCTTCCTGCATTCAAACTTTCTATGGCCAAATCCATTGCAGTAATGATAGACAACATTTTCATAATCGGAAGAGGGGACATGCATGTATCTACTCCTGGATACATTTTTCTCATATGCATGATGTCTATGAGATCCTATATTATTCTTTCTAGATCTATTTCTACATTCCTCTGCCCTATGGCCATAAGCATTACATGCAAAGCAGTAACTGGTAAAGGATGGCTTATGACTTACAAATTTATTTTTCCGTGCATGAGGAGGTCTTACTGGTTTAGCCTCTCCATTTCTTGTTCTTTGAGAATGGATCCTTGGTTGTCCATTTTGTGTGGCTCTTCCACCTGGTCTCTTCTTCTCCCACACTTGCTTTTCCCTATGGGTGGTAGCATTTCTTTGTCCTCTACTGGTAGGAGGTCTTCTTTTATAACTTCTCATGTTCTTGCTTCTAGTGAAGCTGACTTATTTCATCTTCCCTTTACCTTTGGGATCTGCATTGTTCCTCCTTGTAGCACTGATCATCATTTTTGTCTGCAAATCTTCACCAGTTGTACTTAGATCAACCTTCTTCTAGGGAGAATTTCTCACTGTGAATGTTTGGCCTTTGTTTTCTCCATTGGAGAAGACAAAAAAAATGTCATTGTGGGGGACATTCTTGTTGGTGGAGCATTCACCGACACCACTTCCTAATCCTTCAGTGTCCTAGGCACACTTTTTCTTTTTTAGCATTTTGTCCAAGACATCACTACTTCCATCAAGCCAAATTATTACCTTGAGCTCATCCTAACATTTCTCAAGGTAATTTTGGAGTCTCCATTTCTCCGATCAGCTTTTGATATTCTCTATCTTTAATTTCTATCCTAGATTCTAGATCTTCACACCAACACACCTTGGTGTTCTTTGCCTGAGACTTCAACTTTGAGATGCATTTCTCAGATCCTCAAGGCATTTTGTCAGCAAGTTTTTCTCTACTATAGCAGCATTATTGAATAGCTTGTATTCATTTCTCAAGTTCTCCCTTTCACTTTCCTTGGAGTCCAAGACTGATTTCAAATCATCAGTCAATTTTTTTGTCTCTTCTAGTTGAGAGGTTAATAAGCCAGCCTTTTGGTTTGACACATCAAGGTAGGTTCTCAACTCACTATAGTCCTCATGAAGTCATCTTCTAGATCACTTACCAGTTCACACTCAAGATCTACTCCTACATCTTCTTCTTCTTCTCCTCCTTCACTATCAAATAGATCTTGATGGCTAGATCTATCTACCTTGTCTCCTTCTTCCTCATCATCACTGCCAAACACATCTTTTTGGTGGGATCTATTTTCCTTATCACTTTCAGATGTGTGCACCTCATCTTCAAATCCTTGAGCCATGAGGAGGTGGGTTCCTTCTTCATCAATGTTGGGACTGCTAGTGGATCTACCTTCATCATCAACACATGTATCTATTGCATTGTTCTTCTCACTTCCACACACGAATTCAGTTGTGCAGGGTTCATTTCCATAGAGCTTCCTTAGTCTATCCCATAGAATTTTTTCTAATTTACACTTATCCACCTCTGAGGAGACATCTCCGATGAGTCCATTGAATATAGCTTTCATGGCTTCTTCATTGCATATGCAACTTTTTTCTTCTTCAGATCTGGTGGGAGGACTGACATTCTTAGGGAGACCATTGATAACCGACATCCATACATCAAACCCGAGAGAGGATAAGAAGAATTCCATTCTACAAATCCAAATAGAATAGTTTGAACCATCAAACACAAAAGCAGGGATTGACACTAAACAAACCATTGAGTCCTTAAGCCAGAATCTACCCAATCTAGAGAAATCTCGTCTAATTGGGAACCTACGCTCTGATATTAATTGTTAGACACAATGCACCACTAAGAGGGGGGGTGAATTAGTGGTTCTCAAACGTTTCCCTTTAGCTAACCTATTTGAGCATACTGAATAATAAATCTAACTCAATGTAGACTTACCACTTAGTGGGTAGACCAACATAAATGCAATCACACAAGGGACATCACATAACACCAATATATATGATGAAAACCCAAGATGGGAAAAAACTCGCTGAGCAATGCTGCTAGAGTCTACTACTGCAATCTATCCTCATAGTGAAAACTTAATTAAAATGTTTAGGGCACCAACCCAAGGAGCTACAACCCCTAATTTAGGGCACCAACCCCCAACTTGTTTATGGGATTCAACTCAGAGGAGCCACAACCCCTGCACTGAACTACAACTCGGTATTCACAATGAAAACATCAATTACAAAAGTAGTTATCTTGTTACAAGTGAATCTTTCAACCATTTCTTATACCATACTTTTCCGATGAGATATGTTCTCTGCTACACTGAATCACTCTTCTTCTGCTCTCACCTGCTGCTCTAGTGCCAGCAAACCCTACCAGTACACCTCTTCTCTTCTTCTTCTCTGCTAGATCTCCTCCTCACTGCTCTACACTTTACTAGTGCTATACTTTACTAGTCCATTTTCTTCCTTCTATGCAACTCTCTTCACTTTTTCTCTACCGGTATAACCACTACCGGTTCTACTCTTCAATCTCCCTCTTATCTCAAATACTCATTGAGAACTTGGCTGATTTTCTCTCACATATAGAAGTAACACTCAATCATTTCACAGTAGCACTATCCTCTTCTCTTTAGCAACAACTTAACTATGTCTTTGGCTTGCATATTTATAGACTGGGTTTCCCGCCAAAAGCCATTTCAAAATCTAGGCGATTAGGGTTTCCTCATCACCCTCGAGGAAAACCAAATCCAATCAGATCTTCCTTGATCTAATCTCCTAGATAGCCAACTATACAACTCCTCTAAGAATGTGCCTTCCAATACACATTTTCCAAATGTAGCAAACATGGTCATGTATCTTGACCTAAATCTATCAAAATGCATGTTTTCCTCCTCGAGGTCTTCTCATAGTATGATCTTCTTGCTTCGATCTAGGTGCCAACAATTATCTGATTCTTCTCTTTTGTTCATTCTTCCTCGAGCCACACTTCTCTGATCTGATTGATAAATTACATGATCCATATTCAATGCACACCTATAGAAATACCTATCTCTACATGACACTTTACCAATCTCTATGAGATTACCATCTTGACTCCAAGTGGCATCCATGTCAACCAGCTTCCAACAAGGACCTTCATGTCGGTCCAGATGGGATCACCAACCAAATACTCTACTGGTTCCTCTTTCTTGCTGGTTTTCTAACCCTGCTGGTATCTCAAATTCTACTAGTTAACACCTCATGTTTGCACTTGTTGAATTTTTGGTGGCACACCTAAACCAGTCTTCAAACATGTCTATCCCAAGCATGCACATTCCCACAAGGTATGGGGGGGGGACATCTGCATCTACACCTTGCTCATATTTTTGGTGGACTTACATATGGATAAGAGCTCTTCATTTGTATCAACATCTCAACATGCCTTCTCAGTCACTCCAGTGCATATCCCTGATTTCATGCACTTAATGCACACATCTTCTTCCTTATCTCACAAAACTATGATGCACACAATCCATGATAGGAGAGAAGTTCCACTTACCGGTGGAGTGGCATCTCCTCTTCTGCATCCTGCAGTGTACTCATGTGACTTCCCTATTTGTGCAGCATATCTTCAAACAAGCACATGTGATCCGGTGTGGGCACATTAACTTTTAGTCATTTCTTCTCATGATGAATGCATCATCATCAGGTGGGAGTCTAGTTGTCCTGAAACCTTACAGTATACTTGTGATCTATTCATTCTTTCTCCTCCAGTGTTGATGTGATTTAGGTAACATTCTGCCTCTTCATCACAAATAACATCCAAGCACCTTGCTCATCCTACTTGTACACTGGTCATGACCTTTGCAAGGTAACAATCAATCATGTGGTTGATATGACTTCCCCATGTCAACACATCACTTACCAGTTGACATCCTTTCCTTGCTAGTAATGCACTGTACCAATACCAATCACCTTACCATTCCATCCACACAAGTTAGGCACCAACTTGTGTACTAGTGACTCCTGGGGTTATCTTCCTTACCTTATCAGTGTTCTGCAACATAAGGTGATATCAAAGATATCTCAACTTGTAGTCCTCCTTGACAATGTTGCACATACATCTCACATACCAATAGTCATCCCATACCGATTGAAATAAATGACAACCCAATGCCAACAAGTTAATCTTTAAATCCTAATATTGGGGTCTTATGGTGTTCCCTTGGGCATGGACTGGCTTGAGTCAAATCAAGCTAGTATAGATAGTTGATCAAAGGCAATGGAATGTGTTGGATTCTATGGGGAAAGTGTGGAGATTGTTGGTGTTCAATGACCCATTTCTCCTCGTATGATATTAAGTATGCAATTGAAGCAGTGTGTGTATCAAGGATGTCAACTATTTACAATAACAGTGAATGATTTGGAGGAGGGAGAGAGTTAATAAGACCCTCTTCTTAATCATCCTATTCTTCAAGAGTTTTTCAAAAGTCTTCCCGAGTGAGATTCTAAATATTCCACCCAAGTATGACATTGATTTTTGAATTGACTTAGTTCCCGAAGTAGAGACAATTTATATGGTGCCTTATCGGATGACTCCTCAAGAGTTGAGTGAGTTATAGTTGCACTTGTCTTATCCTCCGTGCTATTTTTTAAAGATACCCACCTTTTTCTTTATGATTTCTTTTATTTGCCTCTGCTTATCAATTAAAAGCTTATCGATTGAACCTTAGCATATCGAAAGTTTGTGCTAGGATTGTCAAGTTCCATTTTATTCTCAATGTCATGACATCAAAGGAAGAGTCTATGATTATCAGAGGAAGTAAAGAATCCTACGTCAACCTCATTTCCTTTTTCCTCTCGATGCCCAACATTCACTTGTACACCGATGTTGGAGCATTGGAAGATTCAAATATTTCATTCACCATTGTTCTGCTTAGCTTACTACTATGCAATGATCATTTTCCAAGAAACAAATCAAGAATGATATGCAAGTACTCTTATTAAAGATAGATTAAATGGTCGAAGGAACGTAAAGGTGGTGGCATAAGCCATGGATTTTTATATTATCATCTTTTTGCAGGAAATTTAATGCACCACCCTTAAGAGCTAGTTAGAATAACAGATGCCATCATAAGATTTCCTTTCCTAGATGGTTCTCCCTCATGATGGTGAGCTGCCATTTGATAATCCAGACCTAAATTGGTGAGTAACTAAGTAGGGGAATATTATCCTAGAATTGCAGTCTCTTGCATGGAAACAAAAAACTGACTTCATCAGATATAGAAGGGATATCATTTTTTTAGAAAACATTGTAGAACAAGATAGAAATCACAGACAACATCTGGAAGAAGAAATCGTTGCAAGAAGAGGTCCAGATAATTAGTTCCTCAAACATGGTGCTCAAGGGAAAAGGTCCTATGATACGGCCAGATATAGAGCACATGTAGGATGATATCCTCTTTGACCTAACCGACCTTGCTCGAGAGCTCATATAAGATGAAAATGAATTTTTAGCAGTTCTCTGGGTGCTTATAGAAGAGGAAATGAAAGCAAAAATGATCGATAATCAATATGCTAGTCAAAATCTGGTGCCTAAGGAAGAAGAAGTATATAGTTGATAACTATTCTTAGTGCTAATTATGAAACCTTCTAGTATTTTTTTGTTATTATCTAGAATCATGTTTAAAAATGGTCATTTTCAAGACCATTACTTCAAAAGAAACTATTTTTGGAAAACGAAAAAAGGGGGTTTTTAGGTATAAATAGATAGAAGATAGAAAGAAGAAAGGGCAGATTTTGGAAAGAAAGACTTTGTGTTGTTTTCTCAGACAAATATGATGTGGTTTATGTTTTGGTTTTACAGAATAGTTTATCTAATACACCAGACTATGTGCTACTTTGGATGAATTGCACTTTTCTTATGTGAATGCTCCTCATTCAGTTTCCATATTTTGAAATATTAAATATTTGTTCCTCCTCTACTATTCATTGTCATTTATTTTTTTCTTTGAATGATATTATGAAACATGAACTTAGTTATTGCATGACTGGACAAGTGCTTTGTCATTTGTATTTTATCTTTTGTTCTATAAGGTTATAGGGTAGGAATCTTTCCTTTCCTACTTTCTCGTTAAAAGCATACCCCTAAAAACCTCAAAATAATATCATAAGGGGGAGTTGTACCTCTAAAATTTAGAGGAAAGTTGTAGGAACATTCACAACCTATCAAACTATTGATTGATAATTTGTTCTCGTGTTTGGGTATAGAGTCACATTGTTATATTTTTTAAGGGAACAAAATCTATCAACCAAAAAGATTTCTGGCAACTCTAATGGGGAGATTGAAAAGGGGGACATTACCTTTTGGTAGACCTTTAGGAGTTTATCCCTCAAACGAAGACTGGTGACTCTAATTGTTTGAAAGGACCTTGGAAGAATGATTCAAGGCCAAACCCAACCCACAAATCAATACAAAAGAGGATCTGTATGAACAATTGAAAAAATAATTCTTGAAGATGATCAAGAACTCCATTCCCTTTGGAATTCTTTCAAAGAAAGTATTTATGAAGATAAGAGGAAAAAGATAGACCCATCCGTAGATCACAAATGTACTCTATTGTTTAGGAAGGTGCATCACAAAAATTATCAACTCAAGATTGTCAAGCCAAGAGCCCATCGACAACATGATGAAGCAAAAAGAGTACAAGAGAATTTAAAGAGTCAAGGGTTGGTGTCTTATAATTTTTCCATTCTCAAAGAACGGGACATGCCAACATCAGCGAAGCAGATGACCCCATGGGATCAAAATCAGGAACAAGAAAGAAGCCTTCATTATAAGATATCCAGATTGAGTAAACCATTTGAAAAACAGATCCATCCTAAAGAACACGAGACATCGTTTATCCCAAATTCTTTGAAAGGCTCAGATAATGACTTTCAATGTGGCATGGTGGGCAGAGACATTTTTATTACTAAATTAGATGAAAGCACATTTTCTTGTAAGTCTAAAGATATTAAAAAATGTATGAATTTGTCCTTACTAGAACAATCTATGAATGATAAGGAAAAGTAACCCTTAGAAAAATAAATAGATGAACGTATGAACAAACCATGCTCTCAACCCAATTCTTCTTTTCATAAATTTTTTGTTTGTACTAAAGAAGAAGAAAAGGTTCCTATCAAATTTGACTCCATGCTTTTAGAATACAACATTTAGGGTTCACAATTAGCAACATGCACAAAAAATGTTTCAGATGAGTTAGAAGAAAACCCCTTGATTGTTGATGCTCTTCTTGAAAGACCTGAGAATATTTGGGAAAAACCTAATGCTCTATATTTATGAACTGAATTTTGTAAAAATTCAAGGGTTAGAGATAATCCTCTCTTTGAATTATATAATTTTGAATCAATAAATGATAAAGATGATCTGGAGAGACATGTTTGGAAAAACAACTTTGCAAGTGGTGACATAATTATGCAGAAACAAAAAAGGAAATTTCAAATCTTTCCTATTGATCGTCTATTGGAGACTGAAGTTTTTGAAGATGAAGCTATGGAGCTAGTGCTCAAAGGTGATAAACCATTTGTGTTGATCATTGGAGGACATAAAAGAGTTTCTTGAGTAAGCAATAACCCTACAATTGACCATGTTGATCATTGTCAGGGGGAGGCTTGTGTGAACCTAGGTGTACAATTGGTGTTATTTCAAGTGGGTGGTTCTCAGACATCTGAAGTAAATTGGGAAGGAATGGGTAGTTATGTACAAGATGTATCATGAAGAAAGGTTGTTTGGGTACGAATGAATATGCAAGAAACTTTGGTATCCCATTAACTTGAAATGTAGAGCTATCGCTAGGTGGCAATCATTATTCATCACATCATATGGCCACAATTTACTTTTCCACAAAGGGTCATTTTTCTCCCAACCTGTTAATGGTTTTACTTAAGTTGTGGCATGTCTTTTGAGGTTAGGGGTTTCCACCCCTTTATGTATTTGTAAATAAAATTTTGGTGTGTTATATCTTCGCTTGTTTTTAGTTTTTCTTTGTTGGTTCTTGTCTTTTCCTTGTTTCCCTCCACCCTTCTACAAGCATATCCCTATGTTGTATTTTCTAGCTTTGTAGCTCAATGGATAAGGCACTAGTCTTTATTTAGAGTTTTGTATCCTCTTTGTCCCTATGTCTTCATCCCTAATCAAAGCTAGTTTTTAGCCTCCATGTTGTTTTTCAAAGATACCTACATTTTTTTATCATCATCCTTATCGGTTGAACCTTAGCATATCATAAGTTTGTATTATTACTAGAGAGTTCCATTTTTCCCCGATGTCATGATATCGAAGGAAGAGTACATGATTATCAGAGGATACCAAGAATCCCGCTTCAACCTCATTTCCTTTTTCCTACCAATGCTTGACATTCTCTTATACACCGATGTTGGAGAATTGGAAGATTCAAATCTTTCATTCACCATAGTTCCAACTCATCTTACTATCATACAATGCTCATTTTCCAAGAAACAAATCAAGAAAGATTTACCAGTATCATTATTAATGATAGATTAAATGGTTGAAGGAACATAAAGGTGGCAGCGTAAGCTATGAATTTTGATATTATCATATTTTCATAGAAAATTTAATGCACCACCCTTAAGAGTTGGTCACAATAACACATGCCATCATAATATTTCCTTTCCTAGATGGTTCTCCCTCATGATAGTTAGTTTCCATTTGATCACCTGGACCCAAATTGGCTAGCAACCGAGCAGGGGAATATTATCCTAAAATTGCAAACTCTTGCATGGAAACAACAAACTGATGTCACCGAATATAGAAGGGCTATCACTTTGTTAGAAAATATTGCAAAACAAGATAGAAATCTTGAACAACGTCTAGAAGAAGAAATCATTGGAAGAACAGTTCCAGATAATTAGTTCCTCAAACATGGTGCACAAGGGAAAAGATCATCTGATATAGTTAGATGTAGACCACATGCAGGATGATATCCTCTTCAAATTGACCGACCTTGCTAGAGAGATCATAGAAGACAAATACAAATTTTCAGCAATTCTCTAGGTGCTTATCATAGAGGAAACCAAAGCAAAAATGATCAAAAATAAAAATTTTGGTCAAAATCTGATGCCTAAGGAAGTAGAAGTATAAAGTTGATAATTGTTCTTAGTTATAATGATTAAACCTTTTGGTAATTTTTGTTTTCATCTAGAATCATGTTTAAAAATGGTCATTTTCAAGACCTTTATTCTGAATGAAACCCTTTCTGGAAATTAGAAAAGGGGGTTTTTAGGTATAAATAGGTAGAAGATAGAAATAAGAAAGGGGGGATTTTGGAAAGACAGACTTCATGTTGTTTTTCAAGACATATATAATGTGGTTTATGTTTTGGTTTTATTGAACAATTTATCTAATAGATTAGACTTTGTGCTACTTTGGATGAATTGTATTTTTCTTATGTGAATGCTCCTTGTTCAATTTCTGTATTTTAAAATATTAAATATGTGTTCCTCCTCTATTGTTCATTTTTCATATAATTATCTTTGAATGATATTATCCAACATGAACTTAGTTTATGACTAGACAAGTTCTTCGCCATTTGTATTTTATCTTTTATTCTGTAAGGTTATAGGGTAGGAATCTTGCAAATCTTGCCTTTCTTGCTTTCTAGTTAAAAACATATCCCAAAAAACCTCAAAATCATAGCATAAAAGAAAGTTGTACCTCTAAAATTATGAGGAAAGTTGCAAGAACATTCACAACTTATCCAAATGTTGATTGATAATTTATTCTCTTGTTCAAGCGTAGAATCATATTGTTATATTTTTTAAGGGAACAAAATTTGTCAACCAATAAGTTGGAGGATTTGTTGGCTAAGGGTTTTATTCATCCTAGTGTTTCTCCATGGGGAGCACAATTTTTATTTGTGAAGAAGGATGGATCCATTTGCTTGTGTATAGATTACATGTAGTTGAATAAGGTGATGGTGAAGAACTGATATCCTTTGTCGAGGATTGATGATATTTTTTATTTGATTAAGGATGCTAATATCTTTTGTAAAATAGATCTTAAGTTAGGGTATCATCAGCTTTGAATCCAAGAAGCATACATTTATCAAACATATTTTTGTAATCGTTATGGGAACTATGAGTTCATGGTGGTTCCATTCATATGCACCAATGTGCCCTCAAATTTTATGAGCCTGATGAATGGGGTATTTAGGACCTACCTTGACAAATTTGTTCTTGTGTTCCTTGATGATATATTGATTTATTCTAGTACTACAGAGAAAAATGAGGGGAATTTGAGATAGGTATTGTAGTGTCTCTGAGATAATTTGTTGTATACCAACTTGGCTAAGTGTGATATCTTCTAGACAGAGCTAAAGTACCTAAGTGATGTTATTTCTGGAGAGGGTATTATTGTGGATCCCTCTAAGATTGAGGCAATTATAGATTGGCCAGCACCTATAAATGTGATAGAGGTTCATAGATTTATGAGCCTTATAGGATATTATCATTTGTTTGTTCAAGTATTTTCAAGGATAGGTCATCCCATCCCTTCTCTTCAAAGAAAAGGGAAGAAGTTTACTTGGACGGAGTAGTGTGAGGTAGCTTTTCAGACTCTTAAGGAGCATTTGACTAGTGGACTTATTTTAGTATAAATTATTGCACTCATTGTTTGGAGTCAACAAAAATTGTTCATGCTTTGTTGAGGTGGAGACATTTTCTTCTTGGGCATCAGTTCGAGTTGCATAGTGACCATCAGATTTTGCAATATATATTTACAAAACCAAACATAAATGCAAGACAACAATGATGGATGGAGTTCTTCAGTGAGTATGACTTTGAGGTCAAGTACATTTAGAGAAAGGAGAATGTTTTATTGGATTTGTTGAGTTATAGGAGACATGAGTTGTCATTAATGACTCTTAGTGTGGATTTTAGGAGATGAATACTTAGAGAACTTCCTTTGGATGCTTGGTATCAAGAGGTGAGAATGGAGGTAGACTCTGGGAGATCTTTAGAAGGGAGATATGTAGGATATTCCTTGGAGTCAAATGATCTTATTTTCCATTTAGGTTGTATCTATGTCTAATTAGTAGAAGGACTTCATACTTTGATTTTGATAGGCACACTGTACACTCTAATCCGCACACCTAGCTGTCAAGAAGATGCATGTAGATCTTTGACAGTTATACCATTGGTCCAGTATGAGGCATGATATATTATATTTTTTTTCTTGGTGTTTGGAGTGTCAAACAGTGAAGGTTGAGCATCAGCATCCTATTGGGTTGTTGTAGTCTAACCTAGTTCCAAAGTGGAAATGGGATATTATCTCGATGGACTTCATTGTTGGTTTGCCAATTACTTCTCATATACATGATGCAATCATGGTTACTATTAATAGGTTTACCAAGGTGGCACATTTATCCCCAATTTGATCTTCCTACATAATAATGATAGTGGCTTGAGTCTTCATGGAGGATATCATGAGGTTGCATGGAATTCCTTGCTAGATTATATCTGATAGAGATCAAGTATTTACTTCAGCATTGTGGACTTCTCTTCAACATGCCTTAGAAGCTCAGCTAAACTTTACCTTAGCATATCATCTTGAGATAGATGAAAATAGAGAGGGTTAATCGGGTTCTTGAAGATATGCTTCGAATTTATGTTATGGACCAGTAGTATCGATGGGAGGATTACCTGTATTTGGTAGAGTTTACATATAATAATAGATAGCATAGCTCTATTGGTATGTGACCTTTTTCAATATTTGTATAGTCAACCTTATCATATGCCTTTGAGTTGGGATCGATTAGAAGATCAATTTCTTGTAGGAGTTGAGATGTTATAGCACTTGAAGCAATAAGAGATTTGTAATCAGGAGCATTTGGTGTTGGCATAGGATAGATAGAAGAAATGTGTGGATTCTTGCCATGTGGATTGATAGTTCTCTATAGGAGATAAGGTTTTTTTTAGAGTACATCCGAGTAAGAGTATTATCTATTATGAAAAAGACTCTAAGTTGGTGCCTCGTTTCATTGGTCCATTTGAGGTTTTGGAGAGGATTGATCTTGTAGCTTATCATTTAGCATTTCCACCTAGCTTGTCTTGAATCCATGATTTATTTCATGTAGTAGTTTTGAGGCCTTATTTTCTTGATGTGATACATATATTGGATTAGAATGCTTTGCAAGTAGAGGATGGGTATCTTTCTTTGGAACCTCTACACATTCTATAGTGTCGGGGGTTAACCCTCAAGGGTTGTGACATAGAGTAGGTAAAGGTCCAATGGGACTCAAATGATGAGACTTCAACGACATGGTAAGATACACTATGGATGAGAGAGCTTTTTCCCTATTTGTTCTTAGGCTTCTAGGAGTAAGCCGAGATCTAGGGGGATAGGATCTAGTGTCCCTCCTTGACATACTTTACTTTTATGCTTTCACAGAAATTTATGGACTTGTTTAGATTCATTTATTATACTTTTGGTAGATGCTTATGGTTTTGTTTATGTTTTGATGATATACATGTTAACATGTTGAATGATGATACATTATGTTTTATGTGGATGATATATGTAGGACTACATTGGAAATGGGGTTTATGTTTTGACTTCTATTTGGATATGATGTTATCATGCTATGTGTTAACTTTACTTCATGTTTATATTGGATATAATGATGTTATTGATGATTTTGTGTCTTTACGATATGCTATTATTATGGATATGGAAGGGACAATGTCATAGAACTCATTGCAAGAAGGTTGTGATGTTGTGATTCTCTTTCACCTGTGTGTTTACTTTGTGACTATGTATATTTATGGATATATTTTGTTCATAGATGTTTGGTGTTATGCTAGATGCAGGTACTAGACATCAACTTCACCTAGTTTTTACAAGTCTGAGCATGTATTTAATCCAATGGCAAGTTGATCAAAGGTGATATAGTGTACTATGACATTCTAGGCTTGGTTGATGTCTTATCAGTTCTAGTATTTTGGTTAAGTTGCATTGTAGGAGTTAAGTGATATTTTATTATCTATGTTTGGTTTATTTTCTTGTGATAATTAATTAATTTATATACATATATATACATATGTACATATATATACACACATACACACACACACATATATACATATATACACATATATATACACATATATATATACATACATATATATGTATATATATATATATACATACATATATATGTATATATGTATATGTATGTATATGTATATATATACATACATATGTATATATGTATATATCTAGACATCTATATATATAAATACATATATATACATACATATACATATACATATCTTTACATATGTATATATATGTATATATATACATATATGTATATGTATGTATAAATATATGTATGTATATGTATGTATATGTATGTATATATATGTTTATATATATCAGTGTGTATATATGTATATATATATAAGTATGTATATATATTTAAATTTATTAGTTTGTGAAATTATATTATTGGAGCTTTTATATTTATTTAGGGATTTAATTAATATTGAATCTTTTATATTCAATTATTTATTCTTTTATTTAATTAGCTGATTAGGAGTTTTAATTTAGTAATTATTATCTTTAATTATTTTCTCTTTGTTTTTGAAGGTGGAAGTTGAGTGAGCTATATATTTACATTGAAGTTGCTTTTTGAGTTTCATGCATGAAGGGAGATTATTTTTAGGGATTTTTTGTTTAAGCTTTATTTATATTTTGAAGGTTATTCAAAGGGAGAATTGTTTTATTATTTGGGGGTGGAATTTGTTTTTGAGAAGTGTTCTGGGATTTTTGGAAGAAGTTTTCTATACGTACTTGGTCTATTGTGGATTGTTTTGTGGATTCTCTCAGTTATTTGACAATTCTTCTTATTTCTAGGTTGGAGATTTTCTTATTCTTATATTTTATTTATACTTCTTTACATTTGAAAGAGAAGATTGTCTACATTGTGCCTGTAATTTTTATTCTAGGTTAATTAGGGAGAAATTTATATAATGTTATTATTATTAAAATAAAAACTTTCCTATTACTATATATATATGGGGATTTGGGGGTTTCGTTGTGAATTAATCCTTTGTGTTCATGTATCAATGCCATATAAGAGATCTATGTTATACTTTCTATTGTTTGAATCCATATCCTCTATTGTATAAAAATAATTATTAATGTTTATGAGTTGGGCTTATCAAACTCTTCTCGAGTGTTTTTTTGTGAGATTGTTTTCTTTATTTGAATTCTTTATTTATTCACTGTTGCATTTTCTTCTCTTTCTAAATCATCTGTATAAATCTTTGAGATTCAATTATATTTCCAAGTATTGGATTGTGGCCTTTATATTTCTCGGTGTCCTATTTTACTATGTTTCCATATGCACTATTTGTTTTTACATATATGCTATTTTATTTGACATATGTGCTAAACTGTGTTATAAATGCACCATATTGTGTTATATATCCATCACTTCATATTATAAGTGTGTTGTTTCATGTTATATATGCACTATATCATGTTACATATGTGATGCATCATCTTATAAATGTGTGGTTTTGTGTTATAAATACAATATTTTGTGTTATAAATGTGTTGTTCTATGTTATATGCATAGTTCTATGTTATATGGGCATTTTTACATTTTTGAGTTATTTTTTTAATTTTCACTAGTCTGTGTTACACTAGAGACTTAGTTTTGAACTTGAGATTTCTTGTGATGATTTTCTAGAATTATTAATTGGAATTGGAAAGATTTTTATGGTGTTCTCAATTTTTCATGATATTTTCTCTATTGAAATTATGTTTAAAAACAACTTTACAGAGGTGACTTAGATTATTATGTGAGAACGAATTTGATGCAGAGCATCATGAAACAAACCATCAATTCCAAAATCAACCATGGGAATTCCATCCTTGGGTGCTCACTAACCCATACAACCTATAACTTTGATAGGTTTGAGGCATCTAACAAGGTTAATATTAACCAACCAATCCAATATAAAATCCATCATACATTAGTTTCAAATGAACTCCTTCAATATCAACATAAACATCATCATTCCCAAGCACCAAATAAATCAACACCTTTCAAGCTATCCTCAAGGGTAACTCATAACACAATGTTATCAATACTAAAACTTACAAAGAAACAACTTATCAATTACCTTAAATAATTACCACATCTTACCATAGCAATCACACATCCTCCAAGAGTCCTTTGACAACATATCCATATGATCATTAACTATCACAAACAACAACATTAGTCCATTGGTCAAAAAACCAATATCCAACCATAAGACAACAAAATAAACATCATTCTCTCTATTCTTGGATTATAACCAACTTTTTTGGTCTCAAAAGACAACCTTTGATCACCATCTCCAAGTTTATACAATCATCAACCTATCCCTTCATTGTAGATTGTCATTTCATGACAGTTTGGACTATGAATAACATAATATCAATGTTAAAAATACAAACATCATCTACCATTCATGTCATAGATAATATATAATATCATTTTCACCATATCAAATCATTAATATCATTTTACAACCCTTTAAACATTTATCAAGATCCAAACAATGCAATATATTGTCCAAATGATTGAGAATTTACTAACACAGTCCACTAGGGCATCATATTTCTCAAAAAATATAGAACCATTTGATCTCAAAAAAAATCCATATTATATTCCATTCAATTTACTAACTAAATCTAGAATATCATGAGTTTTTAATAGTTAGAAATAAAGTTATAGTCAAACCTTTCCCCGCAACCCTGTTAATAAGGGTTTTGAGACAGTTTTAAGAACATACGCTCAAACTCTTTCTATTTTTCATGAGAAATGATAAAACCTCTTTCAAAAAAAATTTAACCTACTATAATAACATTCCAAATAGGCTTTGTGTTCTATTTAATCCATTAATCCATCTAAAAATGTTAAAGAACAACAAAAATACGTGCTGTTAGAGAGACATATAAAATGTAACCCACCAAAACCTTGCTTCTTCCACTAAAATAATTAAACAAAATACATTGTGATTGGTTTGCATGATACATACTTCCTTCACTCCATGTTTGAAATCACATTATGGGTGATTTGTTTTCCTTTTACATAAAAACTTTATGATTGTCACCTTATCTGCAGACTAGGTGTTACAGTTAGAGGCACAATCTAACAACTCTTGTGAACCTTTCCTCCAACTATCCACCCCTCTCAAGTTTGACCATACAATTTTTTTTATAGCCTTCATAAATCCACTTGACAGTTACAACTGAATTACATCCCTTTTGCAACTTTAAAATGCACTTTGTGCCTGACAACATTTTTGACACAATTGACAATTTTGACATTTTGATAAACATGACCCCTGATCTTTGCTTGTGCACTTCAAACACATTTAGATGGAATTAAAACAACCTTTTACATCATTTTTACCCTTCCATGGGCATATTTTCACAATGTGACCTCGTAGACCCAATTAGGACTTAAATACACATCTTGAGCAAATGTCTTATAGTGCCTCACAAAATGACTCATTGTGCCTTGAATTACATCCAAATCACCTCAAAAATATTCTTAGACTCAAAGCCTTAAGAAATTACTCTTGACATGATCTTTACTAGGTGCTTATGCACCACAATTGATTATACTTGCAAAAATTTATGAGATACCTTTATGATTTATTGTATTCCTATGACTCAAAGAATATTTTAATGGAAGTGACTACTAGGATATCTAATTGAGAGTTTTGTTAAGAAAGTGATAAACTTAATTAATTTATTATAGGGATTGGGTATTTTTCATATTAACAAGACTATTATGTTTCCTCACTCATGACTAGACTACTAGTCGAGGGTCAAGATGGGATTGTGAAGGCCTTGTTCGTATGACTGTACTTCCTTCTCTTTATGAGAGGTTGAGTTGGTTCTGCATGGATGTTCACTTTGGGATCAAGGTCCAAAGAGAGTGCTAGGATAACCTTTATTGATATCATGTGATGGTACTTTCCTTATGTGTGTCCCAAGTATCAGCCTATGTTTTATAGGAGTCTCTAGCTAGTCCTTGTTTTATGGTTAGTCTTTGTAAGCCTATGTTTTGTATTTTGTGATTCTTTGGGAGTTAGGAATTAGTATTGTCTAGAGTGTGTGAGGCCTTATATCATTCACCAAAGATCGATGGTTCCACATGTTTGTGTGGTTCAATGCCTTCTTTCATTAGGATTCATCTTCATTGGATGTTTGTGAACATGATGGATAGTTCTACTTTTGTTTAGTTCTTGTGCTATGGATTCTTGAAGTAGGAGTTTATCATTATTTCCTATTGGGAGAAAATATTGTATATTGTAATGGTTGCTAGTACATGATGTAATTTGTAATATAGTGATGTTTCTATGTAGTGTTAGATATTATAATTTCTCATGAAAAAGTTTAATAGTATTTGAATATGGTTGTATATTTCCTTGTTGTGTTTGTAACTAGGTACTAATGTTATGATACCCTAGGGAAGGATGTTTATATATTTAGATATTACTTATGCTTGTGAACTTATGATCATGTATTTTTAATGAGTAGTTTTATTTAATGTATTTAAAAAAAAATATATGTATTTTCCAAGTAATATGTTTATTCCTCTAGGGTTTTCATGGTGGGAATTACATAAACTTTCACTATGGTAACAAAATAGTAGTAAACATCTTTAAATCATTATCTACTTACAAATTCAACTTTACAAATTCTAAACTACAACACAAAGTCTACAAAACCAAATTGACACCACTCTCCAACAATACTTCTACACACTACTTTAACTCAATCAAATTATATTCTATAACAAGAATGATGTAAGAACGTTCTCATCAAGAAACACAATGAATTCAACTTAAAGTTTGAATTCCAAAGGTGCTTTCCTTTTTTATTTAATTTGCAAAAATTATAAATAAACTGAAAGTTTCACTTTGCTCTTCACTTTGGTAGTGTCTAGTTGCATAAAGTAAAAAAAAAAAGGTTTTCTATTTACAAAGAGCACCCTCATATTAATAATGAGGGTGAGAGAAAAACTAAGAAATAACTATGAAAAATTCAAATGTATAGTGTAGTGCCTCTCACTGATTCATCTTTCTTTTAGTACACCCATAGATCATATTGATATAGCTTAGTCTTCTTTATGATGATTTGATGGTACTATAGTATATACTAAACCTGTTTCATGATTATATTGGATATGATCATGATTTTGATAGCACTTGGTTATCGTAACTATCTTCATATTTTATTCATGATAGGGATGATTCCATACCACTCATCAACAACATGATATGAAATTGTAATACTCTATCATTGGCCTAATCATTTATGATATATTTTTGTATATGTTGTCTTGTGGTCATTGGTGGTTGTAGGTTTGCAAGTACTAGACATCGAATCTACCTAGTCTCACAGGTTTGAGTGTGTCTTTATCCAAATGAAAATTTAATGGAGATGGCACGAGTTCCATCTACATACTCTAGGCTTAAGTTTTTGATTACATGAAAAATAGGTTTTGAAGGGAGCCTGAAACCCTATAAAACAAGTTAGAAAATATTTAAAACATGAACGGTCTAGCTAGAAAAAATATAACAACAAATAGAAACAACTACTAGAAATAAAAAGCCAGCAAGAGAACCAAAAGTAACAAAAGGATAACACAACAACACCTAATGTTAGGTCCCGGAGGAAACTGAGAGGGGGGGGTGAATCAGTTGTCCAATAAATACAATCAAAACTAACTTAACCAAACTTAATTTTTAATGCCGATAGACAGTTTAACAATTAATTGTAGTACCGATAAAGTTTAATGCATGAAACAGAAAGACAAATAACATACACAACACATAACACAATTATTTGTACGTGGAAACCCTATAAGGGGAAAAACCACGGTGGGAAACCTTACCCACAATCAGATGATACTACTACAAATAGTATGTGTGTACAATATGGAGTCTACACATGCAGAAAGGCCAACTGCCTAGAGCTCATTGCTCCATCACAAAATGGGAGTCACACTAACTACAATTGGATGGTTAGATCCAATGATAATGTACTACTCAAAATAGCATCTTCATATGCTGGATTCAGTACCGGTTAAGCTTTGATTTGCCTTCTTCAAACCTTCCTTCAATCTTGAATGATGTCTGCATGTATAGCTCTACTTATACTCACATATACCTTATTACAATCCTTTTTAACACACTTCCACACAATCTCATAAATGACATCTTACATTTATACCAAAACCTAAGACCAAATGAGTAGGTCAGTTCACTAAGATATTACAATAAAATCAATTACAAATGAATCAATATGTGATGGATGATGTCAGCTCAATGCATTTACAACAATAATAAATCATCTTCATGGCATGTTGTGCTGATCTGGAATAGATATGTTTGTCGGTCCATAACCTAGACCTATTTGCCGGTAATAGCAAATATGCAAACCTGATTAGACCAACGAAAAAATTACCAAAACCAAGTGTCCAAATGATGTCTTCGACATAACCAAGTAATCTCCAAGTCATTCCAAGTACCGGTGAACATTATAACCTATCGGTGAACTAGATACCAGTGACTATGCATAAGTCATTGATCATGCTGGTGAACATAACCAAAGATCTCCAAGTGCTAATAAGTGTTGACAAGTGTTGACAAGTGTTGACATCGATGACAAAACCATATCAACATATCCAAAATACCAACAATCTCCCCCTTTGGCATTGATGGCAATACAAGATGGAAAAACCATCAAAGTGTCAAAACAAAAATGCCAAACACCAAAAGCTAACAATCTCCCAAAGAGATCATTAACCATAAATCAAAATACATAATATCTCTCCCCAAAAGGTAAAGTTTTTTTCCATAGATATCTCTCCCTCTTTGACATCAAATTCCAAAGCAATACAAAACCAAATTCAATCAGTTCAAAGAACTTATCACAAAATACTAACTTATCAATTTATCCAACTACTCCCCCTGAGAAGTAGCTCTCCTCATCAAAGCTGGAAAAAAATTTCTCTATTAATTCTGCCGGTTGATGACAATCATCAACTGTCTAAGTTTCTACTGGTGAGGGTATAGCTCCAAGATGCTCCCC
This sequence comes from Cryptomeria japonica, assembly GCF_030272615.1. Classification (NCBI taxonomy): domain Eukaryota; kingdom Viridiplantae; phylum Streptophyta; class Pinopsida; order Cupressales; family Cupressaceae; genus Cryptomeria; species Cryptomeria japonica. Next base: position 229,565,451 of record NC_081412.1, read on the forward strand.
AAGATATTCAAAAGTTTCCTTAGGTAGAGGTTTAGTAAAGATATCTGCAATCTGCTCTTTAGTATTCACATAAAACAATTTCACTTCTTTTGCTTCAACATTCTCTTTTAGAAAATTGAATTTGATAGAGACATGTTTAGTTTTAGAGTGAAATATCATATTCTTTGATATATCAATTGCTACCATATTATCATAGTAAATGATTATGGGTTCCTTGCATTTTGCCTTTATGTCCTTCAACATTTGCTTGATCCATAATACCTATGTACAGTTAGTTGCTGTTGCAACATATTCTGATTCTATTGTTGATAAAGATGTACAACTTTGTTTCTTGCTCAACCAAGAGATTAATCTGCTACCAATAAAAAATGCTCCACCAGTGGTGCTTTTTCCGTCATCTACATCTCCTACCCAATTTGCATATGTGTATGCACATAAATCAAAGTTTTCATCTCTAGGATACCATAAACCAAGATTTGTAGTTCCTTGTAGATACTGGAAAATCCTTTTCACTGTTGATTCATGATTTTCTTTAGGATTACTCTGAAATCTTGAAACAATACATACTGCATTCATAATATCAGGTCTTGTTTGTGTCAAATACAGTAAACCTCCTATCATAGACTTGTACCTAGTTGGATTAACAGGTGTTGATTCATCCTTCAATGATAGTTTATCAGTTGTAGTCATAGGTGTGCTTACCGGTTTAGAGTTTTCCATGCCAAATTTCTTTAGTAATTCCTTCAAGTACTTTGATTGATTTATGAATATACCTTTATTAGTTTGTGAGATCTGCAATCCTAAAAATAATTTTATCTCTCCAATCATAGACATTTCAAATTCTTCCTGCATCTTATTAGAAAATTCTTTACACAATCCATCTTCTCCTCCAAAGATTATATCATCAACAAAAACTTCAATAACCAAGATGTCATCATTAGTCACTTTGTAATATAGATTGTTGTCAGCATTACCTTTAGTGAAAACAATCTTCAAAAGATATTTGTCCAATCTAGCATACCAAGCTCTAGGAGCTTGCTTCAATCCATATAAATCTTTCCTTAACCTGCAAACCATATCTTTGTCATCTGTTAAAGAAAATCCATCAGGTTGTTCAATGTAAACTTCTTCTTCTAGATCACCATTCAGAAATGCACATTTAACATCCATTTGATATACTTTATAGTTCTTGTATGTTGCAAAAGATAAGAATAATCTAACTACCTCAATTCTAGCTACTGGTGCAAAGGTTTCATTATAATAAATTCCTTCTTTTTGTGAACATCCCTTACACAATAATCTTTATTTATTTTTGATTACCTTACCATCTTCATTAATTTTATTTCTGAATACCCATTTAGTTCCAATTACATTTTTGTCTTTAGGTCAGGGAACTAATGCTCATGTGTTATTCTTTTCAATTTGTTCCAATTCATCTTCCATGGCCTTAATCTAGTGTTTATCTTCACATGCCTCATTAATTGATGATGGTTCAATTTGAGAAATAAGACATACCTCTTCATTTTCCTTTCTTCCTCTAGTCATAAGTCCTTGATATTTGTTCCCGATTATCTGATTTTCAGAGTGATTCAATCTTATATACCGGGGTGTTTTTACTTGTTGTTCTTCAGTCACTGTGGAATTTTCAAATGATGTTGATGTGACTAGATCGACATTCTATACCAGGGTGCTTATAGTAGGTTCATTTGTGATTATCTCAACTGTCAGTTCAGAGTCTATAGACCTTCTAAACTATTCATCAATCTTCACATTTGTACTCTCAATGATTTTTTGTATTCTCTTATTAAAACATCTATATGCCTTGCTCTTAGATGAATAACCAAGAAATATTCCTTCATCACTTCTAGGATGAAATTTGCCAATATACTCATCTCTTATAATATAACATTTACTTCCAAATATTTTGAAATATTTAAGAGTAGGAGTATTACCAAACCATAGTTCATGAGGGGTCTTACCGGTTTCACCTTTGATGTGAACTCTGTTGAATGTATAAATAGTTGTATTGACTACTTCTCTCCAATACACATGAGGTAGATTTGCTTCTAATATCATGCTTCTGGTTGCATCCAAAATAGTTCTATTCTTTCTTTCCACAACTCCATTCTACTGGGGTGTCTGGTTTGCTGATAACTGTCTTTTAATTCCATTCACTTCATAGAATGTATTAAATTCCCTAGATGTGAATTCACCTCCTTGATCTAATCTCAAACATTTGATTTTCTTACCAGTTTCATTCTCTACCATCACCTTGAATAGTTTGAACTTCCCAAAAGCTTTTGATTTCTCCTTGAGAAAAGTAACCCAACACATTCTAGAATAGTCATCAATGATTAGCATAAAATATCTATCTCCTTGTAAACTTCTAGTTCTTGCTGGACCACATAAATCAATATGAATTAATTCAAGGACATTATTGGATTTCTCTGGTATACTCTTAAAAGTTGCTCTAACTTGTTTTCCAAATTGACATTCCTTACATACCGGATTGTGAGGCTTAACAATCTTAGGTAAATCTTTTGTAGCCTTAATTGTGCTAATCTTCACAATGCAATCAAAATTTACATGACATGGTCTCTTATGCCATAGCCGACTTTCATCAATATGTGCAATCAAGCATGTCTTCTCATTGTTATTCAAATGAAAGATATTACCTCTAGTTTGATTACCAGTTGCAATTTCCAAACTAGTTATATTCATGATTTTGCATTTACCGTTCTTGAATTGTAACTGAAATCCCTTTTCAACGAATTGACCAACACTCAAAAGATTATGCTTCAAACCTTCAACATAGTAAACATTATCAGTATTATGCTTACCATCAAAAGATATAGTGCCTTTTCCTCTGATCAAACAAGCTTTGTCATCTCCAAATCTTACTAGACCTCCATTGTATTCCTGAAAGGTTAAGAATTTACTCTTATCACCAGTCATATGATGTTAACATCCAGAATCAATAATCCATTCATCTTTATCTTCAATTTTAGCTGCCAGGGCCTACTCTACCAGTTGAATAGTAAGTGATGGTTGATCTTCTATTATTGCAACAAAAGCCCATCCATTGTCTGTCGGTTCCTCATCAAAATCATCGGTGACTCCTTCATCAGCATAGTAACATGATTTGTCTCTATTCTTCTTAAATTTGTACCTCTGGTATTCAGGGTTAGGCTTATATGTGTTGGTATTTTGGTATGGTTTTGTCATTGATGTCAACACCTATCAAAAATTTATCAACTCTGGCACTTTGAAGGATTGGCAATGTTCACCGCCAAGCAAGTGACTTATGAACAAACACTGATATCTAGTACACCAATAGGATATAATGTTCATCGGCACTTGGAATGATATTGAAAACACCTGCTTATATTGAAGACATCTTTTGGACACTTTGTCTTGGAGATTTGTTAATTGGTATATTCATGTTTGCATATTTGTTGTTACCAGCAAATAGGTCCAGGTTATGCACCGGCAGGCTTATCTTTTCCAGATCAGCATGACACACTTTGGAGATGATTTATTATTATTGTAAATGAATTAAGCTGACATGTTAAATCCATTAGTGCATCGATTATTGATTTACTTGTAAAATGTTTTTATTATAATATCTTTTAGAGTCGACCTACTAAAATTGGTCTTAGGTTATGGTATAAATGTAAGATCTTATTTGTAAGATCGATTGGCAATTGGGAAAAAGAATTATAAGAAGGTATATGCAAGAATAAGCAAAGCTATACACACAGACATCAATTAAGGTGAAGCAAGGTTTTAGTAAAGGCATATCAGAACTGAACTGATACTAAATCTAGCATATGAAGATGCTATTTTAAGAAGTACATTATTATTGGATTTAACCATCCAATTGTAGTCAGTGTGACTCCTATTTGTGTTTGAGCAGTGAGCTCTAGGTGCTTGGGCCTTTCTGCATGTGCAGACCCCATTTGTATACACATACTATTTGCAGTAGTATCATTTGATTGTGGGTAAGGTTTCCCATTGTGGTTTTTCCCCTTATAGGTTTTCCATATACAAATATTGGTGTTATGTGTTGTGGATTTTATTGTCTTTCTGTTTCATGCATTAATATATACTGGTACTACAATTAACTGATAAACTATATACTGACATAAAGTTTGGTTTACATGTATTAAGCATTAAGGTTGGTTAAGTTGTTTTTGGTTTGAATTTATTTGATAACTGATTCACCCCCCCCCCTCTCTCATTTTTCTCCAGGACCTAACAATTGGTATCAAAGCTTAGTCCTCTTTTTGCAGAAGTTTAACAGCTTGAGGAGATCCAATATCTTCTAACTATTTCAAGAAGGATAGTCCTAAACTTGATGGAACCAACTATGGAATATGGAAGATCATTATGTAGACACATCTGAATTGCATTGGAAAGGACATCTGGGATGTTACAAAGAATGGTTATACTACTCCTACTCATAATCAGCCTAATCCACCAAACTTGGCTAAAGATGAGGAAAATGATTGCAAAGCAAGCGAAGCACTTTTGAGTGCATTATCAGATAGGTCTACTGCTAAATCTATTTGGGATCATTTGGAAACATTGAATGAAGGAGATTCCACAGTCAAAATTAAAAAACTTGAAAGCTTTCGTGTCAAGTATGAAAATCTAAAAATGGAAGAAGACGAAAGGAATTCTGCTTTTATGGAAAGAGTGTGAAATTGTTTTGGGTATTAAATGTTGTGGAGGAACCTTAAGTGAAGATGAAATTGTTTCAAAAGTCTTAAGAGGATTGCCACCTGCATATAAAATGAAATTTACTTCTATAAATGAGTTAAGAACAATGCCTAATACATCAGTAACTAGGGATACATTGATTGGAAAACTTTCAGCTTTTGAAATTGAGGAATTTGGTCATGTTGCTATTATAAAGATAGACTTATCTTTTAAGGCATCAACATCATCTGCACCATCATTTGACAAATCTGATTGGAAAGCCTTTTATGCAAGAGAACTTGAAGAAAGCAGGAGAGAAAATGAAGAACTTGAAGCACTATTTGCAAGAAAAATGCCTAAAGGTCCAGTTGGAAGTAAGTATGAAGGTAAAGCACCCTTTAAATGTTTTAACTGTAATAAGATTGGTCATATGGCTTCAAGATGCCCTGATAGACATGCTAGACTAAGAGAAGAATCTAGAAGAACATACAAGCCTAACCTTGAGTATCAGAGATATAGATTTAAGAAGAATAAAGATAAATCTTGTTATCTTATTGATGAAGGAGTCACTGATGATTCTGATGAGGATCCGATAGACAATGGATGGGTTTTTGTTGCTATAATAGAAGATCAACCAACACCTACTGTTCAACTGATAGAGCAGGCCCTGGCAGCTAAAGTGGAAGTTAAGGATGAATGGATCATTGATTCAAGATGTTCACATCACATGACTTGTGATAAAGGTAAATTCTTGAACTTTTAGGAATATAATGGAGGTCTGGTAAGATTTGGAGATGATAAAGATTGTTTGATCAAAGGAAAAGGTACTATATCTCTTGATGGTAAGCATAATACTAACAATTATTACTATATAGAAGGTTTAAAGCATAATATTTTGAGTGTTGGTCAATTAGTTGAAAAATGATTTCAGTTACAATTCAAGAATGGTAAATGCAAATTATGAACAGAACTGGTTTGGAAATTGCAACCGGTAATAAAACTAGAGGTAACATCTTTCATTTGAATAACAATGAAAAGACATGCTTGATTGTAAATATTGATGAATGTTGGATATGGCATAAGAGACTCTGTCATGTACATTTTGATTGCATGGTAAATATCAGTACTACTAAGGCAGTTAGAGATTTACCTAAGATTGTTAAGCCTCACAATACGATATGTAAGGAATGTCAATTTGGAAAACAATTTAGAGCATCTTTTAAAAGTATTCTAGAAAAATCCAATAATGCTCTTGACTTAATTCATATTGATTTATGTGGTCCAAGAACTAAAAGTTTACAAGGTGATAGATATTTCATGCTAATCATTGATGACTATTCTAGAATGTGTTGGGTTACTTTTCTCAGAGAAAAATAAAAAGCACTTGGGAAGTTCAAACTTTTCAAAGCAATGGTAGAAAATGAAACTGGTAAGAAAATCAAATGACTGAGATCAGATCAAGGAGGTGAATTTACATCTAAGGAATTTAATGCATTCTGTGAAGTGAATGGAATCAGAAGACAGTTATCAGCACCCCGGACACCACAGCAGAATGGAGTTGTAGAAAGGAAAAAAAGAACTATCTTGGATGGAGCTAGAAGTATGTTATCTGAAGCAAATCTACCACATGTATGTTGGAGAGAGGCAGTAAGCACATCATTCTATACAATCAACAAAGTTCACATAAAAGGTGAAACCGGTAAGACCCCTCATGAACTATGGTTTGGTATTACTCCTACTCTTAAATATTTTATAATATTTGGAAGTAAATGTTATATTAGAAGAGATGAGTATATTGGAAAATTTGATCCGAGAAGTGATGAAGGAATATTTCTTGGTTATTCATCTAAGAGAAAAGCATATAGATGTTTTAACAAGAGATTGCAGAAAATTGTGGAGAGTACAAATGTGAAGATCGATGAACAATTTAGAGGAACTTCAAGGTATATAAACTCTGAACCGGCAATAGGGATACTGACAAATGAAACTACATTGAACCCACCGGTATAGAATGAAGATTAGTACCGATTAGTACATTTGATTTACCACCTTGTTATGCTGCATGTTTAGCCCTTGCTGCTGCAATCTTCTCTTTGGTGAAGCCTGCCTGCTCAATAAAGGCTTCAACTTCCTTCCTAACCTTCTTGCTTATCACTAATTTTTCCAATTCAGAATGCACTTGTAGTGACTTCTCTTTATATGTCCCAAATCTTTCTGTAGTTGTATCTACCAGTTGCCCTAGTATATGTTCAACATATACAATGAGTATATCCTTGTCTACCTCATATCCCATGGGCATTACCTATGTGATTCTAGGAATAAATACTTCCATCAAACAAGTGTCAGTGTCAACCATGAAGCAAATAGCATCTTCATATTGTTTCACAACTTCTGTCGTTATTCACTCTCTAGCATGTATTTTATTTTGAAACTCTTTAAAATAACCCCATGAAATGTTATCATATTTATCCTTAATCATTATAATGCTATTCTTCATCTGAAGTAATGTAGGGGTACTAGAAATCCATTGCATATCACCTGTGCTGGGGAAATAATTTTGACAATAAAAGAACAAACTAAGGATAAGTTGTCCAAATTTAAACCTTAACTTCTTATCTTTCTTGATTGCCTCCAAATTCACCATCAGCTGGCTCCTCAAGGCTTCAGCCAAATCATAATCAACATTCTCCTTCACCATCTGGTAGGCAATGTGAATGGAAGCCGTAGCTATACTGTTCAACCTGCTAGAATAATAGATCCTATAACCGATGACCATTGAAGCATACTTTACAACTGGGTCATTTATATTGTTTACTGACATCGCTCTACATCATTCTTAGGCACTGATCTAAGCAAAGGTACTTTACAGGTTCAAAAAATCTAGTTACCGCATGGATAGCCTCCTTAGTGATTTTATGAGGTCAGTCCAACCACATAAATTGATCATGAATCTAGATCAATACAAATCTAACCATTTCATCGTCAAAGTCATCAATGAAGTTAATTGCATGATGGAACTCTTTCTTGGTGACTTTCTTATATTGTTCCTTCAAGATGCCCTTGACATCACACAATAATCTATATTGGTCAAGGATAACAGCCAAACCCATATCCTCCAATTTTTAGTGATAGAAAGATCTGACATCTTCAACATGTAAGACTCCATAAGGTACACTGGATAGGGAACCAATAGGGTCTATTTCTTTGGATTTAAAAGGATGTTGTTTAAATTTTGGTCATGGCCTCTTGGTCACATCAAAAAGGTGAGGAGTCTCCATATCCAAATATGCAGATCACAGATTCAAAAAGTAATGTTTCCAGACAAATACCTTTTACCACTTCTACACTAGGGTTTCAAACACCAACAATATTCTCAACACCGATCGTCAATTCTCAAAACACTTTAGATTGCTACCAAATGTTGCTCACATAATTATTTATCTTCTATATTCACTCACCAAGAGCTCCCAAGATTGCAACAAGACAAATGAAATTAAAAAAAGTTTCTTTTATTTGTACTTTAACTATCGCATTAAATTCTTTTGACATGTCCAAATTCTGATGACAATTAAACCCTGGAAATATTTTATAAAACTACATTGTCTATAATTCAACATATAGATATTAAACATGAAGTATCCTTACATTTAACTCAGTAATTATTGTTCTAATGTCAATCAATATAATTTACAATTATATCATCAATATAAGTATTTGAAAAATTTTAAAATCTGTTAATTCATGTCTTCTTTGAAATGGGGGCTGATTTTGTAATGTCCTATCTAATCAACCAACACTTCTTATGAGAGTCTCTCACTATGTCATTTCAAAAAGAATTCTTGTAACTACTCTATAGATACATTCCATCGAATTATTATTAAGGAAAATAAGTGATTTTCATAATCTTTAAGACAAATTCTATAGGGTTGTCTTCTTCCTAAGCCAAGATAAACTTAAAACTAAGGTACGTTGTTCAAGATACCTTCCACCTTATAATATATATTGTACCTTCCCATTATATTCTTGAAACATTAAACAAAAGATTGAAAATTTATTGTCCCTCCTCGACTTGTCTTTTGTTTCATGCTTGATAGACTCTTTTCTAGACTCATTTATGATGTTTCGGATTAGTACTATGACTCTATTTTACATTTTAGATGTTTATGATGATGCTAGACACTATGTGGAGATATGCTACTTGATGACCTATGTGGTTGATGATATTTTCTATTTATGATCATGCTATATGATAGACACATGTTGATGGATCCTATATGCTTTGCTATGTGGAATGGATTATATTGATTATGCATTTGATGGAATATTGATCATACTAACCCTATTTCATGATTATATGTGACGATTAGCATTATGATGCGTACGTGTGTTTTGTGACTGACATCACTCATTGCGAGCATGGTGTGGCATTGTGATTCTCTATCACTTGCTTGTCTATGATATATTTGTATATGTTGTATCATGACTTTGTGGATGCAGGATTTGCAGGTACTAAACATTGACTGTGCCTGTCTTTACAGGTATGAGCGTGTCTTTAAATCCCAATGGTAGTTGTCGGAGATGGCATGAGTTCCCTTCATATACTCTAGGCTTAAGATGACTACCTTGGGTTGTCAATTGTCTTGGCATGATTCGCCATGTCAGTCAGTGAGGTGTGGTTCTTGTTGGTTTCTGTGTATGTAGTTGTTTATTTATCTATTTAATTAATTGATGGATTTTAATAATTTGATTTTATTATTTATTTATTTGGGATTTAGTGATTATTTATTAATTGTTGATTTATTGTTTATTTGGTGTTTATCGTTTAAATATTATTTATTCATTTATTTATTGTTTAATGTTACTTTTATATTTTAGTGTTGATTAATATTTTATTAATAGCTTTTATTTATTTATTTACACTTTGGTTATTTGTATTTAAATTATTGATTTATTTAGTTGGCTTTATTTTAATTAATAGCCCTTGGTTATTATTTATTCACATGGTGAATAATACTTTACATTATTTTATTAACATTCCCTATTACTTGATAAATAGACTTTATTATATTTCCTACCTACCGTTAATGGTTATTGGTTAAATATGTATTGGGAAAATAAAATTTTATATGAGGATGGGTACGTAAGATATATTGGTTTTTGGATTATTTTCATTGGCCGACATTGATGCTATGTTTTGAATGATTTTCTATTTAAATGGAAGCCTGTGCATGTTGTCGGGTTACCATCTGGAGAATTTACTTGGCTTGTTGATATTTTGGTTAAGGCTTGGAGCTTGGATGTTGGCTTTGGATTGTTGCACTTCTTTAGATTTCGCTTTCCATCACTTCAATTTCCAGGTTGGAGGTTCTCTCTTTGAATTTTATTTGTATTTCTTGTCTTCTCCATGTCCCCAAAAAAGATTGCTTTTTGGGCTTCGGAAAAATAATATTATATAGTTTTTCATATAGTTTGAAATTGGAATATTTCATGGAAAGATTATATTATATAGTTTGCATTATAGTTTTGGGGAAAACATTTATTATTCTGAGTTTATTATTTTCTGTGAGAAGACGACCCTACAAAATGTGTTTGTGAATTTTGAATCTGGGTTTATTGGTTTGTTGTGTATGTTTGTGTCTGATATTTTTCCTTTCTTATGCCTTGGACTTCTTATCGTTGAATTTGGGGAGCAGTATTGTCCCTAGACATCTCTGTGACTTTCTCAGTCTAGCATTGTCGTAAGGGAGATGTCACAGAGTTTCCATGGTTATTGTTAATATCTGTCTATGCTTAGTATTTGTCTTCGCTAAGTTTTATCTTGGTTTGAAATTATATTTAATAAGTTACCAGGTATTGTTAGGCCTCTTGTGAGTTATTTCTGAGATTGTTTTGTCAGAAACTATTAAGCTATGTTTTCCTTTTACTCTCATTCTAGGTCATGGATTTATATTATGTTTATATCATCCACTTCGTTTAGCTCGGGCGTCTCTTTTGAGCACTTATGTAAGAGTTTTCGTGATTCCTTCAAGGATTTTATTTTTGTGCCAAAATTTTTATCCGTCCATGTTTTTTTTGATTGAATGCGCTATAACTTTTGTCATATGAACTACTTTATATTTCATGTGCACTTTTCTGTTTATCGCATGCCCTACTCTATTGACTATATGCGTTGTTTCATGTTTCATATGTGCTGAAAGATGTTTCAAATGTGTTGTATAAAGGATATTTGTTCATGATAGTAAGGAAATGGTTAAGGGGATTAGGAATTTTTGAATTGGTTAATAAAATAAACTAAGGAATGGATTGGGTTTGCATTGAAGTAAGCATATCATGTTAATTAGTTGCATATCACGAAAGATGGAAATTAAGTGTATTGCATTGGTAATGAATATCTTAAGTGTTGTAATGGAAATGAGTAGATTGTTATTGCTTATACCCTAGGGAGATGATAGTGATATTATGTTACTCTGCTTTCGTAATTAGTTTAATATGATATGATTCATGTTCATAATGATTAGATGATAATGGATGTAATCTATAGATGATGTTATGTGTAGCAACAAATGTTATTTAAATAAAATTATCACTATTAATATGTTAGTTGCTTTATTTCTCTAAGATATTTGAACAGACATTATAGAAAATGATACGTGAATAAACCCTTTAATAATTACATTTTGCAAAATAGGTTAACATTTAACTATGTACTCACTTGCACATGGCTAAAAAATAAATTAACAAATAGTCTATACAAGCACCAGTCTAAACAAAAATAGTTCCAACGTGGCCTCGCGTATTGCAAATGAAAACATATATCCTTCCAGGTATGCATTATAATATTGGTTTTGTGTTTATCTCTGATTAATAGAGTTATATCGTCACTTGTCGATTCACACAAATGCATTGCTATATTCACACGGCTTTGAAAAAATAGTCGTTTGCACGGCAAATTTCTGGAATAAATTTTTTATTTTGCTTTCTCTTAGAATGACGGTTTCAACGGAAGACTACAAAATTGAAGTAAACGGTCACACTAATTTTTAAGTTAGGAAAAATGACCGTAGATGCTAGTTTTTGTAGTTTTTGATGTTGTAGTCTTTGCTTGTCAAAGACCTTCTGTATTTTTTCTCATTTAATTAAAGAGGCGAATCTTTATGTCTACTTTTATGGGGATTTTCTTTAAATAAAAAAACATTTTAACTATCACAGATTTTCAACGTTCAACTTATATCTCTTTTAAAAATAACTAGCGTTTATACTAAATAGAGGTGCAATGATGACTATAATATACTCGAATGCACAAATGGATGGATAATAATATTATTTTATTATATAATAGTTGTGTAATTTATTTTATTTTATTTTTATTATTTTATATAATGATTATATTTTTTACATTTATGTCTAATTGGACCCTTACTTAAAGTGGATCCTTATTTAACCCGAACCATAACCTTAATATGATGATTTATCCTAGAACCATAACCAAACCTAACTATAATTTAACCACATTTATAAATGAACACTAATGAAATCATAAGACTTACAAAGCTCAATTGTAATTTTAAATCTAATGATACTCTTTAGGAGTTTAAATCATTCTTCAATTAGGAGTGGTATTCAATAGGTTTTACCATTCACATTTGTTTATGGTTAAGGATAAAGATAATTAATATATTATTATATTGTATTATTATATTATATTGAATTATTATTTTTAATTTTATTTATTTATTATCATATCTATATATTATTGTTGATAATAATATTATATTATTAATATTAGTATTTTAGTATTATGATTAGTTAAATATTATTATATACATTGCTAAAAAAAAATATTATATAAATTTTATATAATACATACTCATAATTGTTTATATTTATATCTAATTGCACCCTAATTGAAAATAGACTTTAATTTAACCATTATCATTATCCTAGTCAATGGTTCATGTAGAACCAAAAATATAATCCTAATCCTAATCCTAATGCTAATTCTAGCTATAATTGAACTTGATTTATTTGTAAACCCTAGTCCTAACCCTAACCCTAATTTAACTCTTACCCTAAAAGAATAATAATTAAACCATAACACTTTTCTAACAGTATTTATTTTTATTTTTATTTTTATTTAAATAAGGGGTAAACGCTTTTGACCTGGAGTTATGGACCAGTGTGGCCACCATTTAATTTAATTTATTTTTTCAAAGAAGACATCAGTTTGACTTTTTTAATATTAAAATTTTTCTATTGACTGTAAAACTAATTATTTTGATTTTACTATAAGTGTTGAATTTTATAATTATTCACATCGCAAAATCTTTAAAGTTGCTATAAGAATTTTGTTATGATATGATGAGTTAATTTTTTTTATTATATTTTAAGTTATTAAAGAATTTATTTTTTCTTTGAATTACAAAATGATTGGATCATTTTTTTTTCTTAGTAAATGACCGAATCCAAAGGATCTATTAGATATTAAAAGATTAATACAGAGCTTTGAAACAAAATCAAACCATAGAGGGCTGATTGGTCGAATCACCAAATCCATATAACTCACAGAATGCAGACCTATAATGTCCAAATTAAGACAAATCAAAATGACAAAGGCAAAAAATGGTAGATGATACTGCAAATAGCAAAAAATCAAAGACATCCCTACCTCAACCTCTTGGCACATGAGAAGATGAGGTGAATTCCTTTGAGCATTTTCAGTGTCCTTTGAGAGTCACTCCACTTTCTCAAGGGTTTCCTCCTCCTCCTCCTCCTCCTCCTCCTCCTCTTCATCAAAGAAATCTGGACTTCCCAAACCATCTAGGCATTCATTGTGCTTTTATTTCCAAACCCATCCTTCATCTTCATATACACACCATCATCTATAACTCTCTCTATCCAACCCTTAGCCAAAAAACCCATGACTCCCTTTAAAAATTCAAGACCCCTCCTGAAACTGTACTCTCTTATCATAAAGTTGTTATGATTCCAAATAGTAAGAATTGGAATTCTTGGCACCTCCCCAATCCAATTCATTGACAAAACTTCCTGTAGGAATACAGTGACACAAAATTTCTACATCCAAATTCCTTTCTCTCATGTAGAGCATTGTGGCCAAAAACATTGTTGTAATGTCCAAGTTTATACGATATCTAAGATCAACAAGGACAAACTCTTGGCTCGAAACAAATTTAGTTCCATACAGAATCAAACTACCTCCCATAGACATTTTTGAGTAATCTCAGCTAAGAAAGCCATTTCCTTTTGTACCCACAAACTGAATTGGACAATGCATATCAATAGAGAAAATAAACAGGGAAAGCAAAAACAAAAAACTTGCCCTAGCAAAAAAACAAATGGAAAACTTTAACTAAACTAATTGAATAAATCTCAAAATTTGCCACCTTCTCGAGAATTCTACCACAATCTTTTTCAGTAATTTGTCCACTTCAATGTCCTCTCAAATCCCCTAGATGATCTTTCATATCTAGCTCTCCCTTTGATACAAGCCTTGATCTAAACTCTGTCGTCGAAGGATAAGAAAGGACATTCACCAACTACTTTTTATTAATGATGGAGTGAGAGATGCCATAACCTAAGCAATTTGTTCACCTTGAATCAATAAAAAAATTTGACCTCTCACTATCAACTAACATTCTCTACCCTCACTACATCCTTTTTAAAATAATATAGGACTATAAATCCAAGTATTATGCTGAACATGACTAATTATAGTAACACTCCACTTCATTAAGTGCCTTCCCTTCATACCGAGAAAGGGATCAAGTTGGCACCTGGAATTACATCACACCAACTAAATACTAATTCCTTGGGAGACTTGCCGCAAAGTTCAAATTTAAATTCTCTTAGCCTGCTAGACATTGGTCATCCTCTCCTTGAAAGATTTGGTACATTTACCACTCAAAATAATTGCTTCATTAAATCTATCAACTAGTTTGTTGGCCGAGGTATCTACTTCCCTACTACCCTCTCCATAAATGTGCTTGACCATATATGCCTCTAAATGATTTAGCAAAGCTAAAATAATATCTAACAAATCTTTCAATTTCCAATCGAATATGGAATCTATCCTCACAACATTAACTACTAAGGTTGAGTCCCCTTCAATTTCCACTTTCTTGATATCCATTTCTTTACATAAAAGAAGCCCAAGCTTTAGAGCTTTGAATTCTACAATGGTATTAGTATTATCCTTCAGAGGATTAGATAACCATCCTATAGTCTCTCCATTTGAATTCCTAATAATACAACCTGCTCCTGATGGATGTAGATTTCCTCAGGAGGCACCATCAAAATTGAGTTTCTACCACCCTTCTTTCGGAGGTTGCTATTTAACCTATAATCTATTAAATGAATTTCCTCCATTTTTATTATTAATGTCAAGAGGAATCCTTATGCCTAGCAATAAAAATCTTATTTTTCCATCCCATTCAGTAAATTTCCTTTAGAAAGCTAGATTTAATCTTTTAATTATTACTTCTTTTATAATAATAATAAAAATTAAATTAAATTTTAATTTTAAATATTTCTGCTATATTTAAATTGACTATGATATTGAAAATTTATTTTATAATATTTGAATTTCATGCTTCTTATTATGTATGATAGAATAATTCTTTATTATTAAATTATTTATTATTATTATAATGTAATTAACGGCTTTAGTCATCATGAATCAACTTCCACACAATCCTTTCAACAATAGTTGGGGATATCTCCACAATTGCATTAATGTCCCTTCAGTCAATAAGATTTTGAAAATGTGTAGATGCATTCAGACCTCCATACAGATACTCTAAGCTTTACCTAAGATCGCTCCAGTAGAGATCCAATAGTCTGATGCATTTTTTTCAAGTTATATATTGTAGTATAACTTGAGCTTTATTATTTTTTGTAACATACAAATTATCATATCCTTCTCCTATCAACTTCTTTCAGTTTTACTTGGATAGTTTCTCGGAATATACTGTAATTTTTACTTATTATGGTAATGTAGTAGAGTCTCCTCAGTGCATGATCATTTTTAATAATTTTCTAATGGAGCATGCATATCAAGAAAATAATTTAACAATCTTCTACCTACATTACATAAATCAATATTCTTCTGTGGTTTATAGAATTATTTCCAAGATTGCATTAACATCCCTTCAGTCAATAGAATAATTTGAATCTCATACTTCTAATTATATAAAATAGAATATTTCTTTATTATTTTTATTTATCATTATTAGAGTATTATATTGTAATTCACGACTGCAGTCAACATGAATCAATTTCCACACAATCCTTTCAACAACAGTCACAGATACATCCACAATTGAATTAATGTCCCTTCAGTCAAAACGAGGGTAGATGCATTCAGGCCTGCATACATTTGAACGACTCTACTCAACATGAATTATGAAAACCAATATCCTTCCAAAAATGGATTATAATATTGGTTTGGTGTTTATCTCGGATTAATAGACTCAATTGTCGATTCATAAATGCATTGCTGTAAGATGCGTCTTTATTTAATTCGCTACAATCTGAGATCGGTAGGACACGGCTTTGAAAAATAATTCGTTGTTTGCACGCGAAGTGCTGGAATTACAATTATATTTTGCTTTGTCTTTCAGAATGTCGATTTCAGCGAAAGCTTAAAAAAATGAAGTAAATGGTCAAATTAATTTTTATGTTGGGAAAAACGACCGGGGGTGCTCGATTTTGTATTTTTTTTATGTTTTACTCTTTGCTTGTCAATTGTGCATCGTAGGCACCAAAGACTTTCCGTATGTTTTCTCATTTAATTAAAGAGGTGAATCTTTCTGTATACGTTTATGGATTTTTTTTTTAAATACATAATAATTTCAAATATCAGAGAGGTTAAGAAATGGGGACTTCAAATCGATAGCCGACTGCTGACAAATACAACTGCAAATGAATAGAGTTATATCGTCACTTGTCGATTCACACAAATGCATTGCTATATTCACACGGCTTTGAAAAACTAGTCGTTGTTTGCACGGCAAATTTCTGGAATAAATTTTTTATTTTGCTTTCTCTTAGAATGACGGTTTCAACGGAAGACTACAAAATTGAAGTAAACGGTCACACTAATTTTTAAGTTACGAAAAATGACGGTAGATGCTAGATTTTGTAGTTTTTGATGTTTTAGTCTTTGCTTGTCAAAGACCTTCTGTATTTTTTCTCATTTAATTAAAGAGGCGAATCTTTATGTCTACTTTTATGGGGATTTTCTTTAAATAAAAAAACATTTTAACTATCAAAGATTTTCAACGTTCAACTTATATCTCTTTTAAAAATAACTAGCGTTTATGCTAAATAGAGGTGCAATGATGACTATAATATACTCGAATGCACAAATGCATGGATAATAATATTATTTTATTATATAATAGTTGTGTAATTTATTTTATTTTATTTTTATTATTTTATATAATGATTATATTTTTTACATTTATGTCTAATTGGACCCTTGCTTAAAATGGATCCTTATTTAACCCTAACCATAACTCTAATATGATGATTTATCCTAGAACCATAACCTAACCGAACCATAATTTAACCACATTTATAAATGAACACTAATGAAATCATAAGACTTACAAAGCTCAATTGTAATTGTAAATCTAATGATACTCTTTAGGAGTTTAAATCATTCTTCAATTAGGAGTGGTATTCAATAGGTTTTACAATTCACATTTGTTTATGGTTAAGGATAAAGATAATTAATATATTATTATATTGTATTATTATATTATATTTAATTATTATTTTAATTTTATTTATTTATTATCATATATATATATTATTGTTGATAATAATATTATATTATTAATATTAGTATTTTAGTATTATGATTAGTTAAATATTATTATATACATTGCTAAAAAAATATATTATATAAATTTTATATAATACATGTTCATAATTGTTTATATTTATATCTAATTGCACCCTAATTGAAAGTAGACTTTAATTTAACCATTATCATTACCCTAGTCGATGGTTCATGTAGAACCAAAAATATAATCCTAATCCTAATCCTAATCCTAATTGTAGCTATAATCGAACTTGATTTATTAGTCAACCCTAGTCCTAACCCTAACCCTAATTTAACTCTTACCCTAAAAGAACAATAATTAAACAATAACACTTTTCTAACAGTATTTATTTTTATTTAAATAAGGGGTAAACGCTTTTGACCTGGAGCTATGGACCAGTGAGGCCATCATTTAATTTAATTTATTTTTTCAAAGAAGACATCAGTTTGACTTTTCTAATACTAAAATTTTTCTATTGACTGTAAAACTAATTAGTTTGATTTTACTATAAGTGTCTAATTTTATAATTATTCACATTGCAAAATCTTTAAAGTTGCTATAAGAATTTTGTTATGATATGATGAGTTAATTTTTTTAATTATATTTTAAGTTATTAAAGAATTTATTTTTTCTTTGAATTATAAAATTATTGGATCATTTTTTTTGCTTAGTAAATGACCGAATCCAAAGGATCTATTAGATATTAAAAGATTAATATAGAGCTTTGAAAAAAAATCAAACCATAGAGGGCTAATTGGTCGAATCACCAAATCCATATAACTCATAGAATGAGGACCTATAACGTCCAAATTAAGACAAATCAAAATGACAAAGGTAGAAAATGGTAGATGATACTGCGAAGAGAAAAAAATCAAAGACATCCCTGCCTCAACCTCTTGGCACATGAGCAGATGATGGTGAATTCCTTTAAGAATTTTCAGTGTCCTTTGAGAGTCACTCCACTTGCTCAAGGGTTTCCTCCTCCTCCTCCTCCTCCTCCTCCTCCTCCTCCTGATCAGACAAATCTGGACTTCCCAAACCATATAGGCATTCATTGTGCTTGTATTTCCAAAACCATCCTTCATCTTCATATACACCATCATCTATAACTCTCTCTACCCAACCCTTAGCCAAGAAACCCATGACTCCGTTTAAAAATTCAAGACCCCTCCTAATTCTGTATTCTCTTATCATAAAGTTGTTATGATTCCAAATAGTAAGAATTGGAATTCTTGGCACCTCCCCAATCTAATTCATTGAGAAAATTTCCTTTAGGAATACAACGACACAAAATTTCTGCATCCAAATTCCTTTCTCTCATGTAGAGCATTGCGGCCAAAAACATTGTTGTAATGTCCAAGTTTATACGATATCTAAGATCAACAAGGACACAATCTTGGCTCGAAAAAAATTTAGCTCCATACATAATCAAAGTACCTCCCGTAGACATTTTTGAGTAATCTCAGCTAAGAAAGCCATTTCCTTTTGTACCCACAAACTGAATTGGACATTTCATATCAATAGAGAAAATAAACAGGGAAAATAAAAATAAAAAACTTGTCCTAGCAAAAAAACAAATGGAAAACTTTAACTAAACTAATTGAATAAATCTTAAAATTTGTCATCTTCTCGAGAATTCTACCACAATCTTTTTCAGTAAATTTGTCCACTTCAATGTCCTCTCAAATCCCCTAGATGATCTTTCATATCTATCTCTCCCTTTGATACAAGCCTTGATCTAAATTCTGTCGTCGAAGGATAAGAAAGGACATTCAGCAGCTACTTTGTATTAATGATGGAGTGAGAGATGACATAACCTAAGCAATTTGATCATCTTGTATCAATAAAAATTTATGACCTCTTACTATCAACTAACATTCTCTACCTTCACTACATCCTTTTTAAAATAATATAGGACTATAAATCCAAGTATTATGATGGACATGACTAATTATAGTAACACTCCACTTCATTAAGTTCCTTCCATTCATACCGAGCAAGGGATAAAGTTGGCACCTGGAATTACATCACACCAACTAAACACTAATTCCTTGGGAGACTTGCCGCCAAGTACAAATTTAAATTCTCTTAGCCTGCTAGACATCGGTCATCCTCTCCTCGAAAGATTTGGTACATTTACCACTCAAAATAATTGCTTTATTAAATCTATCAACTAGTTTGTTGGCCGAGGTATCCACTTCCCTACTACCCTCTCCATAAATGTGCTTGACCATATATGCCTCTAAATGATTTAGCAAAGCTAAAATAATATCTAACAAATCTTTCAGTTTCCAATCGAATATGGAATCTATCCTCACAACATTAACTACTAAGGTTGAGTCCCCTTCAATTTCCACTTTCTTGATATCCATTTCTTTATATAAAAGAAGCCCAACCTTTAGAGCTTTGAATTCTACAATGGTATTAGTATTCTCCTTCAGAAGATTAGATAACCGTCCCATAGTCTCTCCATTTGAATTCCTAATAATACAACATGCTCCTGATGGATGTAGATTTCCTCAAGAGGCACCATCAAAATTGAGTTTCTACCACCCTTCTTTCGGAGGTTGCTATTTAACCTATAATTTATTAAATGAATTTCCTCCATTTTAATTTTCAATGTCAAGAGGATTCCTTATGCCTAGCAATAGAAATCTTATTTTTCCATCCCATTCAGTAAATTTCCTTTAGAAAGCTAGATTTAATCTTTTAATTATTGCTTCTTTTATAATAATAATAAAAATTAAATTAAATTTTAATTTTAAATGTTTCTGCTATATTTAAATTGACTACGATATTGAAAATTTATTTTATATTATTTGAATTTCATGCTTCTTATTATGTATGATAGAATAATTCTTTATTATTAAATTATTTATTATTATTATAATGTAATTAACGACTTTAGTCATCATGAATCAGCTTCCAGACAATCCTTTCAACAATAGTCGGGGATATCTCCACAATTGAATTAATGTCCCTTCAGTCAATAAGATTTTGAAAATGTGTAGATGCATTCAAACCTCCATACAGATACTCTAAGCGTTACCTAAGATCGCTCCAGTAGAGATCCAATAGTCTGATGCATTTTTTTCAAGTTATATATTGTAGTATAACTTGAGCTTTATTATTTTTTGTAACATACAAATTATCATATCCTTCTCCTATCCACTTCTTTCAGTTTTACTTGGATAGTTTCTTGGAATATACTGTAATTTTTACTTATTATGGTAATGTAGTAGAGTCTACTCAGTGCATGATCATTTTTAATAATTTTCTAATGGAGCATGCATATCAAGAAAATAATTTAACAATGTTCTACCTACATTACATAAATCAATATTCTTCTGTGGTTTATAGAATTATTTCCAAGATTGCATTAACATCCCTTCAGTCAATAGAATAATTTGAATTTCATACTTCTTATTATATAAAATAGAATATTTCTTTATTATTTTTATTTATCATTATTAGAGTATTATATTGTAATTCACGACTGCAGTCAACATGAATCAATTTCCACACAATCCTTTCAACAACAGTCACAGATACATCCACAATTGAATTAATGTCCCTTCAGTCAAAACGAGGGTAGATGCATTCAGACCTGCATAGTTTGAACGACTCTACTCAACATGAATTATGAAAACCAATATCCTTCCAAAAATGGATTATAATATTGGTTTGGTGTTTATCTCGGATTAATAGACTCAATTGTCGATTCATAAATGCATTGCTGTAAGATGCGTCTTTATTTAATTCGCTACAATCTGAGATCGGTAGGACACGGCTTTGAAAAATAATTCGTTGTTTGCACGCGAAGTGCTGGAATTACAATTATATTTTGCTTTGTCTTTCAGAATGTCGATTTCAGCGAAAGCTTTAAAAAATGAGGGTAGATCCATTCAGGCCTGCATACATTTGAACGACTCTACTCAACATGAATTATGAAAACCAATATCCTTCCAAAAATGGATTATAATATTGGTTTGGTGTTTATCTCGGATAAATAGACTCAATTGTCGATTCATAAATGCATTGCTGTAAGATGCGTCTTTATTTAATTCGCTACAATCTGAGATCGGTAGGACACGGCTTTGAAAAATAATTCGTTGTTTGCACGCGAAGTGCTGGAATTACAATTATATTTTGCTTTGTCTTTCAGAATGTCGATTTCAGCGAAAGCTTTAAAAAATGAGGGTAGATCCATTCAGGCCTGCATACATTTGAACGACTCTACTCAACATGAATTATGAAAACCAATATCCTTCCAAAAATGGATTATAATATTGGTTTGGTGTTTATCTCGGATAAATAGACTCAATTGTCGATTCATAAATGCATTGCTGTAAGATGCGTCTTTATTTAATTCGCTACAATCTGAGATCGGTAGGACACGGCTTTGAAAAATAATTCGTTGTTTGCACGCGAAGTGCTGGAATTACAATTATATTTTGCTTTGTCTTTCAGAATGTCGATTTCAGCTAAAGCTTAAAAAAATGAAGTAAATGGTCAAATTAATTTTTATGTTGGGAAAAACGACCGGGGGTGCTCGATTTTGTATTTTTTTTATGTTTTACTCTTTGCTTGTCAATTGTGCATCGTAGGCACCAAAGACTTTCCGTATGTTTTCTCATTTAATTAAAGAGGTGAATCTTTCTGTATACGTTTATGGATTTTTTTTTTAAATACATAATAATTTTAAATATCAGAGAGGTTAAGAAATGGGGACTTCAAATCGATAGCCGACTGCTGACAAATACAACTCATACCTCGAAGATGCCAGTCGGATGCAAGCATTAGACGTTAAAGGCTAGAGACCGAATCACCTATGTCATTGACACCCTCACCTTAATCGTATAGTCTGCATGGCCGAAGGCCAAATGCTGTAACCAACTGTGACAGTCCATCGATCCAACAAGACTCAGATCTCTTTAGCGAAGCGATGATAACAAGAACGATAGTACCTCTCAAATAGCCACTACATCATCGCCTGTATCTCAGACATAGCAGAAGATACTCTATCATATCAGACGGGAAGGGCTGGCACGCTGTAAAACAAAATATTAGTCTCAGATCCATTATAAAAAGTGAAATATAAATATATAGCACTAAGTTATCTCTTGTAACAAGTCTAGGAGGATCAATATATTCTTATATCTTTACATAGTTCATCATTCTCATTACAGGTGATATTCACTGTCATCTATATCAGTTTCTTGATACTTTCTTAAGGTAAAGATTCTTGTAGTTAAAGTATTAGGTTATGTCCCAAAATTCATAAACCATCCTAATAAGGGACATTACGGTGGTATCAGAGCATAATCCTGTCAACTTGTGGAAAATAGTTCATGTAAAACTTTCGATGCAAAAGAGGTATGTAAGCTATGGCAAAATAGTTAGCAACTGAATTTAGAACATTCATGGAACAACCTAATGAGAAGTTTGAGAAGACCAATCAATTAATCCAACAAGCTATTTAAAGTATGAACATTAATAATCATGGGAGACCCATCCCAAATTCAGGAAGAGACACTCATTCAAACCATTTGGAGAATGAACATTCAACCCAAAGCTTAGCCCTTAGGCCAACCATGCCTCCATTCCTACCAAGAGAAGAACATATTATGGAAGAAGAGGAACCGGCAACGAACAGTGTAGAGGAACTTGCACAAATCTATGTGGGATTAGATCTTGAAGTATAAAGACTTATTCCCTTTAAGGAATGCTATGAGGTCAAGACCCAAGTTAATACCTGTGTAGGGAAAAAAAGCGAGACTAGGCTAACATGCCGTAATCCTACCATTTGACACACATTGTGGAATACAAAAGAGCCTAGAGGTATCACACATTTGGCTACTTCTTTTTGTGGAAGAGAGAGCCACGGGCTACCTATTAGGCTTTCTATTTCTTTGTTGTAATTGAAAGATAAAATGATGCAAGTTCAATTCCTAACCCCAAAGTGCAAGTATGAACTAATAACAAGATTGCAGAATTGAGATTAAATAATGGAAAGCTGTAAACACAAGGACAAGACAAGAATGCAGATGCATACCTGGAGTTAAAATCTGAGTGAAAATGTTCGGGACAGGGGCGCAGGCGCCACTGTCCTGATACTACTCCTGAAACTGTTGTTTTGCAACCTGAAAAGCTGTCGGAAAATGCTGAGACTTGCTATCTGACTGAGGGACCAGGGCACCTAGCGCCACTGTCCCAGGGACCAGGGCACCCAGCACCCCTATCCTGGCAGGACCAAGGCGCCCCACGCCCCTGTCCTGGTCTTTTGCCCTGAAATTTGGTGTGTAGCTCAGTTTCTGTTCGCTTCTGCCGGATCTGCAACTTGCGGCGTCGTCCGAATCCTGAAATCTGCACTTATATCTGAAAAGGTATGGTGGGCGGCTATATAGGGTTTTTCTTTAGTCAAACCCCCGCTTTGGTGATTTCCACCTCCACAAATAGCCAAGTTGTATTGTAAAAGTAATGTGTGTGCAGACCTTGTGTGTGTGCAATATCCTAAAATGCAAGTAAGCAAACTAGAGCAACCTAGAAAGTAAACCCTAATTGCTTGTAAATGCTCCAAACCAAGATGCAAAGTGATCTAAAGCATGAATACAAATGATATAATGAGGCTTATGCAAAGACATGAAAACAACATGAAATCATACCCAACCCCGAGGGGTACAAGCCAATCTTCAGTCGGTGATCCCTTATTGCTCTTCAATGCCTTCAAAGCCCTAAATGGATGAATGAAATTGATGAATGCTTGATGGATGGATGTTGAATGTTATTGAAGTCTTCAAAGATCTGCTCTTTCGCTGCATAGAAGGTCCCTGAAACCAAAATTTCCCATCCTTTCAAATGAAGAAAGAGAGCTCTTATATATGAAACCCTAGGTCTTAATTTCAACTTTTGGCCGACCTAGAGATTGAATCTCCTGCCAATTTCTTGGGGTTAAGCTTTATTTTATGATTGGATTGTGCTCCTAAAATTTCAGGAAAAATGTCCGGGACCATGTGCACTCCGGGTGCCATGGTCCTGGCAACTTCTCACCAAATTTTCAGTGCCGTCGGATATGATGATTTTAGAGAGAATCCTGAAGTTACAGCTGATTTCAAGATGTTTTGACCCCTAAAATCAGGCCTTAAAGTTCAAAATAGGACCTAATTAGGGTTTTAGATTAAATGATGTATTGGAAGAATAAAATGAAAGGGGCACACTTTAATGAAAAGGGCCCAACAATATGATATGGGAGATGATTAAAGTAGAACTTTAGACCTAATTAAGTGCTAAAGGGGAAATGCAATGCAAAATGCAAAATGCGCTAAGGCGGGTGCTAAACTAGGTGTGAAATTGTACCGCCCTAGCAAGTGCGTACAATTTACGATGCTACATTTAGTCCCCACTTTAGCGGTCATATGAACACTACGTGCATATGCAAGCTAAAGTACAGAAAAGTAAACATTATTTGAAAAAGGATATATCCATAAGTCTGTCGAACGAAGCCATCAACGGTATCTGCAGTACACAGTTAGAAACTGCACCCTACAAAACACATGTTAGATCACAAAATCGCCTAATGCTTACTAAGGAAGGTGATGAAAATTCGAGGGTAGCTATATGCCCCCCCCTATTTCGGCTTGCTAATTTTAGTGAGTTGAAACAGGGTATCATGTTTACCACTTCGAATTGTTAAAGAATATTGATGACAAATGCTCACAAGAAGATTTGATATGAGATCAAAAACTAATGGAGAATCATTTGGTAAGAAAGAGGACTAAATCTCAATTCCAACACAACAAAGAGTGTGTGGATTTGGGAGTTCTCTAACACAAGATGAAGGATGTAAATGGAAACAAAATGCAAATAGAAGAAAAGAAAGGAAAAAAGCATGAATACACACATTGGTGATCCATGAGAAGAATAGTGAGAGAGAAAACATGGACTTCTCGCCCCTAGATCTTGTCTAAGTGATCCATGGGAAAAAGGACATGGAAAACTAGCCCCTAGAGTTTGTCTAAGTGATCCATGTAAGGGAGGAGAGTGAGAAAGTCTAGCCTTATGCCGCTAGTTCCACTCAACCTCGTGCATGTGTGTGTAAGTGAGGTTAGAAGCACCTCATAGGAGTCTATGCCTGAGCATGCTACAACCTGTATATGTATAGTACAAAAGCATGACATCTCGCTCTAAGAGTCTATGCTCTGGTTCCGAGAATGACCCATTGCTCAAAAAGTGTACTATTTATGTCATAAGCAAAGTAGAACAAGGATACCTACCTTCATCACAAAAGAAGATACCCCAAAAATGCAACAATGTCATAGATCCAAGCAAGAGAGTTTTGCACTTTGTAAGCAAGGATAACATAGTTGAAAAGGGATATCTTGTAGTATGTGTAAAGGAGATCCTTAGAGAAGAAGAGATCTTTGTACAAAAGACACCTATCCCCGAGAGGAATTGTCTTAGACAAATATAACATCTTCTAGAATAAGACAAAGAAGAGAATAAGAATGCAATACTTCCTTCTTTTGTGAGGTGAAAATGATTCTTAATGAAGGATGATGCTCTTTTTAACCCAATTGGGAGAGTGAATTCATTATGGATGTATTTTACCAAGTGCAAAAGAGATTGTAGTCAAGGACTTACACCTCTTGTAAGAGAGAATCCTTGAACAAACAACAACAACTGCATACAAGGAATAACATCAAGTAATAAAGTTCACACCATCCACGAAATAGGAAAAAGCGGATCCTTAGATAAAAATAAGGAAAAATCATTGCCTCCCAAGGATAAGGACAATGAGAAGGACTTACACAATCTTCTAGGGAGAGATTTAGACATAAGCAAAATGTACTACATACTCACATGAGTTCATGCAAGAAAGACATTAGTGTATGTAAAATGCTCCTTACAAGAAGTGGGTAGGATAAGAAAGAGAATACACATCTTCTCCCATATCTAGGAAAAGAGGATTCTAAAGAAAAGATGATCAATATTTCCACACTATTACCCCAAAGGGAAATTTTAACCATAAAAAGAAGAGATGTATGAAATCACTCTTGTCCCCATAGGAACAAGAGATAACATAGAAAATTAGGCTATTATGTTGCTTCAAAAATATGATTGCACTTGAAATTGTACCATCATGAATGATAATGAGCCCCCAGTAAATGAGCTACCAATGTCACATAATGATGAGCAACATAATAGCCATTAATGTTATTTAAAGACATGATAGATTGAATGAGGTATTTGAATATGACATGCTAAATGCTCAACTATAAGTGAGATCAAAAACATGTATAAAATGATAAAAATTGAAGAAGAAAAGTCACAAGAAATCTTAGAAGAGGGATGAGTGTAATTTATTAGAGCCTTATCCCTAGAGGAAGGGACTTTATGATGAATAGGAGATAAAGATTCATAAGTGGATTTAGAAATTTGAGGGGATTCATAAAGAGATTTGTTCATCGCCAAGATTTCCTTATGAGGGGAATGAGAGTTGATAGAAGTAGAAGATGATTTAGTTGAAGTGAGATCATCATCACTACTAAATATAGCATTCACATTGAGAGATGGTCTTTTAGATGCTTTGGTGGGCTTAGAAAGATTATATCCAAGTCCAAATGAATATTCATGCATGTTATGTTCTAAAGGAACTTTAATTCCTTGTTCATTTGTGCCACAACCATTTCCACTATAGCCACTCTTAGCCAAAATGTGAAAACCACGACCATGAAGGGATGCTAAATCAAAGAGGGATGGTGATGCCCCATAGGTCTTAGTGCTATTTGTATTAGAGGAAGATGTTGAAGAGTTATTTGAATTGGAGGTAGCCACAAAGTTGTTACTGAATTGCTTAGACAAAGTGGGCTTCTCTTTAGTTTCTTCCTTAGATTTTCCCTTCTCAATATTAGGCACTCTATATTCTCCTACAAAAGTAGGGTTAAAGTCTAAAGATCCCCAATCATCATCCAAGAGAGCCTTTTTGGGAGAAAAGATATCTTTGGGAGAAGATTCTGATTGAGTAGAAGGATCAAGAGTACTAGAGGGGACAAAATCCTTAAAGGAAGTAGATGCATTTGAAGTGGTAGAAGGATTGGAAGTAGTTGAACAAGAAGATCCAGTTCGTAATGGTTCTTGAAGATTAGTATCAGCTAGCAAGGTCTATGTTATATTGTCATAAATGAATTTGACTCGCCCATGCAAAGTTGAGGGGACAGCTTGCATACTATGAAGCCAAGGTCTCCCTAATAGAAGATTGTAAGTCAAATTACCAGAGATGACATGAATAGGTGTAGGTAAAGTAACAGGACCTACTGTAATAGGTAAGATTATGATACCCAAACATTCTTTACCAACATTATCAAAGCCTCGAATAGAAATAGAAGAATGTTTAATGAGAGAGTGATCCACATTAAGCTTGTCCAATAAATCAATACTACAAACATTAAGGTCAGATCCATTGTCCACAAGGGTTCATCTTATAGCACTTTCATTGATAATAACTACAATCATAAGAGGATCATATTGATTTTGAATTTCATGAGAAGGTAACTCATCTTGTGTGAACACAATTTGAGCTTTGGGTTTTCTTGTAGAATCAATCAGGGAAGCCATGTTATTATTATTATTATTAGGTGTCACTGCAGGTGGGACATCTCAATTTTTTAAAGCATCTTGTAACATCCCATGATAGGCGAGTGAAGTTTGAACTAAATCCCAAATAGAAATCTTTGCCGGAGTAGTTTTAAGTTGTTCAATAAGATCATAGTCCTTACTAAGCATTTGTGAAATATGTGGAGCTTGCGGAAGAATTGGTTGAGGATTAGGAAGAGAAACTGGAGTAACAGGAGGAGGATTAGGCTGCCTATTATTTCTAGTATTATAAGTATGGGCAACCGCATTATAACTCTCTCTAGTTAATTGCTTGGCATAACTATAAGGACTTATAGGTTTTCTTCCTTGCACAGTGATGATAGGTTTATTCAGAGTAAGAAAGGAATCATGATCATACCCTCCTTGGACAGTAAGGATAGGTGATTTAGGAACTTGAAAGGTGGGAGAAGGATAAGCACCTTGGACTTCAAAGAGAGGCTTATTATGCTCATTCAAGTTTATCATGTTAACTAATTTAGAAGTTTTGTTCTTGTTTAAAGATTTCGATAAAGCCACAAAGTCATCAAGAGCATCATCCAACAAAGCATGATCATATCGATTAAAAGGTTTATCTTTTGATTCAAAAGGAGACATCTCTTCATAGAGGGGATCATTGAAAACAACCATGTTATTAGATTTAGTGGAAGAGTTGATAGGAATGTACCCTTGAGAGGAATCATTCAACTTATCTTTCTCATCACAACGAAGTGGCATAGTAACAATGTTTATGAGTTTTTGGTAAAATGAAGGTTTGGTATCTTTAGGGTTCAAAAACTCATCCAAAGCTTCATCTAATTCATCTTGGCTATACTCATGATCAACATAATTGCATACATCATCATAAATATGAACATCTTGCAAATAAAAATCTGACATTTTGAAATAAAAATTGCATAAACCTAAACCACAATGCAAAGAAACAAAGAAACACACTCTTTCTTTTCCTTTTTTTTTTTTTTTCTTTTCTTTAATGAAAATGAAACTTAAATGAAACACACTAAATCTAGATCTTGATCTAACAAATGCAATGCAAGAGAAAGCAATAATAAGTTCACGTCGGGTTCACCAAAATGTGTAGGGAAAAAAAGCGAGACTAGGCTAACATGCCCTAATCCTACCTTTTGACACACATTGTGGAATACGAAAGAGCCTAGAGGTATCACACATTTGGCTACTTCTTTTTGTGGAAGAGAGAGTCACAGGCTACCTATTAGGGTTTCTATTCCTTTGTTGTAATTGAAAGATAAAATGATGCAAGTTCAATTCCTAACCCCAAAGTGCAAGTATGAACTAATAACAAGATTTCAAAATTGAGATTAAACAATGGAAAGCTATAAACACAAGGACAAGACAAGAATGCAAATGCGTACCCAGAGTTAAAATCTAAGTGAAAATATTCGGGATGGGGGCGCAGGCTCCACTGTCCTATTACTGCTCCTGAAACTACTGTTTTGCAACTTGAAAAGCTGTCGGAAAATGCTGAGACTTGTTGTCTGACTGAGGGACCAGGGCGCCCAACACCACTGTCTCAAGGACCAGGGTGCCCAGCGCCCCTGTCCTGGCAGGACCAGGGCACCCCACGCCCCTGTCCTGGTCTTTTGCCCTGAAATTTGGTGTGTAGCTCAGTTTCTGTCTGCTTCTGCCAGATCTGCAACTTGTGGCGTCGTCCGAATCCCAAAATCTGCACTTATATCTGAAAAGGTATGGTGGGCGGCTATATAGGGTTTTGCCTTAGTCAAACCCCCGCTTTGGTGATTTCCACCTCCACGAATAGCCAAGTTGTATTGTAAAAGTAATGTGTGTGCAGACCTTGTGTGTGTGCAAGATCCTAAAATGCAAGTAAGCAAACTAGAGCCACCTAGAAAGTTGTAAAGTGAAAAATCGTGAGCGAACCCTAAGTGTTCCCCCCACCATGCCGAGGAGAGGGGAAGGAGGTCACTAGGGTTGACGATTTTCACTTAGGGGAGACTTTACATTCAAAAGAGGGGTTGAAACCCACAAGATCCAATCCCACACAATGCAAGATTGGATTCTAAATGAGTTTCAAGGGTTAAGACAGCAAGGCTACCCTCTTTTGTAAAGAATGTAGATAGAAGGATTAAGCTAGGAATGCATGAAAAGTGAGAAAGATTCACTTATAAACAGAGATAGGAACATAGGATGAAGCTGCGGACCTAGAATTAGTAGTAAAATGTCGAGACGGGTCCTGCAAATTTGAGCGAAAGTTGACGGGACGATGGCGCCTGGCGTGCACACGGTCCTCCGAAAAATCCGCGAAAAGAAGGGGGATCTGTTCATCTCTGCACAAGGATTCCAGATCTTCAATTACAGCTGCGTACCTGCAACCTACACATAGAAAAGCAAAGACGATTGGGGGGTTAGGGATTAGGGGTTTGCCCTTAGGTCAAACCCCGATTTTGGAATTAACCAAGAAATGAGAAATGTTGTAAATGTAAATGATTGTAATGTAAAACAAGTACTAGTACCTTGTTGTAAGAATGTTTGTATTCTTACATGAGAAGGTGTAGATGTTGTTGTATGTTGTATGTTGTATGTGGTATGTGATCTCCTCTTCAATGGTTGAATCCTTGTCTTGAATGCAACACTTAGCCTTGAATGGAGACTTAGAATGATCAATTGCTTGAAGGAATGCTTGAATGCTTGAATGCTTGAATGTTTGAGTATCGCTTCCGCCTTTTTTTCCATCTTTTTAAAATGGGAGAGGAAATGTAGTTTATATACTTGTCAATTAGGGTTGATAAACTGATTTTTCTGACCTTAGGTCGACCAGGAAACAATATTTCCTGAATTGCAAACATAAAGACCCGAGGCCCCAAAAGAGACCGGGCCCAAAAATAGGGCCAGGGACCAGGGCACTGGGCGCCATGGTCCTGGGGGACCAGGGCACTGGGCGCCCTAGTCCTGAAGGACCAGGGCGCTGGGTGCCATGGTCCCACGTCCAGGGATAGCAAGGTGCAAGGAGGATCAGGCCAGGGTGCTGAAAAATGCAGTTTTTGGTGTCATGAACAAGTTTCGAGGTCTCCATTCAGGTTCAGTGTTGCATCGCCATCGCGAAGACCCAAATGCAATCGAAATTGCAAGTGTCACAATTTTAGGATGCTACATTTAGCCCCCACTTTAGCAGGAGTATAAGCGTACGCTCATACTTCCGGTAAAGTACAAGGAAACAACATTGAAAGACTTTCACCATGTCAAGGAGGTAAGACACACCAAGCCCCCAGTGGACTAAGGATCTTACGACTTCGATTAACAAAGTAAAAGGGAAGATCACGAGGGAGAACCATGACTGTCAGTAGTAAGGTTCCCTCACTATGAGTCATGCAAGAGAAATACCAAAAATTTTCAAGGCAAAGCTAAGTTCACCAAGAAATTTTCAAGTATCCTGAAGGGATAGACGGGGTGTATGCCCCCCTACGTTAAAGCGGTCGCACACACCTCAACGGGGGTGATTGCTTTAAGGTAGTGATACACATAAGAAATAAGAAGGGAAAGGAGCACGTTATCACAAAGATTTAGCTCCCAAGTGTGAGATAAACCCAAGGATAATAGACACAAAACACAAAGCACAAGGTGACTTCGCTTTCCTCGAGGTCAGTATGATGTATGATAAGTCATGTATATCATATGTATGTATGCATAATTGTTCTTCATTCCCCAATCAAGGAAGGTCACCTAGAAGAAGGAACACATGTGTCTTTTGAGTCAACATGAGAGAGACCAAAAGAGATCTCAATGCTTTGCATCGTCCTCAAGTAGACAACACTAAGGACAACAAATAGAAGAATGAGAATAACACATAGAAGAAGTAACAAAAGAGAGGAGGAGAGAGTCTGCTATGCTAATGAAACTAGTCTAGCATGTCATCTACCCCCCGATCTTGCTGATCAATGTTTCGGGAAGGCAGGGAACATGCTAGAGGAGGAACATTCAACACAGTAGATGGAGCTATTACAATATCCAAACAAGGGCTATGTTCATGTTCCAAGCCACGTTGTTCTTGTCTAGGAGCTAGGATAAGTGCTTTAGAAAATTCGTTAGATAAATGGTTATCAATATCAACAAGTTCATATTCACTATCAGAATGAAGAGAAGTAACATTTTCATCATGAATAACATTTTCATCTATATCATCATCAAGATTTATAAAAATAGGATCTTTAACTCGCACAGGATCAAAACCATCATGCATCTTATGTTTAGGAGATTTTGGAGAAAATGGAATAATGCTTGTTGAAGGTGTTTTTGGGGATTGCAAAGTTTGAGAAGCAGTTGCCTGAGCTCTAAGACGATGCTTTCATCGACGTTCGCGTGCGGAACGATTTCGTCTAGTCTTAGTAGGAAGTGGAGAAGATTGAGGAGGAGGAATGTTCTCATCCTTATCACTTGGGTGTTTAGGTTGTGGTCTCTTAGGCTGGATAATAGGAGAAGAGGAAGGTCTCTTCTCTCTATAAAAGGAAGGAGGAGGAACTGCTCCATATAAAGGAGGAATATTTGTTTTAGGAAGGAGACCAAGTCCATCATGACGAGGAGGTATAGGTCTATTTTTAGAAAGTTTATTAGACATAGACATAGTCACATCCATAGGGATGGGTTGGGAATCTTCTTGAGGAAAGACATTAGTTTTATCTTTCAAAGGAAGAACTTCCTTCTCAAGAACGATAGGAATATCAAGTTTGGGTGTTCTAGGTTCACTTAGAGATAAGATCATATCTGTTTTCCACTTTTGATAAGATTTGAGAAGATGATCACTTCGCGGAGGAAGAGATTGGAATTGTTTAGGCCAAAAATAATCAATAGGAACGCTAGAAGTTCTTTCGGCTGGTTTAAAGAGACTATGATTGACAGTAACAACTTCACCATTATGGGGAAATTTTAAACATTTATGAATAGGAGAAGCAATAGCTTTCATGGAAGATAGCCAAGGATAGCCAAGCTTCACACGAAATTGTTCAGATGAAGGAATAATAGCAAAGTTCACATCAAGGGATTTGTTATGGACCTCAATAGGTAATGTAATAGAACCAATTGTAGGAGAAGAAAATGCATCAAATAATTTCACAATCACATCTGTTTTGTCATAGATCACTTGATTCAATTGCAAAGTAAAAAGAAATTCTTCAGTAATAACATTAACCATGCAAGAAGGATCAATAAGCACTCCACGGCAAGGTGTATTCTTGACTTTTGCAACTATGTATAAAGGACCATCAGGTGCCCTAATAGTTTCACTAGAATCAAATGTGATGGAAGGTTCTTTAGGGTTTTCTTGTTGCTCTACAAAGTTAATCACATTCGAAGTCATAGACACAAGACCATCAGATGAGAAAGAGGAATCATTAGTCTCAATCGCATTAGAGGTATGAGAAGGTAATGGATCAGTAAAAATCTTAAGATTTTGGTTAGAAGGAGCTACAGATGTGTTGCCTTTATCATTCACACCAGAAACAGAGATAGTATTATTATCAATAAAATCTTGAATTTTACCCTTTAAAGCAAAACATTTTTCAGTATCATGCCCAGGTTGACGATGAAATTGACAAAAAGATTTGTTATCAAAATAGGGTGAATTAATCTTTGTAGGATCGATTTGCCTTATAGGAGGAAGAGTAAGCACATTTTGTTCCAATAATTTATTCATAATACTATGCAATGATTCATTCAAAGGAGTAAACTTTCTTTCTTTCTTGAAAAATTTAGAAATAGGAGGCACACCTGATGTTGCATTCACATTGTTGTTGATGATGTTTTCATTGAATTTAACGAACTCTCTATTCGGTTTAAACTTCCCAAATGGTTGTTGACTACTATCACCCTTATCACTCGGAGCCATAGGATTTGCTTGTTCCATTTGACTCACAGTCAGTTGATAATTGTGAAGAGTTGCACACAACTATTGGAAAGAAGTAAACTCAGAAAACAGAAGTTTATCTCGAATATCTTTTTGTAAATTAGAAATAAAGATTCTTTGAATATCATTGTCAGGCACTGGCAAAGAGATTTGAGCATACAAATGCTTATATCTACCAATGAAATCAGTCACTTTTTCTTTAACACCTTGTTTACAATGCATTAAATCAATCAAAGTAACTTTAGGACTTATATTGTTTTGAAATTGTTGAATAAAAGCATTTTCAAGTTGTTCAAAAGAAGTAATAGAATAAGAAGGCAACGAGCAATACCATTGTAGGG
The DNA here is from genome assembly GCF_030272615.1 of Cryptomeria japonica. Taxonomy (NCBI): domain Eukaryota; kingdom Viridiplantae; phylum Streptophyta; class Pinopsida; order Cupressales; family Cupressaceae; genus Cryptomeria; species Cryptomeria japonica. The sequence goes on from NC_081412.1 coordinate 229,599,860, forward strand.
CTTTATCTCTTAATGTTCTAGTAAACAGTTTTGCAAGCAACCTTTGGTCATAAGCAAAATCGGTACATATTGTTTGAAAAGTCTTAACATGTGTTAGAGGATCACCTTTACCATTATAAAGCTCCAAATGCGGGATTTCAACATGTTTAGGAGGGATAGCTCAAACAATGTCAAGAGAAAGTGGGCTCGCAACATTAAATGTGGGCACACTAAACTTAGATTGATTCATAGAGGCAATTTGTTGCTATAAAGAAGAGACAGTTTGTGCAAGATTGTTAATGGTCGCTTCAGTCGAAGAATTCATATTAGACGTGTTAGATTGTGATGGAGGTGTTATGTTATTGAAAGAAGGTATTGATTGAGAGTAAGGTGGTGGGACACTATGATAGTTAGTCATAGGAGATGGTTGGAAAGGAGGAATGGAATGGTTGAATGAATTCCCCCCTTGCGTCATGTTCATTTGTGGAGATGTAATAGGAACACTTATTGAAGGAATGAATGAAGAAGTCGGATTGAATGAAGGAAGAGGGTTAATTGAAGAGGAAGGATTGCCCCCATGACTAGTGATCATAGGGGGGATGTCTTGTATAGAAGTAGCCATTATGTTTGATGTAAAAGTAGGTATGCTAGCAATAGAAGTTGTCAAAGGAATAGAATGATTGACTTGAGTAGGAGGTTGTGTATAACCCAAAGTTTCGGCACAACTCTTCATAGGCATCACATTCAAATCCACAATGTGTGCAATACCACGCAAAATATCAATTCCATTCTTATCACTTTGAACCATACATTTTAGACCCTCAATTAATGAAAGAGCTTGACTATCGGGATACTCTTGAGACATCCATTGCTGAAAATCATCAAATTGGTTATCCAATTTCGAAAGTTGTTCTACAGAAACCTCATGGAGAGCTTCTTCATCATTAGGAGGATTAGAGGAATTACCCGTGTCCTCGTTAAAAAGGCTATTCAAATTAGGTTCCATCTCCTCGGTAATTAAACCTTGGAAAGACTTAATTCTACGGCTTCGTCTAACGGGAATAGTGTAAGTAGGGCTTATTGTTGTAAAACTCATGCACTAGGGAGAGAGAGAAAATTTTGAATTTAGAGGTAGCAAATTTCAATAAAATCAGCCAATCTCCTAGGTTTAAGCTGTTAAATGCAATCAGGACAATCTCCCGAAATTTCGAAAAAAATGTCAAGGACCATGGCGCTCGGAGTGCACACGGTCCTCGCAACTTTTTCTGAAATTTTCAGAGATGAAAGTTATGATGATTTTAAAGCTAATCTGAAAAAATTGAGTGATTTTATGATCTGTAGATAGGCCAAATTAAAGTTGCAATCTCAAAATTGAACCCTACCAAGATTGTTGAAAAATGCAAAATTTGAATTTTGAAAAAGAGAGGGAAACTGAAATTTTGAATTTTATGATTTTAGAGGGAATACCAAAAGCAATGCAAGTTTTGAAATTTAAAGGTTGACTCAATTTCACGCAAAATTCAATTTTGAAAGCGGAAATCAAAGTTGTTGCAATTAAACACTTAATTTCAAAAGTCACAAACTGCAAAAATTTGAATGAAGCACTGAAATTTCGAATGAATGCCAACACACTTTTCAGATTTAGGACAGTAAGAACACAATTTTGACACAAAATTTCAATTTCAATAATTTTTGAATGATTAGAAGCCTTAATCCAAGCAATCACTAGACCAACTTTGACTTTAATTTTAAAAGTGTTAGAATTGATAAAATCAGCCAAAATTCTGGATTTTAGCAAAAAATACAGTAAGATCTAACTCCCGAAATTTCAAAAAAAATGTCAGGGACGATGGCGCTCGGGGTGCACACGGTCCTCGCAACTTTTTTCCAAATTTTCAGGGATGAAAGATATTGTGATTTTGTTGCGGAATCCAAAGTTACAGCTGATTTGGAGATGTTTTGATCAGTGAAATTATCAGTCAAAGGTTGAATCAAGAAGGTTTTAAAAATTAGGGTTTTGACACTTAACCACTTAATTTTCAGAATTAAAGCACAAATATGAATTGAGGATTTGCAATAGAAGGGTAGATCTGAAGCAAGCATTATCCATTAAACATTTCACAAGCTTAAAAAAAGAAAATTTAGGGTTTTTATGCATTCACCTCTAAAATTTGCAAAAGATCAAACATGGAAATGTAATTAAGGAAGCAAATTTTCAGATCTAATCATGAATAACCAGAAAGGATGTTCATGTCGGGTTCACCAAAATGTAAAGTGAAAAATCATGAGCGAACCCTAAGTGTTCCCCCTACCACGCCGAGGAGAGGGGAAGGAGGTCACTAGGGTTGACGGTTTTCACTTAGGGGAGACTTTACATTCAAAAGAGGGGTTGAAACCCACAAGATCTAATCCCACACAATGCAAGATTGGATTCTAAATGAGTTTCAAGGGTTAAGACAGCAAGGCTACCCTCTTTTGTAAAGAATGTAGATAGAAGGATTAAGCTAGGAATGCATGAAAAGTGAGAAAGATTCACTTATAAACAGAGATAGGAACATAGGATGAAGTTGCGGACCTGGAATTAGCAGTAAAATGTCGAGACGGTACTGTCCTGCAAATTTGAGCGAAAGTTAACGGGACGATGGCGCCCGGCGTGCACACGGTCCTCTGAAAAATCCGCGAAACGAAGGGGGATCTGTTCGTCTCTGCACAAGGATTCCAGATCTTCAATTACAGTCGCGTACCTGCAACCTACACACAGAAAAGCGAAGACGATTGGGGGGTTAGGGATTAGGGGTTTGCCCTTAGGTCAAACCCCGGTTTTGGAATTAACCAAGAAATGAGAAATGCTGTAAATGAAAATGATTGTAATGTAAAACAAGTACTAGTACCTTGTTGTAAGAATGTTTGTATTCTTACATGCGAAGGTGTAGATGTTGTTGTATGTTGTATGTTGTATGTTGTATGTGGTATGTGATCTCCTCTTCAATGGTTGAATCCTTGTCTTGAATGCAACACTTAGCCTTGAATGGAGACTTAGAATGATCAATTGCTTGAAGGAATGCTTGAATGCTTGAATGCTTGAATGCTTGAATGTTTGAGTATCACTTCCGCCTTTTTTTCCATCTTTTTAAAATGGGAGAGGAAATGTAGTTTATATACTTGTCAATTAGGGTTGATAGACTGATTTTTCCGACCTTAGGCCGACCAGGAAACAATATTTCCCGAATTGCAAACATAAAGACCCGAGGCCCCAAAAGAGACCGGGCCCAAAAATAGGGCCAGGGACCAGGGCGCTGGGCACCATGGTCCTGGGGGACCAGGGCGCTGGGCGCCCTCGTCCTGAAGGACCAGGGCGCTGGGCACCATGGTCCCACCTCCAGGGACAGCAGGGTGCAAGGAGGATCAGGCCAAGGTGCTAAAAAATGCAATTTTTGGTGTCATGAACAAGTTTCGGGGTCTCCATTCAGGTTCAGTGTTGCGTCACCATCGTGAAGACCCAAATGCAGTCGAAATTGCAAGTGTCACAATTTTAGGACGCTACAAAAGTAAACCCTAATTGCTTGTAAATGATAATGTAAATGCTCCAAACCAAGATGCAAAGTGATCTAAAGCATGAATACAAATGATATAATGAGGCTTATGCAAAGACATGAAAACAACATGAAATCATACCCAACCCCAAGGGAGGGGTACAAGCCAATCTTCAGTCGGTGATCCCTTATCGCTCTTCAATGCCTTCAAAGCCCTAAATGGATGAATGAAATTGATGAATGCTTGATGGATGGATGTTGAATGTTATTGAAGTCTTCAAAGATCTGCTCTTTCGCTGCATAGAAGGTCCCTGAAACCAAAATTCCCCATCCTTTCAAATGAAGAAAGAGAGCTCTTATATATGAAACCCTAGGTCTTAATTTCAACTTTTGGCCGACCTAGAGATTGAATCTCCTGCCAATTTCTTGGGGTTAAGCTTTATTTTATGATTGGATTGTACTCCTAAAATTTCGAGAAAAATGTCCGGGACCGTGTGCACTCCGGGCGCCATGGTCCTGGCAACTTCTCACCAAATTTTCAAGGCCGTCGGATATGATGATTTTAGAGAGAATCCCAAAGTTACAGCTGATTTCAAGATGTTTTGACCCTCGAAATCAGGCCTTAAAGTTCAAAATAGGACCTAATTAGGGTTTTAGATTAAATGATGTATTGGAAGAATAAAATGAAAGGGGCACACTTTAATGAAAAGGGCCCAACTTTATGATATGGGAGATGATAAAAGTAGAACTTTAGACCTAATTAAGTGCTAAAGGGGAAATGCAATGCAAAATGCAAAATGCGCCAAGGCAGGTGCTAAACTAGGTGTGAAATTGTACCACCCTAGCAAGTGCATACAATTTACGACGCTACAATACCAATAGAAGAAAAAGACACATTGACAAAGATCTCAAGGAAAGGATCAGAAAAATGTCCTTCCCCTACTTTGATGGGTCAGGGAAATCTACCACCCAATCATGGGTCCTGAAATTGGGCACATATCTATCACTAAGTCCTATAACAGAGGAAAATGCCATCAAGTTCACTACTCTTCACTTAGCTAGGACATCACATGATTGGTGGCATCATGGCCTCATCACCCAAGCGCATCAAAACATTACAACTTATGGCGAATTCACTCAAAGGCTCGTCAAAAGGTTCGATCAAAGGCACCTAGAGTGGTACTTCAAACAATTAACACTACTCACTCAACAAGGGTCCGTAGAGGACTATGCCATTGAATTCAATAACTTAGCAATCATGGTATCAAATCTCTCTCAAAGAAGGCTTACAAATCTATTTGTGGAATGACTCAAAGAGTCAATTAAGAAGATAGTAAACCCATTGGAACCCCAAAGTTTGGGTGAAGCTACACAAAGGGTCATCAAAGTTGAAGCCAACTATTCCAAAGAGAAACCAAAATATATGTACAAAGCTTATCCAAAAAACCCTCGTAGAGATGAAGATTTTAAGGAGGAAGGAAGACCATGTTACTTTTGTGAGGAAATATGGAGACCTGGACATAGGTGCCAAACCAAAGATGGCCTAGAAAAAAGAGAAGGCCTAAGGAGGAAGAACCTATGTTTCACATGCAAGGAACCCTAGAGGCACGACCATCAATGTAAAAAGGGTCAAATACATCAAATAGAAGAAAAATAAGAAGATATTTAAACATTCAAGGAAAAATAAAATTGTCTTGAATGTGAATGAATACTAGTTAACAATATTGTAATTAAAGTAGCATCAACCTAAGAAGGTAGATATCATTAATAAAATTGCCTAAAGAGATTTAATAATGCATATAGATACAGAATAATATGGACGAATGACTTGTGAAAGGGTCCATCCTAGAACATATAGATCCTTAAGGACATTACCTTAAAGAGCTAAGAAATTTGGTTCCAATCAACCAAAAGAGGGAAGTGATAACAGTGGTCAAGATAGTAAGGGTTGCCAAGTAGATGCTTGGTGTAGGAATGACTCAATAAAGACCCCATTTCTTCCAAAGAATAAGTAGGGTAGTGAGGATGTGGAAAACAAATAGGGACCGCCAAGTGGAGTAAGAAGGTAGCAGAGAACAACCTCTCTTAGGATTGGTGTAGAAATGGATCCCATAGGATCTCCCTCCCTCCCAAGAAGGGGATGAGAATGGCACAAAGGTTGACCTCAGCCACCAAGCAGAGAAAGTAAGTCTCTTAGGCTTGGTGTAGAAATGTCTCAAGGGAAGTCCCCATTCCTTCCAATTTTAAATAAAGACTAATATAAAATCAAGTAATGTAAGGGATTGAGAATGGCATAAAGGTTGACCTGAGCTGCCAAGTAGAGCAAGTAAGTCTCTTAGGCTTGGAGTAGAAATGGCTCAAGGGAAGCCCCCATTCCTTCCAAGCATAAAGATTTGTAGAGGAATTATGGCACAAAGAAGGCGGTGTTGGCATATGGACACTCCAATGAGACATTGTATGAGATTGAAGGTTTTGTCATTTATGGCAACCTAGCAATCCTATGGCACTGGCAAGACATCATACCAGCAAAGCATTACACAGGCAAGACAGTGCACCGACATCAACAGATCACTCTACATCAGCACCGACACTAGCACAGAAGAAAACATGTATACCGGCATAGAGGCTGACAGGATTTTTGTTATGTAATATTTTCTTTGTTATTGTAAGCTGACTTGGCAAATTGTAAAATGACTCTTGTATATAAAGGAGATCATTGTAGACATTTAAAGAGGTAATGTAGCGAGCATAAAGAAAATTATTAGGCAGACCTAATGTGTGAATTATAGGTCAAGGGTATATGTAAAGAAGAGAGCAAGAACTGGTACTAAATCTGGCATTGGAGATGCTATTGTAAAATAGTACAAGTCATTAGATTAGTATAATCCTTATTGTAAGTCAATGTGACTTCCCATTGAGTAGTGAGCTCTAGGCAATTGGCCTTCCTGCATGTGCAGGCCCCTATTGTAAGTAATATTCTCTTATTGGCCAGTGAGTGAATATTGTAGGTCACAAATCCCACCAAGGTTTTTCTCACACCAGGTTTCCTCATTAAACATCTTGTGTTATGGTGTGCTTTTCATGTGGACATTTTTGATTATTTTTATTGCATTAATTCTTGCATACCGGTACACTGTTATTTTATGTTCTGCATGTTTTAACTTAGGAAATTCTTATTACCGATTAGATACTGATTCACCCCCCCTCTCAGTATCTGTGGGAATCCTAACAATTGGTATTAGAGCTTGGTCCTCTATTTTCAGAAGCCTAACAGCTTGAAGAAGATCTTGACACCGGTAAAAATGGAAAATCTAATGAAGCAACTTGAAGAAGCCCTTATAGACTATGATGCAGAGAAGTTGAAAAATATCAAATTAGAAGATGATTTAAGAGCAGCTCAGGATATCATTCAGGAACTTCAAGAAAATATTACTGTTGCAAGAAATAAGAGAAGAGAACTTTGTGAAAAATTGCAAAATGAGAATGATGAAAAGGAATCACTTAATGATATGATAAGCAAGCTGAAACAAGAGAACATAACAACAAAAAATGAAATGCAGGATATGACTATGAGATTTTGCAAAGAGATTGAGGATAGGAAGAAGAATGAAGAAGAATTGACCAAAAGACAGATCTGATGCATACTCAGAATGACTCAAATGAACTGATGAGACAAAAAGAAATTTTGGAAAGGGAACTAGAAATTGCAAATCAACATAAAGAAAAATTCAAGAAAAACTCAGAGGAACTTGGTACCTTATTGAAGAATCAAAAACCTAAAGGTGACACTTCTGGAATTGGCTTTGAAGTTGGTAAAAGCTCCGATACTGCAAATACTCAGGATCACAACAAACCGGTAAGACAACCTAATACTTATAAATTCAATGGAAAATGCTTTAACTGTAATAAGTATGGTCATAGGACAAATGAATGTAGATCTAGAAATTATCAGAATATCAATACACCCACCGGTCAATGTTCAAAATGCAACAAAGTTGGTCATAACTCTGAAAACTACAGAATGAATGTGAGATGTTATGTTTATGGAAGATTTGGACATTTATCTAATCAATGCAGAACACAAACTGGCATAGGTTATGGGAAAGCTATTCAGAAAAATAATGTAACTTGTTATGCATGTAACAAGATTGGCATATTACTAAATTTTGTAGAAGTAAAAGTACAATGGTAGACAACAAAAGTGCTAGTTTGAAAGGTAAAGAAAAGGTTGAAGAGGTTAAGCAAGAATTCTCAAAGCAATGGATTAGAAAAGATGATCTAAATATTGGGAATTCTCCTCCACCGGTAGAACCAGCAAATGCTTCACCAGCAAGACAGAGTGATGCTTCAATAGCAGGACAGAGCAATGCTCCACCAACAGGAAGTTCTTCATCTAATTGAAGAAAATTTCCTTGAGGGTTTGGCAATCTAATGATACATGTGCTATTATTCCCTTGGTTAGAGATAACAAGTTGAAAAATTACTTATTCCCGACAAACAATGTTAAGTGAATACTTAACCGGCATACAATTAATGTGGTAGATGGCGAAAAGACATTATAAAAATAAGGTTTTGGTTCCATTTCACTTCACCGTGATTTCAAATTTTCAGAGAGTGTGAAGATTCCGAGCTAAGACATTTTGAGCAAGAAGCAAGCACACCCCAAGCAATCATCCATCCAAGACAGAAAAAGGTATTTAATCATGGCATCCACCTTTGCAATTGAATACATAGCAAACCCTACTATTGTGGAAGTAATTAAAAGACCTAGGCCCGTATTTCAATTAGTCCCCGAGATAGCAAAGAAGGATGATACCTTAGGTGCATTTTCTCAAATCCCTAAAGGTGTTGTATATGTTGAAGACCCTAGAATGTACATCCATTACAACATTGAAGAGTTAGGAGATGAGGAAATCAAAACCATGTATAAAACTGAGATATGTGATGATACCGACAATGTTAAAGCTGAACACAAGGTTATTGAAACCCTAGGATTCACAAAAATCCTTAGCATTCCTGAATTTCCTAAGGATGTGATTAGGATAGTGTTAAGTAGAGTTCATGGAGAATTTTTCTAGTTAGATGCAATCCATAAGATCACCAAGGAAGCTGTAAAAGTTGTCACAAGGTTACCGACCACCGATAAGAGACCAGATAAAAACAAGAAAGTTTCCAATGATTTAGTTATAGACCTAACAGGTGCAACATTCGATAAGAGATCTCTAAGGGTTAATGATGTAAAAGATATCAACGTGAGATTCATAAGTATGATATTAGCTTACAAAGCCACTCATGCTAATAGACTTAACTTAGTTTCAATTTTATGCATTAAGAGTGCTTATGATATGGTAACAAACAATGCAAAATTGACATCTATGAATGGCTAAAAGATGAACTGTTAGACAACCTTGGAAAGATAAAGAAGGATAAGAAAGGAACTTTCAGATTTGGAAATCTGTTAGTATGCCTAATGCTTCACATAACAAAACAGGTTCCCAGTATAGGATATAAAGAACTAGGATATGACATACCGGTAGGAAAACAATTGACAAAACTATTCAATACCATGGGTGAGAACAAGGAGAACAATATTCATGACTTTTTCCAAGCATTGAAGACCAAAATGAAGAAAAGAATAAGGTTATCTCAGAAAATAGTAGACAAATACAAAGATGATATATGCTTTGTTATTAAGAAAGATGAAATATGGATGGAAGTAGTCATCCCAAGGACAATTTGGGTAACCGAAATGGGCTATGAGATAGATGATCACATAGTTGAAACTAATGCTAAAGCACTTCTGGAAGCCCCCAAAGAACCTAAGGAAGAAGTATTTGGTAGTGCTGAGACCCTAGAAAGCCAAATATAATCTAAGAAAATAATAAAGAAGGTGGAGGCATTTGTGAGGAAAGGATCTAGACAAGCAAAGGCCATTAAGGAAGATGTATTAAAGAAAACCGACATAACAGAAGATGAGTTGGTAGCTCCACAACTTGAAGCTCATCTATCACCGGTAGGTACCTCTTCGGAAGGTGACATGCTAGCAACTTTTAAAAGAGTTGTTAGGAAAAGAGATCCCTCACCGGCAACCACTCCTTCACCTAGAAGGACAAGGTAGAAGCAACAAGCAGTGAGATCTCTAGTTAGAAAGGTCACACCTAAGAAGAAGCTAACCCCAAAGAAAAAGAAAAGGACAAAAACTAACTTGGCACCTCTAGACATATTGTTAAATGAAATCACAGAGGAAGGAAAATTGAAAAACATAGAGAAAATTTATGACACTCTATCTGCTGAAGAGAAAGGGCAAGTTGAGGAAAGTGTAATACTACATATGGACATGTACAAGAAGTTTTTGATGGAAGTAGTCAATGAAATTCTTGATGATCTGTACAAAAGACTTGAGGCCAAAAGGCAAGCAGTGATTGAATTAGATAAGAAAATAAAAATAGAAAAACTACTTGCAGTATATCCGATAAACTCTCCCAAGGAAATTGATGATTTGATTGCTCAAGTGAACTGGTCAGTATTCTCTACTGCACACCGACATATTTCACTAATGGCAGGAAGAGTTACTGAAGTAATAGAGGAAACATAAGATGGTTGGGATATATTCCTAGATGACAAGGAAAAACAAGAAGAATACAAGAACCCTAAGCCTATAAAGGTATATCAGAAGGATAGGGACAAGGGGAAAGGCAAAGTTGGTGGACCACCAAGCATAAAGGTGAAAGACAACCTACCCCCACCGGTGAAAATCACAGCACTAAAGACCAACCGGTAGCAGAAAGTATGGATATAGAGGATAGAAATCCTAATTCTGAAGTCCTATACACTGTAAATGTTGATACCCAGAAGATCAACATAATAGTTGATAAAGATACAACTGACAAGTCAGATATGGCTAAAGAGCATCCCGTAACAGGAGAAACAGAGAAACCGATAGAGGATATAGAGAAAAAGGTAGAATCTGAGGCACAAACAGAGACAACACAACATACAGAGAAACCAATAGAGTGAAAGGCTCCGAAACAGGTTCACAACGAAACAGTGTCATCGGTAAGTAGTGAAGCAGGGAAACCAGTGCTAAAAGAAATGCAAACACAAACTGACCTGCCAGAGGTCAATACGAGGATGGTTACTTCCACCGGCACTCAGATTGTTGGATCATCATCAACATTCAAGTCAACTAATGTGATTGAGGTATTATTAGATTCTATAAAGAAAATAACTGACTGCAGTTCATAGGCTTATAAAGCAATAGATGATTCAATACCAATTTTGAAGTTAATTGCTCCTAAATGTAATATAGAAAATAAAGACTCTTTAGGACAATTGGACACATTATGTAAATATATTTCTAGAAATATTGAGAAAATAAAGGAAGAATCAGTAAAGGACAAGGTAGAAAAAGAGAAACAAAAATTCTTTGATGAAGAAATAAAGAAGTGTAACAGAAACTTTGACACGCTTCTACCAGAACAATGTAGTTTGTTGAAAGAGTATAAAAATATGTATAAAGATACATGTAAAACAAACTTTTTGACTGTAGATATTGACAAGAAAATAAGCAAGACATAGGATGAGATAAATAAGCTTGCAGACAATTTTGTCAACTCACCGGATTCATTATCAGTTTTTGAAGACAAGTTAGCAAATTTTGAGGAAGAATTGCTCAAACTGGAAAGAGAAAAAGAAAGAATAATAAACAAGGAAAAACACTTGAGATCTAAACTGAGTCCAAGATTGGACTATTTAGCATCTCTGCAGAAGGAAATCTCAGAGGCATTAGCACAAGGAAGCAAAACACCAGCAGAGCATTTGCAACATCTCACCGATACTGTGAAGAGGACTGAAACAACAATAAAAGATAGTAAAAAGTTAATGGATAGTATAAACTTAATTTTGGGAGATCTTTTTTAGATAATAACTAACTAGCTACAGGGTTGAGGATATGGATAGATGAAACTAAAAACTCTACTAACATCTTGACAACCTTTGTCATTGATGCCAAAGGGGGAGTAGTAGGTTGAGACAGTTCAAAGATAGGAATCATATGTTCAGCGAGAGCCCTCATATTTTTGGTAAACATTTTTGGTAACTTTTTGGAATACAAATTTTGGACACTTTTTGAAATTTCTCATGAGTGTTGCCATCAATGCCAAAGGGGGAGATTGTTGGCATATGGACAATCCAATGAGACATTGTATGAGACTGAAGATTTTGTCATTGATGGCAACCTTGCAATCCTATGGCATTGGCAAGACATCATACCAGCAAAGCATTACATAGGAAAGATAGTGCACTGGCATCAACAGATCACTCTACACCGGCACCGACACCAGCATAGAAGAAAACATGTATACTGGCATGTTTATTATTGTAAGCCGACTTGGCAAATTGTAAAATGACTCTTGTATATAAAGGAGATCATTGTAGAAATTTAAAGAGGTAATGTAGCGAGCATAAAGAAAATTATTAGGCAGACCTAATGTGCGAATTATAGGTCAAGGGTATATGTAAAGAACAGAGCAAGAACTGGTACTGAATCTGGCATTGGAGATGCTATTGTAAAACAGTACACGTGATTGGATTAGTATAATCCTTATTGTAAGTCTGTGTGACTTCCCATTGAGCAGTGAGCTCTAGGCAGTTGGCCTTCCTGCATGTGCAGGCCCCTATTTCAAGTAATATTCTCTTATTGGCCAGTGAGTGAATATTGTAGGTCACAAATCCCACCGAGGTTTTTCCCACACTGGGTTTCCTCATTAAACATCTTGTGTTATGGTGTGCTTTTCATGTGGATATTTCTAATTCTATTTATTGCATTAATTCTTGCATACCGGTACAATATTATTTTATGTTCTGCATGTTTTAACTTAACAAATTCTTATTACCAGTTAGATACTGATTCACCCCCCCTCTCAGTATCTATGGGAATCCTAACAGGCGGTTCCTCTCAAGATTGGGTAAATTGGCTCAAGGAAGCCAGTTCCTCCCAAGTTGGACAGAGATAGCTCAAGGAAGCCAATCTCCCTCAAGTAGACAGAAGGGCTCAAGGAAGCCAGTCTCTCTAAAATGGGGCATAATAGCTCAAGGAATCCAACCTCTCTAAGTTGCCATAGAAGCAATGAAAAATAAAGTAGAAATTTTTTTCTAACATTTATCATTACTTTAATTTATATGATTATATATTTGGAACTACAAATCTATGATTCTATGTGTAGGTTCATCCAGGAATGAAGACAAAGAGGAAGAAAATTTCTTGAGGACAAGAAAATTCAAGCGGGGGAGACTGTAATGTCCCCATCCTTGACATTACATTAATTGTATTTAATTAATCTACAAATTAGGAACTCAGACACATTAAAATTAATAATGAATAAAAGCAACAATGTGAATCTCCAAATCGATTTCAGATCATATTGATATCATGATTAGATTCTTATGATCACCATGGAAGCTATCAATCAGAAGAGATGAAAGACAATGTTGAACCCTACAAGATCAAGATGTTGATTATTCCTATCTTATTATGATCCCAAGGAAGAAAGGCAAATCATACAAGAAGCCTTAAATAGATTATTGTTCTAGAAATATGTGTTAGATTTTGCCAAGATCAAGAGGCAATGGAAAGCACAAATAAGAGAGACAAAATAGATGATAGAAATAAACTGTATTCTATCAAGATGAAAATACTGATCAACTGGATCATCAATCATTATTCCATACAATGTAGATGAGCCTGCTTATATAGGCAAGGCTATATGAATATGTGAGCACACAAACATGGCATGTGGCTCAATAAGAAACAAGGGTAGGTAGGAAATAGGTGTGGGTAGGTAGGAGAAACAATATAATATTCCACATGAGGTGGATCACCTACTGAATGTGGAATGTAACAACAAGATAAGTCCACAAAAGGTGGAAATTCTCCTACACACACTATTCTAATGTGGCACAAACACCCAAGTGTCTCATACCCAAACTACTATGAAATGCATTTCCTAAGTAAACTTAAGTAAGGTGTAATATTATCCATGATGAATAATTATTTTCACCAACACCCCCCCTTAAATGCAACTTAGGGGAATGCACTATAGTCTACAATGCAACTAAGCAATGCAAGATGGGTCCTGGCTATTAGGCCATGTTAGGTACCCATTTACAAATACAAATGCATGCAAACCAATGCAATGAAATCTCTCACAAAGTAGGGAAAGACAGAAAAACCCAATGGGAAAATACCCTACCCCAAAAGAGAGATGATGAAAGTACACAATGCTCTCAATGATGAATGAGAAGAACAAAATATGTCCCCCCCATAAGATAGAAGAAGAGACCATGAAGCCCCCCCTCAATGTCGAATCTCTTGCAAGGATGGTTCAATGATGATGACCAAAATACCTCTCCATAAGGAAGAAAGAGAGCCAATGCTGCACCAATAATGTCAAAGTGTGACAAAACTAGGTACCAAGTTGATGACGATGAATCACTCACTGCAACAAAAATGAAGATCAGACATGGAGACAACCTGCTTTGAGCATCATCTTGATACTCGTAAATGACAAAAATACTGGTACAATCCAAGTCTCATGGGAGCCATGTACAAATGTGTACAATCTGTCTCAACTGGAGCCATGCACCAAGTCTCACAAAATATTCCTAATCTATGTGTACAAGAGGATTACATCAAATAGTCAACAATAACAAGATACAAAGAGGTATGACACTTTATGATAGTGTGAGTACAACATTGCTCATGCAAGAGCATACATCATGATAAAATATCCAGATGTGGAAACATGAAAATGATGCCACCAACAAAGAAGCCCTATAGAATACTGCAGATAAAGATGCCCCAGAATGGAATTTCACCAAGAGATTTAAATGAACAACTAACCCCCCATAAAAAGATCATGTTGGCACTTGCAAAAAATGGAAAAGTGGACTTCTGATTTCAACTTTACAACTTCTCAAAATAAGATATAAGAGACTTCAACAAATACTGCTAGTGATCTAAACTGAGATCCAAGCAAAATACAAGTACCAAATAGGCCAAAAAATGACCAAATATTGAAAGTACAATTTCTACTCACAATCACTGCAAACTAATGGCATATTATAAAAGTAGACAAAAAATTATCCACTCTAAAAAAAATGGCACCTAAAAAGGAGTCCATATGAGCCCAAATGAAGCCTCCAAAGTTGTAAAAATCAGGATTTCATGATTTTCGAAAAATTTGTATCGGAAAAATAGAAAACTATTGCACCACTATATAGATCATGAAATTATACCTCAAAGCAAAAAAAAATTCTCGAAAAAAGGAGTTTGGATGAGTGAGATATCACTATTTGAAAATTGCTTGCAAAATTATAATTTCTGGAAAATTTCCGCCGCAACTTCAAACTTCAAATGCCTCTAGCTTTGGCCTCCAAAGTCCGATTTGGATGAAACAAAAGACAAAACTAACTTTCTTGGACCTCCTCAATCCAACAGTGACCTTAGATTGACCCATCAAACTTCAATAATAACCTGCAATAGAAAGCTCCAAAATACACAACCACAAATAGCATCAAATTTCTCTCAATTAGCAAACCAATGGCACTCTAATGGCTCTGATAGCATGTGAGATATTGCCAAGATCAAGAGGAAATGGAAAGCACAAATAAGAGAGACAAAATAGATGATAGAAATAAATTGTATTCTATCAAGATGACAATACTAATCAACTGGATCATCAATCGTTATTCCATACAATGTAGATGAGCCTGCTTATAGAGGCAATGCTATATGGATATATGAGCACACAAACATGACATGTGGATCAATAAGAAACAAGGGTAGGTAGGAAATAGGTGTGGGTAGGTAGGAGAAACAATATAATATTCCACATGAGGTGGATTACCCACTAAATGTCGAATGTAACAACAAGATAAGTCCACAAAAGGTGGAAATTATCCTACACACACTATCCCAATGTGGCACAAACACCCAAGTGTCTCATACCCAAACTACTATGAAATGTGTTTCCTAAGTAAACTTAAGTAAGGTGTAATAATATCCATGATGAATAATTATTTACACCAATATGTAAGCACACTAGTAATAAAAGTAATCATAATTAAGAGGCACGTATGAGTCACTAAGTGCAAAGGGCTGTGATGGTGAGATACAACTTCTAACATCAAGTTCTTTTGAAAGATATGAAAGGCCATTGTGATATCTTCCAAACGGGGAGAAGAAGAGATGGAAGGAGTTTTATAAGAGGATATTATAATTGTTACTTTTGGGAGAGAGTTTGTGTGATAGCAAAAGGGAAACAGGGACTTCTAATCCATAGACGACTGCTGACAAATACAACTCATACTTGGAAGACGTCAGTCGGATGCAAGCATTAGATGTTAAAGGCTAGAGACTGAATCACTTATGTCATTGACACCCTCACCTTAATTGTATACTCTGCATGACCGAAAGCCAAATGTTGTAACCAACTGTGACAGTTCATCAATCCAACAAGACTCAAATTCTTTAGCAAAGCGATCAGAACAAGAATGATAGTACCTCTCAAATAGCCACTACATCATCACCTATATCTCAAACATAGCAGAAGATAGTCTATCATATCAGATGGGAAGGGCTTGCATGCTATAAAACAAAATATCAGTCTTAGATCCATTATAAAAATTGCAATATAAATATATAGCATTGAGTTATCTCTTGTAACAAGTCTGAGAGGATCAATATATTCTTATATCTGTACATAGTTCATCACTCTCATTACAAGTGATATTTACTATCATCTATATCAGTTTCTTGATACTTTCTTAAGGAAAAGACTCTTGTAGTTAAAGTATTAGGTTATGTCCCAAAATTCATAAGCCATCCGAACAAGGGACATTACAGTTTTACAAATATATTGTTTTTTATTAAGTTAATTGGGGAACAACCCCAACTTGTTACACATCAAAATAAAAAACCACTCATCATCAAAAAATAAATACAACTTGGAGAGAAAGCCTACCAATCATCGCAAAGCTTAACAAAATTTACATAACATGAGTAAACATAAATGTTTGGAACAAAAAGATAAAAAAATCTAAGATGAATGACAACAAAAAAGAAAATAACAAGGGCATTAAGAGATATAGTCCCAACTATCCACCATATCATTCAGCGCCTTCTCAAATGGAAGTAAGTTGGTGCACATCTTTTCCTTAGTCTGTGAATCGATACCAACATGACCTTTCACAATGGTTCCCTGTGTATGTGTGGTGATATTTTTCTCCACATTCTTCCATCTTATATGTTTTTTATGTGTGGTTCTTGGGTCATGCTCTGAATGTATGTTTGGCACCATTATGTCAATTTCTAGGTTTGCAAGTATTTGTATAGAAAAATTTATATGTGTTTCCTACTTTCAATCTATTAGTGTATTATGTTTAAGTTGGGTCTCTAGAATACTCTAGATTCTACCACAATGATTGATATGACCTTGTAGATTTTAGACGATATCAATGACAATTTTTTCAAGGTTGTTCAGTGCTTTGGTGCATGGTATGACTTCATGTATATTATTCAATGTGCACAATGTTTAATAGTTCAATATTGATGTTCCTTTGCACTAGCTTGTAATGATTGATCTCTTCAAGAGATGTTGTAAGAAGGCTGTATATGGTCTCAAATGTGAAGTTATTTCTTTGCATAATGTTTTGAGTTTTTCCTCATTGCTAAAGAGGTTAACACTAAGTAGTCTTAACAACAGTCTTGATAATTGACTGACATCATGTGTTACTTCATTTATGATTGATCCAGACATATTTGATTGGCGTTGAAAGGTGTGATATGATGTGTTGATGGTTTAGATATATATGTGCTTAGTTGATATAAAACCTAATTTTTTAGTTATTATGCATGTTTGGAGCTGACCAATTCTAGCTCTTGCATTAAGGTGGATACATAAACCACTGGTAAAAGAAGATGTGTCAGCTATATTGAGGTGTATATGTAAATCACTGGTAAATTATTATGTGCGAGGATTAAATGTGTTATATATACATTCACCATGGGACTATCGTTAGCTGTGGAAGAAGGAGATGAAGGAAAATAGAGGTAGATGGAGCGAGGTGTTTTAGACAATTGTGTTGCTGCCCTCATTGTATAATTTTTTTCCTTATTGCTTGTTTAATTAAAAAAAAACAAATGGAGAGCGCACAAATGAGAGGAAGTTTGTTGATTCAAGCATTGTGGTTAAGCTGCGCTCTGGCATTCGCATCAACCACTACCACTGCAATACCTGTTCACAACGCCTCCTATTCTCCTCATCTCTTTGCTTTGTATGGTCCTCACATGGATGGAATGTTTTGTGTTGTGAAAGGTCGTATGCTACTCGACGAAGGTGATGAAGAATTTTTAGAGAAGAGGGACGTGAAATATCTTCTCTCTTCCAGAAATGGCATAAAAGCCGACCCCTTGTAGTCGCTTTCTAAATGGACTTCTACCAATTCAGAAAACATGTGTACGTGGAATAGGGTTTGGTGCAGAAAACATACCCACAGAGTGGTGGCCTTCCTTTTTTGCCGTCAAAACTCTTGGCTATTCATATTCTCTTTGCTTGCTCTTTAAGAGCTGATTGTAATTCATTAATGAAGGTTAATTGTTGTAGCTGAATGCAGCTGTATATGTGTATACTGGATTGGTGATTAATCTATAATTCCCTTGCTTCAATGTGGATGTAGGCAATTGCTGAACCACGATAAATCTGTGTGTTTAATTTGTCTGTGTTGTGTGTATATTTAATTATGTTCATCTGTTGTTTTTAATTCGTTTCTTCATCCTAACAATTGGTATCAGAGTGAGGTTAGATCGCTGCTTAGATTTTGGTGTTTGAATTTCCAGAATCATGGAAGAATCAAAGATAGAGAAGTTCTCTGGTCAGAGCTTCAAATTATGGAAAGTGCAGATAGAGTCTTTGCTGATAAAGAAAGACCTTTCACTCGTTCTTGAAGGGAAAGCAAAGAAACTAGCTGGGATGGTTGATGAAGATTGGGAAAAATTGGACAAGAAGGCGAGAGCGATAATTTTTCTCTCGCTGTCCAATAATGTTCTCTTCAATGTCACGGGTGATGTAACAACAAAAGAAGTATGGGATAGACTCTCAGCCATGTATGAAATGGCTTCGACTGCAAATAAAGTTTTTATTATGAAGCACTTGTACAAAGTGAAAATGAAGGAAGGTTGGGCTATGGCAAACCACATCAATGAATTCAATACATTGATTAGTCAAGCGATTTCAGTGGGGATGACACAAGATGATGAAAGCAAGGTTGTTTTGTTATTATGTTCTTTACCAAGCAGCTAGGATGGTGTTGTAACAGCAGTTAGCACATCTATATCCGATAAAAATAAGTTAGTTTTTAATGTTGTAGTAGCTACTCTTCTCAGTGAGGATTTGAGAAGAAAGAATGATGAACCTTCATCCAGTGAAGCCTTAACGGTGGTCAGTACAGATAATAGAGGTAGAAGTCATAATAGAGGCAGAAATAATAACCATAGACGTTCAAAATTAGCAAAGAGATCGAAGTCTAAAAATAGAAATGGTGAATTTCGGTTTTGTGGAAAAGTTGGTCATGTGAGAAAGGATTGCAGAAATTTCAAAAGAGCACAACAGAGAGTGTGGGACAGTGAAGCAAATATGGTTTATGATAAAGATGATAGTGTTTTAATCCTTACAACAACCGACACTACTCTGAATTCATGGGTGCTTGATTCTGGTGCCTCCTATCATGCTACCTCATGTCTTGAAGCATTCATTAACTACCATGAAGGTCAATTTGGCAATGTTTTCTTAAGAGATAATAAAGCTTGTGAAATTACAGGCAAAGGAGATGTATTGCTACCATTAGAAGGTGGTAAAACATGGCTGCTCAAAGATGTTCGCCATGTCCCAAAATTGAAGCGGAATTTGATATCCATTGGAAAGCTCTTTGGTCAAGGTCTTAATGTTAATTTTCTCCTGGATACATGGAAAGTAACACATGGTACCATGCTGATTGCAAATGGAAATAAAGTGGGAAGTCTATGCATATTTAAGACTCATGGTGAAGTGGGAGCTGCAATGGTGATTGAGGACAGCAAAGCCGATCTTTGGCATAAAAGACTTGGGCACATTAGCAAGAAAGGTCTCCATGTTATGCATACAAGAAATCAGCTACCGAGCCTCAAACTTGTTGACTTAGCCTTTTGTGAAGGAGAGTCAGTTTTTGAAAGGTGGGCGTGACCCAAAGACAACACCGCTGGAGCTTGTATACTTGGATGTTTTGGACCGACCGAGGTAACCTCCATTGGAGGAGCTAACTATTTTGTAACATTTCTTGATGATTGTACAAGAAAAGTATGGATTTATATGCTTTCTAGGAAATGTGAAGTATTTTCAAAATTAAAAAATTTCAAGGCTTTAGTTGAAAATTAGATTGGGCATAGGATTAAATGCTTACAAATCGATAACGGTGGGGAATTTTGTTCACATGAATTTGATAATTTTTGTGCTGATAATGGGATTAGAAGAATCAAGGTTGTTTCTTTCACTCCTCAAGAAAATGGTGCAGCCGAGAGGATGAATAGAACAATTCTTGAAAAGGCATGATGTATGTTGTCTAATGCAGGTTTAGGCAAAGAATTTTGGGCAGAAGTGTGTAACACAACATTATATTTAATCAACTGAAGTCCATCATCTAAATTGGATTTTGGTATTCCGGAAGAGGAATGGCAAGGGAAGAGGATTTCATATTTGCATCTTCATGTGTTTGGATGCAAAGCCTTCTCACATATACCCAAGGAAAAGCAAACGAAATTGCATCCAAAGTCACTGAAATGTATCTTTGTGGGGTATAGAGAAGAGCAGTTTGCTTTCAGATTGTGGGATTCAGTTCACAAAAGGATTGTTCATAGTAGAGATGTAGTCTTTCATGAAACCTCCTTTCCCGCACTACAAGATGCAAATAAATCAGAGACAGATTATGTCCCTATGTCTCTATTTCAGAATTTGACTACCAATGCCTTGCCTCCAGTCTCTCATTCAGTGGGAGATCCTATGCAATCTACATCACTTGAATACAATTCTCAGTCTGAGAATGATGAAGTGAGTGTTGAAAATGTTTGGTCTTCATTTAATTCAGAATTTGGGGGTCTACAAAACAGAGCATATCCTCCCCAAAATACCACTGATGTTGGAGGAAACTTGGAAAATCATTATCATGGTGATTTTGGCTCACATTATTTGGTTGGGCAACTTCCATGGTGCTCTACACCTCCACCGCACTCTACACATCATGATCTACACTCCTCATGGTAGCCTCCACAAGCTTGTGCCTACCCTCACTCCTCGCGTGACCTACCCACAGCTTCGTCCACTACTCTGCAGGCTCCTTTCTCCCTCTCCCATGAGCTACCTACAACCTCCATGCACACCCCATGCGGCCTTCCCTATGAGTCTCCCATAGTCTTCTCCCCACTCCCGCAGGCTCCTTGTAGTCCACTCCACAGGGTCCCCATAGACTCCACCTCTGCAGTCCCACCATGGAGTCTTCCTCCAGCGTAGACCATGGAGGATGCCACCACGGCCCCCCACTCCCTATACTCCTAACAATCCCAGGTCGTAGGAGATGTCGTCTTGGCAGCCCGTTCTCTGCACACTCGCCAAAGGCAGGCCATGGCAAGTAATTCTGTGGGTACATCCTCCTGTGATCTGCGTGCAACTCACGTGGATAAAAATCCATAAGTTTTTTATTATCCCACAAACAGAGACATTACTAGACTAAAAAATAGAGTCAATTCAAGGAACATAAACAGAGACAATGGGAGAGATATGAGTTTCCATAAATAGGGATCTCAAAACTTGAATGACTCTACTACTCCAGCAAAGAGTCAATTGAGGAAATCAACCAAACAGAGGTGACCTCTTGGAAAATTTTCTGATTATGACTTACTATTTTGTGAAGAGGCTGAACCTTCTTTGCTCATCTCTGATCAAATAAAGCCTGCAACATACAAAGAGGCTTGTAAAAATGTAGACTGTGATAACTGGCATGCTGCAATGTGTGAAGAAATAGATGCACTAGTGGGAAATCAGACATGGGATTTGGTGCCACTTCTGCTTGATAGAAGGCATTAAGAAATAAATGGGTGTATAAACTAAAAGATGAAGCTAATGGTCACAAAAGATTTCAAGCAAGACTAGTTGTAAAGGGATATGCTCAGTAGCAAGACCTTGACTTCAAAGAAATTTTCTCGCTAGTAGTTAAAATGACTACCATCCAAGCAGTATTGGGCTTAGTTGCAACCTGGGATCTTGAACTTGAACAACTCGATGTGAAGACAGCTTTTCTCCATGGTGATCTTGATGAGGAACTATTTATGCATCAGCTGGAAGGGTTCATTAAAAAGGGGCAGGAACACCTTTATTGCAGATTGAAATGCAGTTTGTATGGGCTTAAGAAAGCCCCCTGATAGTGGTATCTTAAATTTGAAAAGTTCATGATTGATCACAAGTTTACTCGTAGCGATTCTGATCCTTGTATCTATTACAAGAAGCTTCCTAATGGTGAATTTGTCATTCTTCTCCTTTATGTGGATGATATGCCAGTGGCCAGCACAAGCATGAGGATTGTGAGTGAACTTAAGACTCATTTAGAAAAGGAATTTGCCATGAAAGATTTAGGGGCAGCAAAGAAGATCCTAGGAATGACTTTTTTTGGGATAGAAAAAAGAAAGAACTCAAACTATCTCAACAAGACTACATTAAAAAAGTCTTGGACAGATTTGGTATGGTGCATGCTAAGTCTGTTTGTGTACCTTTAGCCTCTCATTTTCAGTTGTCTTCTCAATTATGTCCTAAAACACAAGAAGATAAGGAGTTTATGGATAAAATTTCATACAAATCTACAGTTGGAAGCCTCATGTATGCTATGGTGTCTACTCAACCGGACATTTCTCATGTCATGGGATTGGTGAGAAGATTTATGGCTAATCCAAGAAAATCACATTGGGAGGCAGTTAAGTATATCTTGAGGTATCTCAAAGGTACTTCTAATTTTTGTTTATGGTTTGGAAAGGACAATGCAATTTTGCAAGGGTTTACCGATTCGGATTTTGTCGGTGACTTAGACAAATGAAAGTCTACTTCTAGTTACGCTTTCACATTTGTCAGGGTAGCGATTAGTTGGGCTTCAAAATTGTAACAAACAATTGCTCAATCAACTGCAGAAGCAGAATACATAGCTCATTCTGAGGGAGCAAAAGAGATGGTATGGTTGCAACTCTTGTTCAACGAGTTGGGTTTCAAGAAATCAGATTTTGCTTTGTTTTGTGATAATAGTAGTGCAATTTTTATGACTAAGTATCAAACATCTTAGCCACGGTCAAAACATGTTGATGTTCGCAATCATTATGTTCACCATATAGTCGAAGAAGGCAAGTTTCATGTAGATAAGATTCATACCGACCTGAATCTAGCTAATGTGCTCACTAAAGTGGTTAAGTGGGAGAAGTTCAATTTCTGCCAAGCTTCTCTCGGCCTTTCCAATAACTAATAGCAGAACTGAGTGGGGGAATCTACTTGTTGCAGCAGTTCGTTGGCCTTTAGTGGGAGATTGTTGGAAGTTGAAGTCCAACAGACTCCTTCCTTGTTTGCTGCCAAAACTCTTGGCTATTCATATTCTCTCTGCTTTCTCTTTAAGAGCTGATTGTAATTCATTAATGAAGGTTAATTATTGTAGCTGAATGCAGTTGTATATGTGTATACCAGATTGGTGATTAATCTATGATTCCCCTGCTTCAATGTGGATGTGGGCAATTGTTGAACCATGATAAATCTGTGTGTTTAATTTGTCTGTGTTGTGTGTGTATTTAATTCTATTCATCTGTTGTTTTTAATTCATTTCTTCATCCTAACACATCATTCTCTCCCAATTAGGATTGGAAGGCACCATTTCTCCTTCCATAGGGAGCCTTTCCTCGCTGTACTCTTTAAATCTCTTATAATTATTTGAGGGAAAGGATTCCACCTGAGCTTGGCCAACTAAAGGCTTTGAGAGTATTCGACCTCAATACAAATCTACTAATTGGTTCCATCCCCACATCTCTTGGTAATTGTACACACCTTCATTGGATTAGAATTTCAAGGAACAATTTGACGGGGACCATACTCAATGAATTTGGTGGCCTTATCAACTTACAACATCTTCGTTTATCTTTCAATGATCTAAGTGGAAGAATTCCAAATTCTCTAAGCAATTGAACATCTCTCCTATATTTGGTCCTTGGTGTTAACAAACACACAGGTACATAAATCTCTATCTCTTTACTTTAAAGGTAACATTCCATCCCCCTTCTCCTCTAATGAATCGTTAATTTTGTATTAGACTTTGTTTTCTTTGGTGGTAACTACTTGACAAGAAGTATTCCATCTAATATCAAGAGACTTAGCAAATTATAGTACATTTCTGTGAATGATAACAAGTTGAAGACCCAAATCCCTGCAGCTCTGAGAAATTGTTCATATCTGGAGGTATTGTTTCTTGGGGGTGATCACTAGTTGTATGGCTATATACCACCTGATCTTGGAAATTTGAAACAACTTTTGCAATTATCACTGTATGGCTCAAGCAACCTTTCAGGCACTATCCTTGTAGAAATAGGAAATTGTAGTAGTCTTGTGTGGCTTGATCTTGGATGGAATCTTATTAAGGGACCATTTACCTTAAGTATTACCATGCTGCCTATCTCCACCCTTTCTTTAATCAGAAACCCCTCAGAAGGGACACTCCTAGAAGCCCTCTTCAATATGACCCAATTGATGGAGTTAAATAAGAAAAGAAACAAATTAAGTGGAACTATTTCCTCAGTAGTTAGAAAATTGAGGAATTTAGTCCATTTGGATCTGGGTATAAATGGGTTCATAGGTTCTATACCTGATCTGATGTTAGGATCTATGACTGTTGCATGTGCATGATTAACTATTACAATGATTAAATTGAATGTCTTAAAAATGTATTGAAATGCTTAAATGATCATAACAATAATAAAGTGATGAATTAACAAAGAGAGAAAGAAGAGAGAAGAAAACAACACAAGTCGATAACGTAGTTCACAAATATGGCTATGTCTTTGGGACCCTCTCCAATAGAGTGACTGATCCTTGATTATGCTCCAACAATAGTTACAAAGTCTTCAATTTGGACAAGTTACAAGTCTCCTGATTACAATGAGTACAAAGTCCTTCTCCTTCAAATGCAATAGCAAGACATTAGCCTTCCCACTTGCATAGAGATGAACACTCAAACTCCATAAAAAATTCTCTCACAAATCACCACTAATTCAAACTCAAAACTCACCCCCCTTTTATACACAATTATTGCCTAATATGGTTCATAACCATATGATTTTACAAAACAACCATATTTTCCATTTACAACAATAAATCTTCAAAAATCCCCCTTAAATAACATTAAAATCTTTTAAGAATAATTGTATCCCATTTAAAATATGCCCTTAAAATATTTTTGGGTTTATATTTTGATTTTATGTTTTATTTTGGGGGGACTCGGGCTTGACCTGAGCCCTCCAATCTCGGCCTTATCCTGACGAGCTTCTTTAAATAGATATTTTATCACTTATTTGTCAAAATGGATAACTTAGTGGTTTGGAGAGACAAATGGAAAATAGGGGGTCGGGGGTTTGACTCCCACATATCCCCTCTTAGTGGTTTGTTATTTTTTAAGACAAACCTACCTCCCAAATTAGTTAGCAGAGATCTCACGGTAGAGTGGTGGAGCATAGAGCATGTATATGGGTGGTCATGGGTTCAACCTTCCCCACAAACACAATTTTTTTTGTTGTCGATTATATTGGAGCATATCCTCTTGGATCAATCCTCCGTACTGGAGAACTTTTGGATCGATGAAATCTTGATCACTTGAAAAGTACGTGAGGATACAACTCCCTCACCCTGTCAACCTCCATCAATTGTTCTTTTCTAGGATGCATCCCTTTACGTCCAACCTTTAGGTACTCAATAGCACCTCTTTTTGAAGATCTGACATTTCTGTCAAGAATGACATCCTCTGGCAGCTCTGACATATACTCAAGTGAAAGGTCATCAACAGAAGGAACCTAAACATCATCCTCTTCATCCAATAAAATTGGAGGCTTGTACAACTTTTGATTTTCTACATTTATAACTAAGTAAATTTTCATATATGGAGGACGATTAAGGAAAAAGGAATTTATACCGATCTTTCCCAAGATCTCAAAGGGACCATATTCGATAGGCTTAAGCTTTTTACCTTCACCTTGCATCCTTTCCTTGATAATATGTAACCAAACATGGTTGCCAACCTAAAAATGATTATTTGTGCGATGCTTGTCATGTCGAGCCTTGTATTTGGCTTGGCTCTTCTCCAACTGAGCTTCTACTGCCTGATGAACTACTTGAACTTTTTGAATGAACTTAAAATCCTTCTCTGCATCATGACGTCCATCTTCAACATCATCTTTTGCAAAGGTGAAGTCCATCGGTGTTCTTGGCACATACTCAAAACACATCTCAAAAGGAGATCTTTTTCTAGAAGAGTGCATTACATGATTGTAATCATGTTGCACATAGTGTAGACTCTCATTCCATAGCTTGGGATTTTTGTTGTAGTAGCCTCAAAGCAAGTGTACAACTATTCTATTTACCACTTTTGTTTGTCCATCGGTCTGAGGATGGAAAGCTGTATTTTTCTTTAGCTTTGTGTCCATGAGATCCCATAATGCGGACCAAAATTCTCCTAGGAATCGATAACCTTGATCTAATACAATGGATGTAGGGAGCCCAAAATATACCCATACACATTGGAAGTACAAATGAGTTGTCAGTTCAGCTATGTTATGTTTCCTACAAGGCATTAGAACACACATTTTGCTAAATCTGTCAACTACTACAAATAAATAGTCATGTCCCTTTTTAGATGTGGGAAGTCCTCCAATAAAATCCATCGAAACACTTTCTTAAGGATGAGAAAGAATAGGAAGAGGTGTGTAAGACCCCAACTTCCTATTACTTGGTTTACTTGTTTCACACATTATACATCCTTTGATATATTTAGTTACAGTTTCCTACATGTGAGGCCAATAACAAAATTTCTGTAATTGAGTCATTGTTTTTCTAACACCAAAGTGTTCAACAATCAATGACGTGTGAGCTTCTCTAACTACGTGTGCGTGTTCATCTTTAGGAATGCAAAAATTTCCTAAATGATACAATAGTTTATCTTTCACATAGTAGTTCTTTTCTTCTACTTGTTTGCCTATAGTTAGAGTTGTATAAATACCCTTAAAGTTTTCATCCATGACATATTATTCCTGAAAACTTTCATGAGCCATGGAACTTTCCTAAAGGATAACCAAAGCATTCATGATAGGAGGCCTGGAAATGATATATGCTACCTTATTATGAACACCCTTCTTGTACTTAATTACTAAGTGAAATTGTTGAAGGAATTCCATCCACCTAAAGTGCTTACTTTTCTACAATTTTGATTGTGAATGTAGATATTGTAGTGGTTGGTGATCAGTGTGGATGATTGTTTCTTTTCCCATTAGATAGTGCTTCCATTTTTTAACACTTTGAACTAGTGCATAAACTTTATTATCATAAGTAAGATAGTTAGTCACTGCAGATGTGAAAGTTTCAGAGTGATAGCATACTAGCTTATCTCATTGCATTAGAACTGCTCCCATGGCAAATCCACTTGCATTGGTTTCGATCTCAAATGGTTTCTATAAATTTGGCAAAGTCAGAACAAGTGTGGTGCTCAAATTATCCTTCAAAGTGTTGAAAACCTTTTGCTGAGGTCCTCCCCACTAGAAAGTTGTCTTTGTACTTTTCAATGCATGCAACGATGATGCTATATAGGACAAGTTAGAAATAAAATTTCTCCGATACCGAAAAACACCTAAGAAACTTCTTACTTCAGTTATTGTACTTGTCTTAGACCATTTTACAATTACTTCCACCTTCATAGGATCAACTTTAACCTGATCATTTCCTACAACATAGCCCAAGTACACTAGAAATGTCTTTGCGAACTCGCATTTTGACATATTTACATAGAGTTTTTCTTTTCTCAAAACATGAAAAACTTTCTTTACATGACTTACATGATCATCCCAAGACTTACTAAATGCAAGGATATCATCTAGATAGACTATTACAAATTCGTAAATGGAAGGAAGAAATACATCATTCATTACACACATGAAAGTGGCTGGTGCATTGCACAAACCAAAAGGCATTACCAACCATTCGTACAATCTTTGTTTGGTCATGAATGTAGTTTTCCAAATGTCATTTTCTACAATCCTAATATGATGATAACCACTTCACAAATCTAGCTTAGTAAAATAAACTGCATGCTTTAGTTGATCAAGTAAATCATCAATATGAGGAAGAGGATACCTGTTCTTCACCGTGATCTTATTTAGGGCTCAATAGTCAATACACATCCTCTAGGACCCATCCTTCTTCGGCACTAGGACAATTGGCGAGCCACATGGAGAAGTTCTTGGTTGAATTACTCCTTTCACGACCAACTCTTGAACCTATTTCTTGATCTCCTCATTCTGTAGAACAGATAAGCAATACATGTTGATATTAGGAAGAGGCACGTATTGCTAGAAATGTATCTCATGTTGGATCTTTCTCTGGGGTGACAATCCCATTGGTTCCTAAGAAAGGTCATCATATGTAGATACAATTTTGACCATTTTGGCCTTATGTTTTCATTTACACCCCTTAAATGCCTTGAATTTATCATCATCCTTGGATTTTAGAAGCATAAGTACAAAGTTTTTACTTGCATTTACTATTTTTTTCATTTTACCAACATTTACTAATGCAAGATTAGTTTTGACTTTATGCAATCTAACTATGTACTCTTTACCATATTTGAACAAATGATACTTATTCTCCCCCTATAAAAGATTGTTTGTCTATCAAAAAGATATGGACTTCCTAACACAAGACCACAAATATCTAGAGGTACAACATCTACTTCTACTTCATCAATGAAATTAGCAGTAAGGGAGAAATATAATTTACACTATTTTGTCACCTGTAATTGTGAATCATTACATACCCATCCAAGTGGATAGGGCTTAGGATGTAGAGTAGTAGTTAGATTCAATTTCGTCACAACCTCTTCAAAAATTAAGTTGACTTTTGAACCAGTATCAAATAGAGTATCAATCTTACTTTGTTTAGTTACCACACGAATATGAAAAAGTTCATTCCTTTAGGAAGAGAATCTAATTTACTTGTACTTGCATTAGAAACAATTGCATCTGATGAGAGATTTTTACCTTTCACTGTACCTTGGATCTCAGAAGAAATTATTTGAGTTTCATCTCAAGAATCAGATCCAAGATCTTTTTGGATCACCGCAGTAGTCTTCTTTGGACCTTTGTTACCTCCGTATTGCTTCGGCCTTAGTTCCAAATGTAACTTCTAGTACTTAGCATCTTCATGCCCTTCTTTCTTACAATGAGAGCATGCAAGATTAACATCCTCTTTCTTTACTGTAGCCATCTTCTTCCCTTTACCTTTATCCTTTGATTTTCCCTCTAGTGGTTTATTGGATGATTTCTTAGCAAAGTTTTCACTAAAACTGTTCTTACCCCTAGACTCAATATGAGTATCTTGGACACATACCTGATCTAGATTACTAGGATTCAACATAAGGATAGTGTGTCAGAGGTAGGAATGAAAACCATCTATATATTTAAGCAGGGTATCTTGGGTATACAAAGGTACATTCAATTCTATTGCCTGTTTTCTAAACTCGTGGGTGTACTCCTGCAATGATTGGACTTTTTCTTGCCTAAAGGTTTGCCAACTCATAGTTAGTTCTTGCATGTGTCCTAAAGGATAGAATTTCTCTTTAAGAGTGGCAAAAAACTCCATCCAGGACATCCTAACTCTACCATGATGGGCAATCTCCTCTTGTGTCCTACTCTCCCACCAGGTGAGAGCAGTACCTCCTAAATGGAGAGTAGCCAATTGTATCCTAGAGGCATCTTCTAGTAGGCCTTGTATCCTACAATAAACCTTTACTTGATGTATCCAGTCATCAGGTTTTTCAGCACTTAGTTCCCCACTACATTTAGGCACTTCAAATTTTACATCAAGTTTGATTATAGGCTTATGTGTGCGCTTAAAAGGATTAATGGAAGAAGATGGAGAAGAAGAGGGAGAAGGAGAATAATGAGGAGAAGGAGGAGTTTTTGGTGGGGAATCACCACCTCCCAATCTTTTGCCTTTATCCTTTGGTTTCAATGTGCCTCCTTTCTCCCATTTCTGTCATTCTTATCTTTCTTGGAAAAGAACTTAAACCATCAACTTCATATCAAGAAATGTCTTTTGTAAGGCTTCCCCATCGAATTTGGTTTAGCCTTCTTCAGCTGGCATCTTTGAATGTAAGAAAATCATTCTTTCTTTGATCTTTAGATTGTATTCTACGAGTGTTCCTTCGCCTCATTGGCTCTTGGCTCTCATTATTATTCACCTCTACAAACACTAGTCACAACAAGCTCTGATACCACTTGATCTGATGTTAGGATCTATGAGTGTTGGACGTGTATGATTAACTATTACAATGATTAAATTGAAGGTCTTAAAAATGTAATTGAAATGCTTAAATGATTATAAAAATAATAAAGCGGTGAATTAACAAAGAGAGAAGACAAAAAAATGAGTTGATAACAGAGTTCACCAATATGGCTGTCTCTGGGCCCCTCTCCAATAGAGTGGTCGATCCTTGAGTATGCTCCAACAATAGTTACGAGGTCTTCAACTTGGAAAAGTTACAAGTCTCTTGATTACAATGAGTACAATGTCCTTCTCCTTCAAATGCAATAACAAGACATTAGCCTTCCCACTTGCATAGAGATGAACACTCAAACTCCATAAAAAATTCTCTCACAAATCACCACTAACTCAAACTCAAAACTCACCCCCCTTTTATACACAATTATTGCCTAATATGGTTCATAACCATATGATTTTACAACACAACCATATTTTCCATTTACAACAATAAATCTTCAAAAGTCCCTCTTAAATAACATTAAAATCTTTTAAGAATAATCGTAGCCTGTTTAAAATATACCCTTATAATATTTTTGGGTTTATATTTTTGATTTTATGCTTTATTTTGGGGACTCGAGCTTGACCTGAGCCCTCCAATCTTGGCCTTATACAAATGAGCTTCTTTAAATAGATATTTTTCCACTTATTTGTTGAAAATCATGGACAACTTAATGGTTTGGAGAGACAAACGGAAAATAGGGGGTCGGGGGTTCGACTCCCATGAATCCCCTCTTAGCGGTTTGTTAGTTGTTTTTGAATAAGGGAAAACAAGTTTTGATGGGCCCCTGAAACCCATTACAGCCAAAAGATCAAAAAATAAACATTAAAGCACAACAACATGCAAAAGACAACACCTAAGAAAAGGACAGCTAATGAGTGAATACACCAACAAAATAGAGACAACTAATCAAAAACAAAAAAGACCGATAAAATGTGCCCAAATTTAGGTTTAGTTCTGAAGCATTTCAACAATTTCTAGCTCCAGTTGTTCCATATTATCAGCCGGTCGATTGATTTCCTCTATTTCCTTGCTATGGCTTTGCATCTTTCTATTGCTTGCCCATGTTCTTCTTTCTAGCTCAATCTCCTTATCTTCTAGTGTATCTTCCTTCACTTCAATGATGCTCATCGAAGCATTATCCCCATGGTTATTCTCAGGCTTACTGATAAGAGCCTTCACATTAGCCGAGGTGACCTTAAGAATATTATGACTTTGCTCACCAATATTTTTGAGCATGTTCTCAACTCCAACAAGTCCTTTTTTAGTGGCCCTTGCTCTGTTCTCTAGTCTAAGAAAGTTATTCTGATTAGCATTTATGATCTCCTCTGCATTACTAATAGATTTGGTAAGCTCACTAATATAATCAGTGAGGGAATTTAATTTACTCGAGCCTAAAGCTTCTAAAGTCTCAATTTTTCCTGCTTCCTAGACCTGCTTGGTTTCAATGCTAGTAATTTCCTTTTGCATCCAGAGGAGCACCTTTTTGAAGCTATCCATTGCATTGTTGATACAGAGCTCAATATCCAAGTGATGCTCTTCCTAGGTCTTGTCACCAGTAGTCTCAAGATTCACTTCAAGTCCCACCTCCTTGACATCAGAGCTCTGAGATTCTTTCATGGTCGTATCCTCCCCCATCAGGGCCTTATCCTTAGAGTCAGTCATGAGAGGTGACCGATTCTTGGTTCCCACACCCTTAGTTTTAGGAGTCTTCCTTTTCTCCTTCTGGATCATGAGGATTTGAACCTCCTCGCTTTCAGTATCCATATCATTATCGGTCTCATTATCATCATCATACCAGCTATCCTCATCCTCCCCTCTCTACTTCTTTTTGGTTGACCCTTTATTCTATTTCCCATGCTCTATTTTTCTTTTTTTCCTATTAGACCCAGCAATTTGGGGGTCATCCTCTGTCTCATCTTCTGTGTCATAGCCTTCACCTTCCTCATCATAAAACCCCATCTCTATTCAAATGGATGATAGTGTTCTTGATGTGATTATACAGAATCACCATAAAACCTTCATGCATTGTTGGGTTGATAGTGGGGCTAGATATTGCATCTTTGATCCCAGCATTAAGGACGCAGAAAAGATAATATGGAATAGCAATTTTATCTTTATACCTAAAGTGATTTAGGATGACAAAATGGTAGCTTTAAACCCTAGTATATCTACCATCAAGAGTGATAAATTCCATTATAGAAAGCAAAACCCTTTGCCAAATTAACTTAATTACCTTTGGCGAGAAGTAGGTATGGCTTCCCTTCACCAATCTAGCTTTCTCCACCTCATCCTTTAGAAATTTCTTCACAGTAGCCTCTGAAGTCTTTTAGTCCCTGTATAAATTTATTCCATCCATCGGAAGACATGTTGCCTCGACGATCATAGCTTAAATCACCTTGACCTTCCTGTTGCCTATGGTTAATGTACCTTTATTCCATCCCTTCTTGAAGATTCTCATAATTTCAGGTTGTTTCTCCTGCATGTGCTCTATGAAATCGATCATCTTGGTAGCTTGAAGTAGTCCCTAGACCTACAGATGGTTCCTCCATTTATCAATGGTGGTATCCTTCATTCTCTTGCATTTTCCACTCATAATGTTATTGATATCTATCGTCTGTAATTTCCAGCAAATACCTTTCTTTGCAATAAACTTTTTTGTGAGAAACCACTAGAATTCTATGGGAGTTTCTAACACTTCTGCTCGAGAGGGAGAAAAACACCCATAAAGCATGTGAAGTGATCCTGCAATAATTATTGTACCTCCTTCTTGGTTGCACACAAAACCAACTCCTATTTCCATGACCTCCCCTAACACCTCGGGAAATGACTTCAAATCTAGCTTTCCTTTCCATGCAATCTTTCATAAGTTAAGATATCACATGTTGCACAAGGGAGTTCCCCTTCACAATTCTAGGTCATAATTTGCTCGCTCTGTACTACCTCACTGCAGCCCAATCAGCACACCTGTTGGCCCCTTTATAAACATTGGAAATATGACATTCTTTAAACCCCTGAAGCAACTCCCTAGAGGAATCAATGATGTTTTTTTATCATCCACGAGGGTTGGTGTTTAGCTACGAGGCAATTAATAATGTTTTTAGAGTCACCTACCAACCATAACATATTGACCCCCAAATTATAGGCTAATTTAATTGATTGGAGGGTTCCCATATCTTCCTCCAGATGATTGGTCTGAATTCCCAAGGGATAGGAAAACACCCCAGTACAAAAGTCATCACCATTCTGGATAACATCATTGCAACCAGCAGGTCCAGGGCTCTCTTTCACCACACCATCAAAGTTGGCCTTAAACCAATCATTAGGGGGAAAAGACAAGCAACTCATACTTCTATTGATTTGGTTGATATTGGTGCCCATATAGGCTGGGATATTCTAGCACTTGAGAACATCAAAATCCTCCTTATTATTACAACAATACTCCCCCCTGGCCATCACATTCTCTACACAATTATTTTTTATCTTGTCCCACACCACTTCAAAGGTGTTAATATCATTCCTGAATATTCTATTATTCCTCTCTTTCCATATCCCCCAAAGGATATGGGCAAATGAAAACTTGCATATATTTCTTATGGTGAGGTTATTGGTAGAATATTTCCAACTTCTGAAACAATCCTGAATCTCCTTAGGGAAGACCCAATTCAACCCCCAAATAGGAAGAACAAAAGGATAGTATATAAAAATATACAGAATCCTCATTATTAAGATGAAGATAGCATCTATTAGGGATACAAAATCCCCTCTTTCTCAAATCATCAGTAGTTAGAATCTTATTTTTCAAAAGGATCCACAAAAAGATATTGATTTTAGGAATCAAACCTAGATACCAAGCCTTAGCCTAGCAAGGAGTAGGGTCTTGGGATTGAGCCAGCAAAAGGATAGCAGAATAGACCGAATAAGTCCCTAAAGATGTCCCTCTCCATACCATGTGGTCTTCCCTTCTAGAATTTAAGATAGCATGGTTGATCATTAAGTTTACCTACTTTAGTTTGGGATCAATAGAGCTGAGGTCCACCCACTTTTGATCTTTCCAGTAATCATCCACTTTAGCATCGAGCTTCTACTTATAATTCTGGATGAGCATCTAAGAGGCATTCATATTAAGAGGGGCTCCACCAATCCAAGCATCGTCCCAATATTCCACCTTCCTGCCATCACCTATAGCCCATGCATTACCTAAACTAGCAATACCTTTATCCTGGATAACATTGTTCCAAATGAAAGAGCCACTTGGTATCTAATCAGAGACCAGGAAATCTTCTATGGTGGGAACTTCCTATAAGTACTTATCCTTTCAGATATGATTACATTATCCTTTTCCCTGATAAGTTCTATAGATTTGTTTGGCAAGAAGAGTTTTTTTCAAGGTTCTGATATTCCTTAAGCCTAGACTTCCCTTCTTTTTGGATTTACACACATTATTGTGGGCTATGAGAGCCATTCTCTTCTTCTCCTCAACCCCAGACCAAAGGAAGGCTTTTTGAATTTTCCCAATAGCTTCAGTAAATTTACTAAGGATTTTGAAGAGGCTTAAAGCATACACCAGAAGACTCTAGAGAGAAGATTTTAAAAAATGGACTTTTCCAGCTTGACTAATAAGGGTATCTTTCCAACCAGCCAGCTATCTACTAAATCTATCCACAATACTATTCCAAACACAACTCCAAAGGTTTCAAACCCAAAGGGAGACCAAGGTAGATAGCGAGAGGCTTACCAATTTGGCAACCAAGGATCAAAACCATCCTCATCAATCTGTCCTCCAGAGTGTTGAAGAAGAAAATAGAGTTTTTCTCCCATTTGATAGTTTGACATGAGACCGAACTATAAGTGTTGAGAAGGTTCTTCAAATTGGACACTTCTTTGATAGTAGACATACCCATTAAGATGGTATCATCAACAAATTGCTGATGGGTACAAGCTCTAAAACCAGAAGAGGGTAAGATACCACAAAGAAGCCCCAGAGAAACAAATATTCTAATAAATCTACCCTGACTTTCAACCAAAATGATGAAGAAAATAGGAGATATGGGATCCCCCTGCCTGATGCCCCTATAAGTTTTGAAGAAGGGGGAAGGTGCCCCATTCATAATAACAGAAAAAGAAGGGGTTGAGATAAGTTGATCAACCATCTGAATAAACCTAGCACCAAAGCCAAAAGCACCAAGCACCTTACCCAATAATCTCCAGTCCACATGGTCATAGGCTTTTGATAGATCCAACTTCATAAGAAATCCTTTCTTTTTTAAATCCACCAGCGAGTGAATGTTTTCATGGATAGCAATGATTGAATCAAGGATTTGTCTATCAGGAATGAATCCACTATGTTGGGGCGAAATGAAAAATGGAAGAATTCTTAGCAGTCTTCCTGTCACCACCTTAGAGATGATTTTATAGAATGAGTTGCATAAGCTTATTGGTCAGAACTTATCCATAGAGTCATCCCCCTGACATTTATGGATTAGAACTGAGAAAGTAGCATTAAGTTCCTTTAAGATGATTCTAGCCCCAAAAAACTCTTGTACACCTTTAACCACATCAAATTTGAGGATTCCTTAAAAGGTTTGAAAGAAGAACAACAAAAATCCATCTCAGCTCAGGGCTTTATTCCCATCAAAAGAAAAAAACATTTTTTTAACTTCCTCCTTAAAAGGGATGGCAACCAATGCCTTATTTTGAACCTCATTAATGGTTGAAGGAATGTTCTCAAGGAGGGAACTCTAGTAGTGACCATCCAGACCAAAATTCATTGATAGAAGTGAGGTGAAGAAGTTCTTGGCTTCCTTCCCAATCTCATCATGCTTGCTCATTTCAGTTCCCCCAATTCTTAGATTAGAGACTCTATTACCAGCCTTGTGTTTCATTGTTGTCATATAGAAGAATCTAGTGTTTTTGTCCCCAACTTTAAGCCATAGAGATCTATACCTTTGTTTCCAGAATTCTTCTTCTCTTCTGATAATCTTATGGTGCTTCAAAAGCACTTCATTTTCTTCCCTGATTGATACTTCATTATATCCACTCATTTGGATTTTATCCTGCATTTCCTTGAGTTACAACTGGGTTTTGGTCTTGGCCGAAACCAGATCTCTGAAAACCTCCTTGTTCCATTTTTTAATATTGTCTTTCATGTTCCTTAATTTTTTAGCCATTCTATACATAGTAGTAGCTTTGACATCAATAGACCACCACATCTCAATGAACTTCACAAGTTTAGGGTGGTCCAGCTACATCCTTTCAAATATTAATGGGAAATTTCTTTTAACAATAGTATTATCAACAGTAAAAACCATAGGGAAGTGCTTAGAACCAGTCCCAGAGATTGTAGAGAGGAAGCACTGATAATGGTTAAACCATTCATTAGAATAAGGGCCTCGTCATGTCTGACTTGAATGAGATATTCTCTCGTCCTCTTGTTCATGCAGGTAAAATTAGCTCCTCAGAGATCAATATCATGCAAACCCTGGTTGTTGATAAAGTTAAAAAGATCCATTCTACTTTAAAGCTAAGAAGGGACACCTCCAAATTTCCTGTTGTCATGGAGAGGAGTGTTGAAATCCCCAATAACAATCCACATATCCTCCTTGTAAAGAACCCGAATAGCTTCCAACTTCTTCCAAAATTTACTTCTACCAAGTCTATTATTAATGGCATAAATATTGGTAAGTAGTAAAGAGATGCCATCTCCAATATGATGAAACCTAATAAAAGCCAGATTGCTATCCTGCTTGACTGGCTCCCTAGAAACTCGCCTAAGATTCCAGAAAATAGTATTTCCCCTAGAAGAACCATTGGAGCTACCACCAAAAACTTCCCCATCCTGAAAAAGCTTAATCTTTTCTACTTTCTCTTTAGACATTTTAGTTTCTTGGATAATGTTAACATTATTTCGGAGTTGTCCGCAGGCAACATTTTGTTTAAGTGGCCCCGCTCTTTTGATTTTCCAGCCTTTCCTCTCGCACACATCATGTGAGAGAGATGTTAGCTTAGTAGGGGTTCTGATCGCTTGCCTTTTCAGTTCAAGGTTTGCAGTAATGCTGAGTAGTCGAGTGGCATGTGTTTCATGACATGGCACTCCTCTCGGCCCCACCGCCCACCACATAAAGGAAAGACCGTGGTCCATCCTTGTTTAGTGATAATGGGAGATCTTTATGCCCATTTTTTGGTTCTCCCCTAAGCTACTGTATGTCTGCCATGATGATTCCTGAACCGGGCCACATTTTGGGTAGCGATTTTCATGTTGGGCAGTTGCAGGGGCTTCGACATCATCATGGAACTAACAACTTCAGGGGTAGTTTGCTGGGTATGACCCCATGGGGTGCCATGACATTTTTTATGGTTAGAAGTAGTTATTGGAAGGCGGTGGAGTTTGCAAGTTGTTAGCGAGCCTGAGGCTCTATTTATGTTGGTTTTTTCCCTGTTGAACGGGTTCAAAACTTTTAAAAGAAACAATTAAGTTTTCTTAGTTATAATTTTAGCCTTTTAGTTGTTACTGTTTTCTGAAGAAGGTTAATCAAATAGTGCATATGGCCTTTGTGATGCCTCTTTTCAACATTCTTTGATGCTTTTTCTGTCCTTTCTAATGGGATTCTAAGAACTTTAGAAGTATATATCTAAGATTTTGTCAATTAAACTATGTTTTGCACTTGTTATCTAGTAGATGCATGGTTGATATTTCTTTATGTTGCAAAGGAAATTTGATTGTATCTTAGTTGTGTTTTTGTCTGGACATGTAGATTGTTGAATGGGCTTTAAAACTATATGTCTTTGGGTTTTATATGTTGGTAATATTTTAGAAATTGCTTAGGCATATTGCCTCCATAGTATAGATCATTTTATTTTAAGTTTTCTTCTTTCCCTTTCCCTAAATCCCCAATGAAGAGCCAAATTCTCAAACCCGGAGGTCATTCAGTGAGTCTCATGTAATTGGTCCCCCATCACTGAATTTCCCATAGGACTGTTTAAGTTTAAGGTAAAATTAAGAGTCAACAGTTCTTTTTCTGGCACGCACGGTGGGACCAATTCTCAATAAATTTAAGCTAGTATATGAGACACAGACCCGTTACTAGGAGCCAGACAACTTTGAATCCCATTTTGCTTGTTCCACCCTTGGTTAACATCCATCTATCTACTATCTCCTCTTCTCAGAACCCTCCTAGTTCCTCTGCTGTTGTTTCTATAATAATAATGGCTCAGGTTCCACCTAGAAATTTCGTGACATGGGATAATGGAAGTACTCTCATTCCCCTAGTCTTACCTGTCATATAGGTGCCAATCCCCTTTGTCATGCTGAAAGTGATTCCTAAATTTACTAGAGAATGTCCTAAAACTCCTGGAGAGCACTTGCAAGAGATAGACAACATTTGCACACTCCATAGTATAACCGATAAAATGTAGCTTTGAGACTGCTAAAGGCATCTTTTAAAGGAAGAGCTCTAGATTGGCACAGATCCCTTGCTCCAAATTCTATAGGTGACTGGGATCAGTTGGGGGACCATTTTTTCCAAAGATTCTCTAACAAAGCAGATAGGTCATCTTTGATGCATCAGTTGATTATGATAAAGAGAGCTCCACAGGAAATGATAACAGAGTTCAATTTATGGTTTCAGAGGACTTGGGAGCGGATACCTCTGTCCATCCATCCACCCACTGCCATGGCATTTATTTTCTATCTAAAGGCCTTCAACTCTGACATATCAGTGATGATTCAATCTTTAGGTGGTAATACCCTCCCTTAAGTGTTTGACTTAGTCGTCTCTATGGAAAATAACCTGATTGATGTAGGGAAGCTATCACCACGACCACTTATGTCTATCTTTCCAAATCTATCTAATAAGCCAAATCGCCTAATAGTCCCAGAATCGGCTACTGCCACCTCGTATTCTCCCCAATCCATGTACGCCTACCTCGGATCCTAGCAAGCGAATCCGCCTCCTCCCTCAACCTTGGCTATAGAGGTCAATGATATGAAAAATTTGTTGAGATCCTTTTCGAATGAAATAGTCAATCTAAAGAGATCTCAAATTCCACTAGCTAGACCCCCTTTTCCAAGAGAATTACCAATCTAGCTAGACAATACCAATTCTTGGTGTTTTCCATGTAACAATGGACACACCCCAAGAAATTGTCTGAGAGGCAATTTACAACAAAAGGTTGCAGATCAGCGTAGCCAAGGCATGGGAACTGACGATTCGGCCTATACAGCCCCTGTCATGGATAATGTGTCTTTGATTGTATAGATGAAAGGCATGTCAATGGAGCAGGAAACAAAAATAGCCCAAGATCATGTATTGTTCTCTTGGATGGAAGAAGAAGATGTCATGATGACTAATGGTATAGCCTCATCAAGCTCTGGAGCTCCTCAAGTGCAATCAGATTATAGCCTTAGATCGAAGAGGTGCTTCACGGGAGAGAATGTAGGCATGCAAGGGAAGTTTTCCATTGACAAAGTTCCTAAGCAACCCATAGCCACTGTTACTTATCCAAGGAAGGACTTTATTCCCTATAAGCCTAGAGAAACAAAGGCATCAGTGCTGTCAGTACTAGACGTGGTGGAGTAGTTGAGGAAAGCCCCAGCTAACGTATATTTATTAGATCTTATCTCTATCCCAGAGAAAAGGAGTCATTTGAAGGAAGCCTTGTCAGAGGTGGGTAAATATCCCTATGGGAAAGTTGCTACTTCTCCGATGGTCAGCGAACAAAGTTTTCAGTCTCCCATAGATAAATCGTACTCACCAACAATTTTGACAAATGAGGTCGTACTGCTGAAATCTCAATTTGAGGGTAAGCCTAAGCCCAATCCTTTCTATTTGACCCTCATAGTAGGGGATAAGTTGTTACATAACTCTATGATAGACTTGAGCACCAGCACTACCGTCATGCATAAGCAAATCACTGAGGTGTTGAATATTAAGTATGAGCCTTTAATCAAGGTGTTATGCAGTTTAATGGGAAAAACGTTCAAACTGTGGGCCTTATAAAAAATCTTCCACTAACATTGTTCGCATACCCTAGCATCACGGTGTCTCAAGAAGTTGTGATTATTGACATTCCCCTTGTTTTTGGCCTCTACCTCTCTAGGGACTTCACTGCCAAGATAGGAGGTTACCTATCTTTAGACTGGTCTCACCTTATCCTTCGATCTTAGCGAGGTGCCAAGCTCAAAATCATTTCATAATCCCTCCATACTAAACATGTAGCGGATCAAGCTATGCTCAATTTCGAGCCCACTCACACCTCCATCTTTGGAAAAGAGAGAAAGATGGTAGAATTCATTGAGGATGAAGAAATTACAAAAGATATCTCTCTAGAACAAGATGTTTTTCTTGAAGAATTCATTGACTCTGACCCATATTCAAATTATCATGCCATGGGTCTTGGTACTTACTACATTTTTTATGAAGGTCAGGTTATTCCAAAACTAGTTAGAGATCCCTTTACCCAAGAACATTTGTCCTCTGTACTCTAGACCCAGCATTTTGATGGTGCAAGATGCAAAGTAGGCTCAGGCACTGGGATTTTTTTACCTCACCTTCGGGTGAATAGATTCTAAATTCCTTTCACTTGTAGTTTGCGTGTTCCAACAATGAAGCGGAATACAAAGGGTTGATTCAAGGCCAAATCTTGACATAAAAGATGGGTATAAAGTAGTTGAAGGTTTTGGGTGACTTCGAACTTGTCGTTCATCAAGTTCAGGGGATCTCCAGTGCCAAACATGTCCGTATGAGGTCCTACTGCCATAGAGTGTGGGATCTAATCTAAAGCTTCGATGCTTTCAACATCCAAATGATTCCTTGAAAGGAAAACGCATCCGCTGACCGGATGGCCACTACTAGATCACATTTTGACCCCACTATGGATCTACTAGTCAACCCTCAGGTGATTGGTGCCATTGTTCGACTAGCTATCCTCGATAATGATACCCACTGGCAGGTTTTTGAAAGCAACGAGCAAATCACTCTATTCATTCAGAATGGAAGAATTTGTGGATCAACTACAACATAAGGTTAAAGAAGCTTATGGGGATCAAATCATCCAGCTAAAGTCAAATAAGCTCCCTAATGGGTTGATCACCTTGGAAAATCTTTT
This sequence comes from Cryptomeria japonica, assembly GCF_030272615.1. Classification (NCBI taxonomy): domain Eukaryota; kingdom Viridiplantae; phylum Streptophyta; class Pinopsida; order Cupressales; family Cupressaceae; genus Cryptomeria; species Cryptomeria japonica. Next base: position 229,641,160 of record NC_081412.1, read on the forward strand.
TGACCATGATGATGCCAAAAATGATAAGTTGAAGCTCATGACTGACAAAGGAGACTATACTGAAATGTCAGTAGGAGATGGGAGGATCCTCAAAGTTGGAAAGGAGATTTCTCCCCAAGACTAAAAGAGGTTAGCCCAATACTATGATGAGTACGCAAGCATATTAGCATGGTCTTACAAGGATTTGAAAGGGTACAATCCTAACATCATCCAGCATACTATCGAACTCACAGATGGAACCAAGCCGGTCCGACAGAAGCACAGACCTGTCAATCAAAAAATTGAGTCACTCATGGCCCAGGAGTTAAGAAAGTTGATAGAATCAAGAATCATCTATCCTATCAAACATAGTATGTGGGTATCCAATCTAGTGATTGTGAGGAAAAATAATGGAGATATCCGGCTATGCATGGATTTTAGGGACTTAAATGAAGCATCCTTAAAAGATCATTACCCATTGCCATCAAAGGAGAAGTTATTAAGCACAATGGTAGGATCAGAGATGTTCTCGATGTTGGATGGTTTCTCGAGTTATAATCATGTTATGGTGAAGTCGGAAGACCAGCATAAGATGACCTTTATGACCAAATGGGGAACATTTGCCTATCAAAAAATGTCATTCGGGTTGTCAAACGTCGACGCAACTTTTCAAAGAGCCATGGACCTGGCTTTCAAGGAGCTTATCAACAAAATCATCCTTATATATCTAGATGACCTAACTATGTTTTCAAAAAGAAAAGAAGACCATTTCAATCATCTGGAGCTAATGTTCCAAAAGAGTTTATAGTTTGGAATTTCTTTGAACCTGAAGAAGTGTATTTTTGGAGTCCCACAAAGAAAATTGTTAGGGCATGTTGTCTCCAAGGAAGGAATCTTTATTGATCCTGATTAGGTCAAGGCAATAAAGGAGCTTCCCCTTCCTGCCAATAAAAAGGGAGTCTAGTCTTTCTTGGGCAAGGTTAACTTTGTCAGCCACTTTATTTGAGATTTTGCAGGAATGGTGATGCCTATCACCCTGATGCTGGAGAAAGAAATGCATTTCAAGTGGACTTCTAAGGCTAAGGAAGCTTTTGAGAAAATCAAAGAGGCTATTTTCTCAGCTCCTATGCTATCCAACCCCGATATGACTCTTCCTATTTTCCCTTCTATTACTTTAGTACGGTTCCCAGTGTAAGGCATGGGTCCAACCTATCACATCTCTATCACTTAAGGCAGGTGGTTTATATTAGTGTATGTATGTTTTCTCTAGCCACTATAGTATTGTTGTGTTCCTAACCTAGAGAGAGGCAGAGTCACTAGGGGCTGACCACTCTATAGCTTTCCACTCCATGACTCTAAAAGAGTACGAGGCTAGGTATAACTTCATCAAAAAACAAGCTTTGGCTGTAGACAAGGGCCTTAAAAATTTTAGGCATTTCATCGCCTACAATATGACTACTGTGTATGTTCCTCATCCTTCAGTTAGAGAATATATCATGGAGGGTGACATGACTAAGAAGAGAGCAAATTGGATCACCAAAATCTTCGAGTATGACGTTGATGTCAGGCCTACCAAGATAGTCTGCAGAAAAGGTTTGTGTGAGTACTTAGCCTAGGATTTCAGACCCTGAGACCTTGAGATAGCCACAGAAGAATCTATTATGGCCACTTCAAAACCAACACAAGCATGAGGAGTTGAAACATTTCATGAAGATGGGAATTTTTCCTAAGGGCTTCCCCCCTGGAAAAAGGAGGTTCTATAGATTGCAGAACAATGGCTTCTAGTTGGTAGATGACATGCTTTTTAAAAGGAATTTCAGTGGAGTCCTACTCCACTGTGTGAATCAAAGCCAGGCTAATAATATTTTACATGAATTTCATTACGGTTCATTAGGAGGTCACTTCTTGGCACCGACTACCATCATCAATATTACATACGCCGGATATTTTTGGCCTTCTATGTTCAAAGATGCACACACCTTGGTAAGGAAGTGCAAGGAATGCCAATAGTATATTGGCAGGTTTAGAAAGGTGACAATGCCACTCTAACCCATATTGGTGGAGGAACCCTTTGCTCAATGGGGACTTGACTTCATAAGGATGATCAACCTCTCAATTTCGGCTGGACACAAGTGGATCTTAACTGCCGCTGATTACTTCACTCGATGGTCCGAAGCTGTCCCCTTGAAAAATTCATCTAAGTCTGAAATATTAGCATTCCTAGAGGCTCTAGTATGCTGATATGGTCTGCCAAAGACCATAATATCAGATAACATGCATGCATTTGTAGGCTCAAAAATCACCTAGTTTTCCCTCGACAAAGGTATTTATCTCAAAAATTCCTCGAACTATTATCCCCAAGGAAATAGACTCGCTAAGTCCACTAACAAGATTCTCATCAAACTCATCAAATGGATAGGCTCAGAACACAAAAGGGAGTGGCATCACCATTTGAGGAGCATGTTATGGGCTGATTGGATAACACCAAAGTAGGTCTTAAAAACCTCCCTGTATAAACTTGTCTATGGGAAGGACGCATTCTTTCCTATATCTCTAGAAATCTCAGCCTTGCAATTACTTAAGTCTTTTGAAGTGGTAGAGGATGGCCCCATGAACATGATGCTAGTAGAAATCATGGAACTAGAGGAGGCTAGAGAAGCTGCATTCATGTCTCTCTAGACTCGTCATCAAACCATCAAGAAGTGATTTGATAGTAAAAGAAGTTCTGCCCCACAATTCAAATAGGGTGACCTGGTTTTTAAAATTCAATGAAAGGGTCACCAAGCTTGGCCAACATGCTAAATTTGATGGGTTATGCAAGGGTCCTTTCCATATAGTGGGTTGCAAAGGGTTCAATTCTTTTAATCTTGAGGATATGCGAGGAGACTTTCTTACGATCCCGGTCAATGGGTTCCACCTAAAACCTTTTCAATAACTTTGTGTCTTTAATGTACATATTGTAAATAGTGCTCTTGTGTGCTTTTATTTATTTTATTATTGTTCTCTTATGATCCCCCCAAGTAAAGTGCAAATCAAAGTATACCATTATTAAGGAAAAGAGAGAGATTATCATATTACGAATATTTTTACAAAGATTTAAAAAGTATAGAAGTGCCCCCGGCTACTTTTATTAAAATAAGCAAGAGATGAAAAGTGGAGTCTATCATCCTTTCAAGAATCCTCTTCATCCTCATGCTCCTCCATGAGAAAATCAGTCTTTAGCATCATCCGTTGCATCCTCTCCTTCCGACCACTCATGATTTGAAGCACTTCTAGACTCCTTAGTTATAATCACGAGGACTATGTCAGGAGAGATATCTAGTGTCAGGACCTGCGAGAATATGTAGTCCCTAAAGTTGGTGTACCAATCAGTACCCTATGGAATAGGAATTATCAGGTAAATTCGAAGGAGGAACTCCACAACAATCTCTGTTCGAAAGCGATGAGAGGATAACGACATTGTTCGTAGGTTGTCAACGAGTGGGTGCCAGGTCACCTATTCTCTAGATGTGAGGAACCTCTCTAGGTCTGATGAAAGGGATGTAGTATGATATGACATCCTCTAACCCCCTGAGGTAATCTCCCGAGAAGAGTGCTTTTGTGAGCTCTGTGGTCTCAAACCCACTAATTCCAAAATCTAACAAGGAAGCTATGAAATGCAAGCAATTGTTTGTATTTACCTGGTAGCGGTCCGCATTGTTTATGAAGTCCTTGTGAGATTTTGAGAGAAGCGAGAATCGAGCCAAGATCTGATGTCGGTCGTAGATCACATGCAACTCCTCAAACAATAGATGATCGAAGATCAAAATAGTTGAATGAAGATAATTTCAATATGAGAGAGAAATAGAGACAAAGAGGAGAATTTAGAGAAGACTCTCACCAAGCTATCACTCCACTAACTTAACTAGTGAAGGTGAGAGTATAGTGCTTATTATATAGAAAAATATAAGCATATACATCCAAGGGGTGCATTAACTTCTATTCCCCATAAAAAGTGGGAGGTTTTACCTTGGTAAATGCCAAAACATGTGGCATAACCTCCTTACATGAAGACAAAAAAGGAGTTAAGAAAGTTGGCACATAAGGCCAAAAGAGGGTGTGAAACCCAACTACCCCATAACCCACTTAGGAAATGACAAAATAGTGGTTATGAGAGGTGGCACAACAAGCCAAAAGAGGGTGTGTAACTCAACTACCCATGTGAGGTGGAGAGTTACAAATGTAGCTGAAGTATTTTTCCATGTGTCCTCATATAAACCACTCCTATTAACCTAAGCAAGCCTAAATAATATATGTGTAGGAAAAATAAATACCCCCTAACATAAGGAAAATAAGAAAACTACACTAACACCCCCCTTTAAGCATAGCTTAGGTGGGTGAAAAGACGGGTCCCGGCAAATGAAACCATGTTAGGTACCCATGTACATAAATAGCCCCCCCAAAAGAAGAAGCCTCCCATAAGAGGAATAGCCCCCACCTAAATAAGGAGAGAAAGAAAGGAGGACTAAGAAGTCCCTCCTATAGTAGACACCTACCGTATCCTAAGCAGAGATCACAAATGAAGGAAATTTCTTTTGGTGAAGGGTTTGGTGAAGATATCCGCAGTTTGCTCCATTGTAGAACAATACTTAAGATCAATGATGCCTTCCTAAATGATCTCCCCAATATAGTGTATATGTATCTCAATGTGTTTCGTCCTTTGGTGATGAACTGGATTTCTTGAGATCTGTATAGCACTTTGATTATCACAAAAGATGATAGTAGGCTTCCTAACTGGAATACCAAACTTAGTGAGAATATTCTAAAACCAAATAGCCTCAGTGGTGGCATTAACTACCCCTCGATACTCAGCCTCTATTGATGAAAGAGCAATTGCAGACTGCTTCTTACTTGACCAACAAACTGGACTAGAACCAAGTGAGAAGCAATACTCTGAAGTGGATTTGCGATTGTGAGAATCACCCACCCAATCTGAATTCGTATATCCCACCAAGTCAATATCCATGCCTGTTGCATACTGAATTCCATAATTGTGAGTACCCTGAATGTAGTGGAGAATCTGCTTAGCTACTTTCCAATGCAACTCATGTGGCTCCTACATGAATCTAGAGACCATGCCCACTACATATGAAATGTTGGGTCTCGTATGAGTCAAGTAGATGAGGCTCCCAACAATTTGTCGATATAAAGTGCTATCAACCAAGGGTGAAGAGCACTTAGCCTCAAGTTTGACCCCAGACAAAAAAGGAGTAGTGCAGGCTTACAATCAGCCATGTGAAATCTAGAGAGCATATCGAGTGCATACTTGGGTTGTCCAAGGAAGATGCCTGAAGAAGATTGAGTAATCTCAATTCCCAAGAAGTAATGTAGAAGACCCAAGTCTGACATCAGAAATCTATCATGTAGAATAGTTTTCACTACCTTGATGGTGGATGAGTGACTCCCTGTGATCAACAAGTCATCAACACAGAGAACTAGAAATGTAAGGGTATCATCTTGGTGTAGAATGTAGATGTTCGGATCAGAATGGCATCAAGTAAAACCAACTGTTAGAAGGAAGAAGTCCATCTTGGCATACCAATCTTGAGGAGCTTGTTTGAGGCCATAGAGAGACTTTCAAAGTTGACACACAAGTGAAGGATCTTGAACAAACCCTTGTGGTTGCTCCATGTAGATTTCCTCCTGAAGGTCACCATGAAGAAATGCACTCTTGACATCCATTTGATGAACTTCCCAACAGTGGGTTGCAGAAATAGCAAGGATAAGCCAGATGGAATTCATCTTAGAAACTAGAGCAAAAGTCTCAAAGTAATCAACCCCTAGAACTTGGGAAAAGCCTTTTGCTACCAAGCGAGCCTTATACTTATCAACCGACCCATCTACTGCAAATTTTTTTTGATAGATCCACTTGCATCTATGTAGGGGAAAAAGCGAGACTAGGTTAACATGCCCTAATCCTACCTTTTGACACACATTACGGAATACGAAAGAGCCTAGAGATATCGCACAATTGACTACTTCTTTTTGTGAAAGAGAGAGCCACAGGATATCTATTAGGATTTCTATTCCCTTGTTGAAATTGTAAGATCAAGTAATGCAAGTTCAAACCCTAATCCCAAAATGCAAGTATGAATTAATAACAAGATTGCAGAATTGAGATTAAATAATGAACAGCTGTAAATACAAGGATGAAATAAGAATGCAGATGTGTACTCGGAGTCAAAATCGGACTGAAAATGTTCGGGATGGGAGTGTGGGCGCCACTATCCTGAAAACTGCACCAGAAACTGTCGTTCTGCACTCTGAAACACTGTCGGAAAGCTGTCTGAAAGCTGTCTGTCTGGAGGACCAGGACACCCAGCGCCTCTGTCCCAGGGACCAGGGTGCCCAGCGCCCCTGTCCTAGTAGGACCAGGGTGCCCAGCACCCCTGTCCCAGTCTTCTGCTCTATAATTTGATACAGAGTGCTGTCTCGACCTTCTCTCTCCGGATCTGTATCCCGCGGCGTCGTCCGAATCCCGAAACCTGCAATGATATCTGAAAAAGGGTGTATGGGCGGCTATATAGGGTTTTTCCTTAGTCAAACCCCCGCTTCGGTGATTTCCACCTCCACGAATAGCCAAGTTGTTTTGTAAAATGTATTGTGTGTGCAGACCTAGTGTGTGTGCAAGGTCCAAAAGTGCAAGAAAGCAAACTAGAGCAACCTAGAAAGTAAACCCTAATTGCTTGTAAATGACAATGTAAATGCTCTAAATCAAGATGCAAAGTGATCTAAAGCATGAATAAATGATGTATTGAAGCTTATGTAAAGACATGAAAACAACATGAAATCATACCCAACCCTCAAGGGAGGAGTACAAGCCAATCTTCAGTCGGTAATCTCTTATTGTTCTTCAATGTCTTCCAAGCCCTAAGTGGGTGAATGAATTTGGTAGATGCTTGATAGAAGGATGTTGAATGTTGTTGAAGTCTTCAAAGATCTGCTCTTTCACTGCATATGAAGTTCCTGAAAACAAAAATCCGGATCCCTTCAAATGAAGAAAGAGAGCTCTTATGTAGGAAACCCTAGATCGTAATTTCATCTTTTGGCTGACCTAGAGATTGAATATCCTGCCAATTTCTTGGGGTTAAGCTTTATTTTATGATTGGATCGTGCTCCTAAAATTTTAGGAAAGGTGTCTGGGACCATATGCACTCCAGGTGCCATGGTCCCGACAACTTTTCACCAAATTTTCAGGGCCATCGGATATGATGATTTTAGAGAGAATCCCAAAGTTACAGGTGATTTCGAGATGTTTTGACCCCGAAACCAAGCCCCCAAGTTTGAAATAGGACTTAATTAGGGTTTTTGATTGAGTGATGTATTGGGGGAATAAAATGCGAAGGGCACGCTTTAGCGAAAGGGCCCAACTTTATGATGCAAAGGATGATGAAATGAGACCTTAGACCTAATTAATTTGATTAATTAAGTGCTAAAGGAGAAATGCAATGCAAAATGTAAAATGCACTAAGGCGGGTGCTAAACTAGGTGTGAAATTGTACCACCCTAGCAAGTGCGTACAATTTACGACGCTATAGCATCGAACAAGTTTCCTTCCCTTAGGCAGAGGAACTAAATCCCATGTGTGATTCCTTTCCAAGGAATTAAACTCTTCTTGCATTACAGCATCCCATTTGGGAACACTTTTAGCTTCTTGAAAAGATGGTGGATCAGAAGCTAAAGCAATTAAGGGATGTGGAGCTTGCTGAAATTGTGACCTAGTTCTTCTAGAATCTGAAGGATCACCAAGCTAATCTCCTGCTGACTCAAAATTTTGTCAAGCCCAAAGAGGCACTGAAGCTGGAGAGTCTAGGGGAGAATCATCAACCTCTAAAGGATGACTATGAGAAGAATGTGAATCCTCACCATCACTGTCACCATCTGAAGTGGAGAAAGAAGAAGACTCAATAGGATTAGGAGGATTAAGATCCTGAGAAGAACTATCATCATCATGCAATGTCTCCAATGTGATAGTGGATGGAGAAGTGGTATGAGAAGAAATAGAAGAACTCTCCTCAAAATGAACACTCCTCTCAATGAAGAACTCATGTGTAGAGGGATGGAGAAGTCTATACCCTTTGACATCATCTGGATACCCAACAAATATGCAAGGCTTGCTCTGTAGATCCATAGCCTTGCATTTCTCTGTTGGAATGTGGGCCCATGCAAGAGAACCAAACACTCTAAAATGCTTAACTGTAGGTTTCCGACCGGTCCAAGCTTGAAAAGGAGTTACCCCCTTCATAGCTTTATGAGGAACTCAATTCTATATGTAACATGCACAATTGATGGCCTTTGCCCAATACTGAGGTGCCAAAGACTTGGAGTGAATCATATAATTTTCCATCTCCTTTAAGGACCTATTCTTCCGTTCTGTGACACCATTCTGCTGAGGACTGAATGGAACTGTGTGATGCATGTTGATACCTTTTGAAGCACAAAATTGTTCAAACTGATTATTAACATATTCACCCCCATTATCTATACACAGAATCTTGATGAACTTCCCAGATTGTTTCTCTATAAAAGCTTTGAAATCTAGAAAATTCTCAAATACCTCAGACTTTTGTTTGAGAAAGTAAACCCATGTAAATCTGGAAAAGTCATCAATAAATGTTAAGACATATCTAGCCCTGCTGAAAGATGGTTGTGGAAATGGTCCTGCCAAGTCACTATGTACCAACTCCAATAGTTGTGGAGCTCTCCATGCTTTTCCTTTATCATACTTCTCCTCATGATTCTTACCAAGAATACATCCTTGGCAAACTCCATTAGAAAAATGAATAGAAGGCAACCTTGAAACCATGTCTTCTTTACTGAGTTGTTGCAAGTAACGATAGTTCAAGTGGCAAAATTGTTGATGCCACAAACAACTAATCTCACCTGCATGAGTGAGAAAAACTGTCGAAGGAGAGTTAGGAACAAAGTGATAAAACTAATATAATCTAGATTGATGATCTTCTTTTCCCACAGCAATAGTATACCCATAATACATTTCACTGATTACCACTATATCTGGTGTGAACTCAACTCACTTGCTAGAACCAGTGTGAGTGATCTGATAAATAGATAGGAGATTAGTTGATAAAGATGGAACACAAAGGACATCCTTAAATGTTCCTTCACCCACATCAACAGACCCTCTCCCATGCACTTCAATAGGACTGTCATCACCCATTAGTATGGAAGGCATAAAACATGGCTCTAAAGAGGTGAAATCATCTTTTAAAGAAGTCATGTGGTGTGAAGCACCTAAGTCAATTATCCAAGAATTGGGTTGTGAAGCAACAACAACTAGGCCCTTACCCTTTCCTTTCCCTTTACTCTTATCTATATCCTTAGAAGATCCTTCTGATGAACTCTGTTTGACTGAATCAGACACCTTGATATTATTCTTTTCAAGAAGATTTGAAAGATGATCAATTTATTTCTTTAAACACTTATGTTCATCATGACCAGGCCTCTTACAATAAGAACACTTGACCTTCTCCTTCTTAGGTTGTTCACCTCTTGATGAAGAGGTCTGATTATCTGCTTTTGAAGTAGCAAATTTTTTATCTTTTTTAATCTCTCCTTGGTTCTTTTGTTTCTTATCTTTCTTACTAGACCCTTTTTGTTCTTTGGTGCCTTGATTTACAACTAAGGCATGTGACTTAGAGGGTTTTATTGTACCCATTCGAACCAATTTGTCTTTCTCTCTAGTGAGTTCTGTAGCAAATTCATCTAGAGAAGGCATTTTGAATGTGGTACCCAGGGCACATTTTGTAGCATAGAATATAGAAACAAACACTAAATAATTAGGACCAAGCTTAGAAAGAATACTCAAGATCAGTTGCTTATCATCTTTCTTAGTTCCACACCATTCCAACTACAATCTTACAAACTTAATTTTAGTGAAGAAGTCTTGTATAGTATCAAAATTGGTTGGATCCAACCCTATGAGTTCATTCTCTCACTGATGACCTCTTAGCTCATCTTGCTTACCAAAGAGTTTTTCCAAAGTGGTCCACACTGCATTTGGTGTAGTGGCAGATTCAATGTGAAAAAGAAGGTCTGGAGAGATTGACATACATAGAGTACCAAAAGCTTCATCACATTTATTAAATCGTTTAATCTTTTTTGCAGCATCTTGAGGTTCAATTTCAAGTCCCATAGTAACATGATGATATCCATGTCTTTTCAGATATATTATCATCTTAGATTTCCATTCAAAATAATTATATGGTGTTAAAAATGGAACTATAGATGCATCCATGATAGTAGAAAAGAAGATTGCAAAGAATCAAGAAAAGTGCAAGAAAGAAGGCACAAGAGACACCCCCCCTTTTCACTAGTCTCAGAAAATCACCCCCCCCCAAATATTACAAGGTTGGCACTTTATAATTAGTGCATTTACAAGGCTTTTTATCAGATTGCAATTATTTTAAGAAACCAATAGAGATTTTAAATAAAAATAATTTGAGACAAGATCTGAAACAAATTAGCCTTATAACTGCTTAATTTATCTCAATACCTTTCCAACAACTATTAGTTTTTTAAAAACAAAGTTCTGAGGAGAAAGATATGACCAGTTGAAGAGAACAAAGTAGTTGATACAACCTTTAATATCTGATAGAAAAAGGCAAAAAATTTCAATTAGACCTGCAATAATGGAGAGTGCTCATTTCTAGCTTTCCATCAAGTATTTGTTTGCAAAAATCTGACACCCGAGGCAAAAGTTGTGCAACTTTTAAGAAATGTTGTTGAATTTCCTTGATAGAAAAATGCCTTAGGCCCTATTCAAGCTTTATTTCTACAAAATTTATTAATTTTCTAGAAATACCATCCAAAACCCAAAAGGTTTTCAATGCTGGGAAGAAAACCCAAAAATTGTTTTTTGTGAAAGTGAACAGAAGTTGGAACACTAGAACCGAAATGAAAATAGCTCCAATAAAAAAAAATTTACTCTAATTTTTTACTGTGTCCTCCAAACTCTGATTTTGGTGAAGTAAAAGTCACTTTTGACTTTGTCAAGCCTTATGGACACTCTGGAAATTCTTATTAAGCTTCCAATATTATCACAAAGCTGCAATCACCTAGATCTTACAAGAACACATACATGTAAACCAGATTTAACTAGAAGCTATTTTCCTTTAAACTGTTCTGATTCTCCAGATCACACGAGAATGCAGCAGAAGAGCATACTTAGTTTTTAAGGAAAATATTAGCTATATAAAAGTCTCAAATCCCTCAAATAAATCAAAAAAAAGCAATGAGCTATACCAGACAATAAGCTTCGATACCATGTGAGATTCTGCAAGAAGTGAGAATCAAGCCAAGATCTGATGTCAACCGTAGATCACATGCAACTCCTCACACAATGGATGATCGAAGATCAAAATAGCTGAATGAAGATAATTTCAATATGAGAGAGAAATAGAGACAAAGAGGAGAATTTGGAGTAGACTCTCACCAAGCTATCACTCCACTAACTTAACTAGTGAAGGTGAGAGTATAATGCTTATTATATAGAAAAATATAAGCATATACATCCAAGGGGTGCATTAACTCCTATTCCCCATTAAAAGTGGGAGGCTTTACCTTCTTGGTAAATGCCAAAACATGTGGCATAACCTCCTTACATGAAGACAAAAAAGGAGTTGAGAAAGTTGGCACATAAGGCCAAAAGAGGGTGTGTAATTCAACTACCCATGTGAGGTGGAGAGTTACACATGTAGCTGAAGTATTTTTCCATGTGTCCTCATATAAACCACTCCTATTAACCTAAGAAAGCCTAAATAATATATGTGTAGGAAAAATAAATACCCCCAAACATAAGGAAAATAAAAAAACTACACTAACAGTCTTCACCAAGCACCCATTTAATAGCGACGATGATCAAAGGATTCTTCCTCCTCATCATCCTTTGTAGTTTCTAGTCGAAAATATGGCCAAGGAAAGCAACCTGTGCCTTACTATTCACAAGCCTAATGGGGGTATCCATCTTTGAAAATCCCCATCCTTAAAGTTGATGTTGTATAAAAGAATGTCCAAAAAAGGCATATTTATAATGAATTGTCAGCTCTAGATGACGTTTAATAACAATGCAAGTACTCCTGATTTCCAACGCGCTTGCCATTCTACATCAATTTGCACAAGTAGAGATGACTGGTACAGAGTTGGCAAGCTCCCCTACCGGCTCCTCGATAAAAATGATCATATCCTTGGATGCCATGCATCTTGTAAAGGTACATCACCTTTAAAAAAAATCCCCGCAGGACCGCCTCACCTCGTGCCAGCCCGGCTGGCTGCGAATTTTCTTCATTAAGGAAGAAATCCTTCATACAAGCTAATTGTCTCAAGTGGCTTCAACTAACGATGGATTGCGCAAGCATTCTCTTAGGAATCATAAATGGCGGTGCTCATCCTCCTCAGAATTAATTTTGACCCTAAAAATGAATTGGCATACATGCAAAATGAGTGTTCATCTTTAAGTATCTTCCTTCATGGGGATCTAGGCATGCCATGCATTAAAGGAGGAGGGCTACCAGATTTTCATATTATTGATCTTTCTCAGCCAAAAAACTAGACGAAGAATTGAGAGAGAAGTTTTTCCTTTAGAAAAAGATGGAAGCAAAAGTGACCTCCTCAGTTTCTGCTCAGGGAGGATTATGGGTTGATGTTTTTGGAGAACTCTCATATTCTTCTCATGCTATTCCACCCAGGACAAAATATCCAAGAACCAAGGTCAAGCCCAAGACAGTTACTCATAATACCATAGCGATGATAGATTCTTTTGAAGGTATCATGTAACCCAAACTCCACAAGAAACCTAAAAATCTAAGGGAGGTCACATGCAATAGAATGATTCATCATAGAGCAGAGCCATCCTCTACAGAAGCCCACTTTTGGCATAGTGGTGCTCCCAAATTCATAGTCCCTATGGTCCCGCATTGTCCAGAATTCATGGCGGTGGTCGCTAATGGGTTCGACCCCGTCTCTTGTTCTATTAGCGGGTCTTGCCTAAAAATGTTCATATCCCTAGATGCCATAAGGGACATGATGTATTGTCTTGTCTTCAAAGCAATAGAGGTTTACTTTGACGCCAACATGGAGGAATACTGAAACTCAAGAAGAGATGTTGTCTCTTTTGCAATGGCGCCTTGAATCGAAGCCAGTCATCCGGTCTCCCCAAGCTACCCTTGTCCTATAGTGACCTGATGCATGATGACCTTAAGGAAATTTCATTCATTCTCGCTTGGTTGTGCGCTCATGACAATGACCAGGAAATTACGGCCACTATGATTGGTTTTTTGTTCAAATGCAGAAAACAGAAAGAGACTTTTCTTTTTGCTTTCTCCACCCTAATAGCTAGTGAAATCATAAAGCAGTTGGCTGAGTTCCAACAATTTTGGTGTTTTAAATTCACCTCATTCTTGGTTCACCTTCTCCTGCATCAAAATGAAGTTTTCTTCAGCCAATACATGCGATTGGCCATCTGCGATGAATCAGGAAATAAGATGTCGGTCTCAACCTATACGCCCGTTCTATTGTCCTCTTATGATGCCTACCAATTTTTTGACTATTTCCTAACTCCTTCCTTGAGGGACTTCGACACAATTCCCAACAAGCCACTTTCCCTCTTTTCCTAGGTCCAGATGAACTGGATGTATAACGAACACCCCCCTACGACTAGTTCATAGGTAGTGATTTCTCTTTTGTTCGAGTACATGGTTTTTCTGAGGAACCATTCCATCTACCCACCTATGTTATGGAGAGGACTCTTTCTCTTGAGATTTCTCGACAGTTGGTAAGGATCGAGAGAGCTATAGGAGCTGGAAAACATGATAGCTAGTGCAGCTCGGGCTATTGATGATTGATGATTGTTGGTGTATGACCCAGATGGGTGCCTGTCCTGAAGAAAGAATGTAGTCAAACATGAACTGCAGAGTGCAATGAAAGGGTGCACTAATCCATAGGAAGATGGCCCAAGCTTCTACATAGGTATCAATGATTTTCTTGTGCTTAAATGCCCCCTGGTTAAGCTTTTACTCTATTTTACAAAGGTACAACCCCACTAAGCCCATTCCTCGGGCCATGCACGAGACCATGGCTACAAATTCTTGGCCTTGAAGAAAGTGGGAGGATTTTTTGGATTTAGCAATAGGAAGTAAGTCAACCTAGAGCGAACATTGGAAATGCTCCTTTGGATGAGCGCTTTGATCATGAATGGCGCCAATACAATGAATTTGACAAGGAGACAGGCGATAGCTTGCCACATGGGTATTCATCCCCTGAGGTCACCTAGCGATAGGACATTGAGATTATAAGTGTTGAAGAGAAGGACAGCGAGCCTCATACTTTCCTCCCTCTCGATAGTTCCACTTGCAGGCCCCATTCCTAGATGGGTAAAAGACAAGCTGAGAGGAAGGTGCAGGAAGGCCCTCCTAGCAAAAAGTAGTTTCTAAGCTCCGAAAAGAAGAGTTTATCCTCTCAAGTCCCAAAGAATCCCTCAGATCCTCCATGGCTGATGACTTCTATGGTTTAGGTACGCTCTTCTTAGCCATTTTCCTCTTCTCAAGCTGATATTTCTACTTCTACCCATTTTGCGGAAATGCATACTCAGATTCCCACCGCCCTTACCCTAACACCCGTCGGGACACTGGTTGGCCCTCATGATGTGTTTCCACAAGTTTCAATCCTACTTGCAGCCCCATATTCTGTGCCCGCAGCCTTTTCCATGCAAATGTCTGAAGCAGCCACCGTCTCGCACAGGCTTGGTTTTGGAGAGTCCACCCCTCCTCCAAATGTCAGAATGGTGTCTGCTCATCCATTTTTCTCAAGAGTGTCTCACTTTGTCCCATTATTTTCTCCCACCATGTTGGCTCGCCCTATCTAGACCACTTTTGGTGGTCCCATTTCCCAGTTTCCCTTTGCAACTCCCCCTGGTGCAGCATTTGTAGGTCCATCTATTGCCAACCCCGATGACTACCAACAACAAGTTACTTATTCCAAGACTACCTGTATTGGCAAAATTGGTAAAAGAAAAGAAAAAGAAGGTGTCAGGCCAGCCCATCCACACTTGCACACACACTTCTGTGAGGAGAAAGACAGTCTTTTCTTTGCAACTATGCTCCCCAAGGTTAACAAACCAGAGTCTGAAATGAGGCCCAATGATTATGCTCTGCATGCTATTGGTGTCAACCTCCTAAATGCTATGGCGTCCGATAAGGTTGAAATGATGGAAGAAACTTTGAAGGCTATGTCTTCGGATTTCATCAAAAAGAGTCATCACTTGGAGAAGATGCAAGCAGAGAATGCTAAACTCTAAGAATCTCTGACCCAACAAAGAAGAGAAGACAAAGCTTGAAGTGCCGAGATCAATCATTTGCAAGGGTTACTTACATAGGCCAACTTTGAAAATGGGAAGTTGCGGTCTGCCCTTAACAATGTGAGTTCTCAGTTGAAAGGTCAGCAGGCAACCAGAAATGTCAACTTAAAATAATTGCAATAGAGAGATCAAGAAATTCAACAGTTAAAGGCGCCTTCCAGAGATGCCATGCAAATGCATGCACAACTGCATGAGGAGATTCACCTAAAGGAGGAATACACTCAATAGTTGAGTGACGCTTAGGTCACACTCTCAGAAGACAAATCAAAGTTTAAAGCAGAGTTTCACGATAAAGAGAGTAGCCTAGAGCTAGCCGAGAGGAAATTCCTAGATATGGAGGATTTGTTGCATCTAGAGAAGGATCATGTGGGGCAACTCCAACAAACTATGCAGGATGGAAATGCTAGGATCCTTGCACTAGAAATCCAAGTGGTCATTGAGAAAAACAAAGGCAGGGAGCTGCAACATGAAGTAGCAACAAAGAATGAGGAGGTCTCGCGGCTGCTAAGTATTCCTCCCCCTTTGGAGATTTCTCAAGACTTTTCTCCTGTTTTGATGGAGTTATATATTTCCCATTGGGAAAAAGTTAAACAGTACAGCCCTTCATTGCAGCTTGTGTTAAGATTTCTCAGAGAGGCGCAATCCCTCTGTGCCAAAGCCAATGCCCTCATTAACAACTCTATGCTTGTTATCGGTCCTAAGCTCCTTGTGGCCTAAGATTTAATCTAGTTGTTGTATGCTGCTCAAGATGAAGAATTGAAGGAAAAAGGGATTGTGGACCGTCAACAATTAATTAGAAGGACGAATGTTTTCATCAACTAGCATAGAGTAATTATATAGGTATCAGCAACACTTGAACCCCTATAGGTTTCAGTTCTGAACATCAAACATTGCATAAAGAAATTTGTTTCATTCGGCTTGCCTTGTGCTTTTCCTATAGATGGTATTGGTTTAGGAATTGAACAAGTATTAAACCAGGTGGAGCAGTTGCAAAAAGATAGGACCTTCCTACAATGCCTAGGAAATCCTATTTTGGCGGACAAGGTCCACCATCTTTTACATCCTTTGGCCCACCTCTATGCTCTCTTTAAACTAGTTCAAGATGAACTAGTACCCTTGCCTTTTAACGAAGTAATTTTTTTGGATTAACATTTCTAGAATTTGGAGGCATAGGTTTTAGCCCCCGAGGATGAATGGTTGTCATTATAGTAGATGGTCTTTGATCTACTTTGTCTTGTTCTGACATGAAGCTTGGTCTTCAAACCAACAATTTTGGGTTCTAGCATTCCACAGGTAGAATTACCCATTTTAGTCGCCAAGAAATGTTAACATTATTTTGAAGTTGTTCGAAGGTGGCATTTTGTTTAAGTGGCCCCGCTCTTTTGATTTTCTAGCCTTTCCTCTCACACAGATCATGCAAGACATATGTCATGTCGGCGGGGATTCTGATCGTTTGCCTTTTCTGTTTGAGGTTTGCAGTAACGCCGAGTTTCTGCGTGGCGTGGGTTTCATGACATGGCACTCCTCTCAGCCCCACCACTTGTCACATAAAGGAAAGACCCTATTCCTTCCTTTTTTAGCGATAATGGGAGATCCCTATGCCCTTTTTTTGGTTCTCCCCTCAGCTGTTGTATGTCTTCCATGATGATTCCTGAACTGGGCCACATTTTGGATCACAATTTTCTTGTTGGGTAGTTGCAGGGGTTTCCACGCCATCATGGAACTAACAAATTCAGGGGTAGTTTGTGTTAGAGTATTTAGGTATTTACTTGATTAATTAAACAATATTTGTTTAATTATTTAAGTTCCATTTATCTCTTTTACACTTAAGCTAACTTTAGGTGCATAATAATTCATTCTTTTATTAATTATTATGTGCAAACCTAGGTTTTCCCTTTTAGGGTTTCTTGACCTATTAAAGGTTGAGTTCTTTCTTTTAATTGTAAGAAAGAGGATTATTACATTACACATTTTTGTGAATATTGAGCTCTCTTCTTGAGCATATTTATGTGCATTTCTTTCTTTTGTGATTTGCTTCCTTGCTTCTCCTTGTAATAGGTTTTTCAGCTTGCAGAGATCATTTGGGATCTTGTGGTGTTCTATTTTCCCAACTCCAATATAGTATCAGAGCTTAAGATCTATAGTTATCTGTTCTTGTTTTGAGAAGTTTTGCATTGGAAGTAGATTTGGGGTTTCAGGAAGTTTTTTTTTATGTACTTAGGGATAGGTCTCTTTTCCTAAGCACTTTGGGCCTAAATGAACCTCACCATCGTGCTCAGAAGGCCCAAAAACCCCTATGGTCATTTAAAACTTGCCTATTTTTGGCTCTTGAGTCTCTAGGAGTATTTTTTCTCCAGTACCAAGTTGTATGGCTCCGGCACGCAAATTGAAAAAAATTAAAAAAAAAAAATTTGCCTTTTTATGGCACGTAGGCTGGAT